>NC_056661.1:2659418-2972585 GCF_018350195.1 Panthera tigris | reverse complement strand
TTACCATTGTCACCTGCTAACCCTGCTTGGTTCCAGAGCGGACTGGGGTCGGGAAGGGAACTTGAGTCACAGAGAGGCAGATCCGGAAGGGGCCCTGGGGATGGCCCCGGGGGCCCCCCCGGAAGCAAGAGCGGCAGGGCCACGGCCGCGGTCGCCCCAGGCCGCCCCTCTTCGCCCGGACCCAGGCCAGCGTCACACCTCGGGGAAGAGGACACCAGCGACCACCCTCCCTTCTCAGCTGCTGCCTCTTTATTTCCACACAAATCCCCCAAAGCCCGTGGAAACCACGTCTGAACATCACGACGACTTTGGGTGTAAAAACCACAACACTGGCCGTCCTTAGGATGAGCGTGTGAGCCACGACCGAGGACACGACCCACGTGTCACAGGAGGGAAGCCCGGCGTCCCTTCGTGACGGGGGCTCGGGGTCCACTGCATCTTGGCCGGAACTGCCCCCGAGACGCATCTTTCGCGAAGCCGCTGGGAGCCGCGGGCGGCCGCCCGCGTGGACACGTGTGGAGAGAGCCGTGCCGTGGGACCTCTCCCGCCTGGGGACGGCCTCCCGGGCCTCTCTCTATCCTGGAGGGGCCACCGTGGCGGCCTAGCTGGGGTCCCTGGCCCCGCTTGCCCGTTGTCCGTGGCTGCTGGTGGTCCGGAGGGGCGGCGGGCGGGCCGCGGGGAACCAGCTGGTCCCCGTTGGGGTTTCTTGCGTGGCTGCAGGCCTCGGTCCGTCCCTCTGTCGCCTCCGCAGGCACGCACTGTCGCACCGGGCGGACGGCCTCAGTTCGTAGCGCTCAGCCTGCAGCCGGTTCCGGCCTCCTCCCCCGGTTACTGGTTACTGTGTTCGTGGAGGCCCCGCGTGGACCCCGCAAGCAGGGCCCGCCTCCCGGGCCTGGAGTTTGGGGCGGCCCCGGGGACGCCCGGGGCACCCTCCTGAAAGGAGGCGCTCCGGACAGGGGCTGGCGACAGGCAGAACAGGGGGCTGTGGGGGTCTGTCGGAGGGCAGCCTGGAGAGGCCCATCCGCTGGCCTCGGCCGCCTCAGGCTCCGGGTCACGCGCCTGGGCCCGGAACACGGTCCTGTCCTTTATTTGACATTTGGGAAACAGCAGAAACACAAACGTAAGACCCCCCCCACCCGCCCCCCAGGCGTCCCGGCCTTCCCGGGGCAGAGCTGCGCCGACCCAGAAGATGCGGGGCCCAACTCGGCTCCCAGACTCCGCGTTTTTCGAGGCGGAGCCTCTGGCGTTGGACGCGGGACGGCCCCGTGACGTTCAGGACGTTCAGGAGCCTCCCCCACGGGGCAAGATGTCGGGTGTTCCCTTCCCTCAGCAGCAAACACCACCAGCTCCCTCCTGGCATCGGAATAACCCAAAACACCTCGATGCGCCCAGGTCGAGAAGCCTCCGGCCTCTCCCCTGAGGCCAAGAACCTCATACCCAGGGCACTTGAACTAGACCGCTAAGAAACCAGCGACGGCGCCGGGAAGAGGGGCCTGGAGAAGGTACCCGCTCAACCTTTGTTCAGATTCATAGAAACAGAAACTCTGAGGATCGAAGGGGACCGCAGAGGACCACATTCTGTGAGCACTTTCCAGCCTTTTCTTAAATGCCTCCACGGACGAGGAACTCACTACCTCTAAAGGCCACCCTGACGGGCGTGCGGACCACGTTAGAAAAGTCTGACTTCTGTCCAAGGTAAATTTACCTCCTTTGACCGCAGGTCTCCGTAGCATCCAGGCCACTGGGATTTATTTTCCCAAGTGAACTTCAAAACACTCAAAACCTGCAATAAACCTGTATCTTCCTGTATCGCGGTTCAGAGCCGGTTTCCCGTGGCGGGAACCTGAGGGGCTCATCCCAACCCTGTGTTGGGGGGAGGGGGTCAGGAAAGCGGGGACACTTCATTCCCTCAGTAGGAGGTAATGATCAGGATTGCCCTGCGGTGTGGCGTCCATTAAAGGGGCTTGAGAATGTTCTAGAAGGGGGGGCGGGTTTGCAACTGCGGGGCGGGGGTGATTCTCAGCAGCTCGCGTGTGCCATCGTGGACTCCGTTAATCCCAAAGAAGATCGGGAGATGAAGGCGAGGGGAGCTGGTCAAGTGTAAAGCCATGAGGTGCAGGGACGGGAGGTCCCCGGGGCACAGCGCTGCTGGGGGGGCTGAGCTTCCGGGCCACGTGCCCAGGGCCGCAGGGGGTGTTCTAGGAGAAAAGGCACAAGAACGAGTCCAGATCCGGCCAAGTTGCTGGCGGGCATCCGTGGCTCCGGGGTGGGCCAGGTGACAAACGAGAGAAGGGTCTTGAACCAGGACTTTGTGCAGTGATGGTGGTGCTGAGGGCGAGGAGGGGGTCTCTGAAGCCGTCGAGGGCACACGGGCCATGCCCTGGGCCGTCTTCCTCTTCTCGGCCGCGAGCTCGCGAGTGTGGAGGGCTGAGAACCAGGTCCTTTTCTGGAACATACCGCGTTGTTTGAAAACAAAACGAAACAAAAACGTTTTCAAGCAGCTCAAAAGGATGCTGGGTTTCAGAGATGGATGGGGGGGGACTGGCCCCCTCCAAAGACAGGGGCGTCAGGACAAGGCGGGGAGGAGGTCCAGGACCAGAGGGCGTCTGACAGAGGTTTCTTGCCACCTGGAATCTTCTGTCTTGTCCTTCTCTGTAGTCTTGTCACCTCAGGACATGCTAGAGAGGGATAAACACAGGCCAGGCTGTTATTACTGTTTTTAAAGAACTCGGGCAGCAGTGGGGGGATGGGGGGCGGCGCCTGGGTGGCTCAGTCGCTTAAGCAACCGACTCCGGCTCAGGTCATGATCTCGCGGTCCGTGGGTTCGAGCCCCGCGTCGGGCTCTGTGCTGACGGCTCGGAGCCTGGAGCCTTCTTCCGATTCTGTGTCTCCCTCTCTCTCTCCCTGCCCTTCCTTCACTTGTGCTCTGTCTCTCAAAAACAAATAAGCGTTAAAACAAATACATAAACACAAATAAAATACGTGATTATCCTTAAAAAATACAGAAAGAACGCGGGGAACGCGTGCGCGTGTGGACGGCACGATCCGACCCGGCTTTGGGGGGCCCTCGGCAGCAAGAGCGGGACCAGCCCATCAAGGTCTGCTGCCTGCCACCCACCTTCCGGGTGTGCTTCCAAAGGGGACCCCTCAATCGGTGCGTCAGGAGAACGGGCGCCGGGCCGACGTCACCAGTCGGACCAGAGGGAAGCTTCAACCCAGCTACCCGTCCTTCTGTCCCCTCCCTCTGCCCACCTATTCACCCACCTATCTGTCTGCTCGTCCACCCGGTAGCTTCTTACAATTTCTTCTTTGGGGTCTTTAATAATTTTAAGCACTTCTAATTCATCATCCCTACCTGAGGATTCAGGGGAGGGTCTAACTCTGCTTTTTCTTGAATCTGCTGGCTTTCGCTCGTGGTGCGGGACTTCCTTGTGCGTTCTGTGTCTGTGGGTGAAACTCACCCCCAGAAGACGATCTTGTCAGAAAGGCACCGAGAACTTGCCTCCACTCGGTGTGCCCAGGGCAGTACTGGTCTAAGACCATTTAGACGAAGAATTTTTTTTTAATGTTTATTTATTTTGGAGAGAGGGAGAGAGAGAGAGAGAGATACAGCGTGAGCTGGGGAGGGGCAGGGAGAGGGAGACACAGAATGTGAAGCAGGCTCCAGGCTCCGAGCTGTCAGCACAGAGCCCGGTGTGGGGCTCGAACTCACAGACCTCGAGATCATGGCCTGAGTCGAAGTCGGGTGCTTACCGGAGCCCCAGCGCTCGGAGTGCCCCGTCTGGTAAGAGTGTCTTTGTTTCCCTGGGGACCGTGGGTCGTGTGAGACAGCGTAGGCTAACAGCGGGATGTAGGTTGGGGGTATCGGCGGGACCTCGGGACGGCGGAGACTGAGCTCAGCCACGGGAGTGGTTACCCAAGCGTAAGGGACCGCCCCCAGGAAACACCCTGGACGTGGGCGTAGCGTCCCTGGTTGGGGACATTGCCAGGCGAGCTAAGGGCTGACTGGATAAGCCCCCCGGGAGACCACACCGGGAGGCTCACCTCTGGCCTCTCCGGGCCCGGGCATCATATTCCTTATGCCCGTTCTCACCCGTACTCATCCCTCCACCATATTAAACCATAACTGTAAGCGAGACAGCTTTGCTGAATTCTGTGGGCACTTCTAGCAAACCCCTGAACCTGAGGGTGGTCTCCATGACCCCCAGCACACAGAGCGGCTTTTCCTGGCCTCTGGAGCAGGCGGGGACCCTGAGACGGGCCGCGGGCAAACGCCGCGCCCGTGGCCGCGTTACAGAGCCCGGGCTTTGGGGGCCTGGCTCCGGTCAAGCCTGCCGTGTGGCTTAGCTCTGGGGCATCAGGTCGGTGGCGCCCCCGGAGTTGCGCAGGGACGGGCAAGCCAAGCCCGACTCCCCAGGACGGTAGCAATCGACCCCCAAACAGTAAATCGCGGGGCGAACGGTTCCCACGCGACTGGGCTCCACTCGGGACACTGAGGCACAGGCACCGGGACGGCCCTGCTCCCCACCTACCTTGTTTCCTGATCTGTGGCTGGAGCAGGCCTGTGAAGAGAGAAGCCTTCGCGTTATTTGCCTACTTGGGGGGGAACCCTGGCATCTGGCCGCGAGCCCCGTGCGGCCGGCTCGGCCTCGCCTTGAGCTGGTACCAAGCGAGTGGGGGCAGCCCATGGGGACGTGCAGAAAGGTCACCAGCCAGAACCTCCACCGGAGAGCAGAACCCCTCTCGCGGCCGCATCAGCTACCCGCGGTCCCTGAGTCCTAGACGCTGGGGGCGGGGGGGGGGGGGGGATGGCCCCAGACGCAGCCGCTGCCCCCAGGTGGCGCAAGGGCAGGAGACAGAGGCTACGCGAGGGTCAAATGCAGGAGGCAGGCTGGCCGGGCAGAGGGGAGGGGGGCAGGGGCGGGGGCAGAGCCCGCTGCGTTTTCTACCCATCGGGGGCAAGGCGCCACAGGGCTTGGGGCAGTATCTGCTGGGCGTCAGAAAAGTAAAGCGGGGGGCGTGACGGGAGGAACTGCTTATCGGGTGTGGGGTCCGTTTGGGGTGATGGAACATTCTGGAACTAGAGAGTTCTGGAACTAGAGAGGGGTGCTGCACGGACAACTCTGCCAGGGTCCGAAAGGCCACCGGAACGTGCACTTTAAAACTGTTCGTCGCGGGGGGGCCCCCGGGGGGCTCAGGCGGTTAAGTGTCTGACCTTTGATCTCGGCTGAGGGTCATGATCTCACGGCTGGTAGGATCGAGCCCCACGTCAGGCTCTGTGCTGACAGCACGGAGCCGGCTTGGGATTCTCTCCCTCCCTTTCTCTGCCCCTCCCCCCCACCAGATAAATAAATGACCTTAAAAAAAAAAGAGGGTGAAGAAGCCCCTGGAGAAGAGACGGGGCTGGGGCTGGCCATCCAGGGGGCTTGCCCGGCGGTGGGCGGGCATGTGCTGAGCCCCCGAGGCCGGGCACGGGCAGCCCAGCCCCAGAGAGGAGCGGACTTTCACATTTTCTGGACAGTTGGTTAATTTGTTTATTTATCTGTAAAGCTTTTTTTTTTTTTAAGTAATCTTTGCTCCCGCGGTGGGGCTCGAACTCACAGCCCTGAGATCAAGGGTTCCACCCTCAACCGACCGCCAGGCGCCCGACTGTTGGTTTAAATATAATTCCGGCCTCTGCAGGTGTCCCGTGGGGACGGCCCGGGGTGGAGAGAAGAGGGACCCCGGGACTGAGCATTCAGGATGGGGCCGGCGTCGTGCTGGCCATCCACGCCCGCTCTCTGCTGTCCTCGTCACGAGCGCGTTGCGGTCACTCTTACCGGCCGTGCGGGCTCGGCCGCCCTCGCCGTGGCCACCTGCACAGTTACCTGTCCTCCGCCGGCACCGCCTCGGGCTTCTCCTCAGACCTGGGCAGGACGAACTCGGGCTGCAGCCGGGCACTGGGGACGGAGAGAGAGGACGTGGGTGACGAACCTGCCCGCTGTGGCCTCGGAGGGTGGCGTGGGGGAGTCTCGCTGCCCCAGGATGGGCCCCGAGGGCACAGAGACCAACCCAGGGGTTAATGACGGCGGAGATGACCATGGGGAAGGGGGCACGAGCGGGGACAGGACGGGGAGGAGGAAAGACCCCTGAACGTTCCTCTCAGCTGTCAGCCCGGAGGCACCGGTCCTCGCCCCTTGGACACGGTCCCCTGTGCCCTGATTCCGGCTTGCGGTGCTGGTCTCCGTGCCTCCGCAGCTAAGACTGGGAGGCCAAAGAGAGGCCGAGGCAGAGAGAGAGAAAGACAGGGAGAGACAGGGAGAGATAGAGGGAGAGAGAGGGGGAGCGCGGGAGATGGAGAAGGGCAGGGGAAGAAAGGAAGGGGAAAAAGTGCAGACAGACAGACAGACAGACATCTCTAGTTCCCACCCAGCAGCGGCTACTGTCTCGAACACAGAACTACGAGTCGGGGCGCCCGGGCGGCTCGGTCAGCTGTCGGACTTCGGCTCCGGTCCTGATGTCACGGTTCATGAGTCTGAGCCCCGCGTCGGGCTCTCTGCCGTCAGTCTGTGGGCACAGAGCCCGCTTCGGATCCTCTGCCCCCCTCTCTCTGCCCCTCCCCCACTCCCGAGCACACACGCCCGCAGGAGCGCTCCCTCCCCCCTCCCCCTCCCTCTCTCAAAAATAAACAGTAAACAAAACCAGAACTACGAGTGATGAGGACACGGGAGGGGGAGGGGGAGCCCTTGTCCTGCGGGGGGGGGGGGGGCGCGGGGTGGCCCACGTGCCCCGGGGACAGCGTGGCGGTTCCGCAAAACGTTCAAGGCAGCATCGCCACGTGCTCCTGGAACCCCACTTTGGGAACGCGGGGACTCAGCTGGGTGTTCGCGGCCCGTGTCCGCAGCGGCACGACTCCCAGCAGCCTCAGCAAACCCACGTCCCTCCGTGGATGAAGGACAAACACAACGTGGTCCGTCCACGCGTGGGAATATTACTCGGCCTCGGGAAGGAAGGACCCCTGCCGCCCGCCACCACGCGGGCGGACGCGGGGGGCCACGCACGGGACGGGGCGTCCTGCCTGCCCTCGGCCTCCCTCCCTGGCGCCCGCGGCCCATTATCACTACGCGACGCCGTGCGGAGCCTCCACGGCGCTGCTCACCGTGTGGCTCATCTGCCCACGTCACTCGCCCTGCCCGGGACCCGCTTTCCTCGGTGACGCGCCCCTCTCCTCTGCCATTTGGAGCCCCCCGGACCAGGACTCTGTCTTTTTCACCTGTCCCCCCGGAGGAGGCTGGCACGGGGCCCGGCACTGATAGACGCTCTGGACCCCCCGAAGCCCCAACCCTCCCCCAGCCTTGCTGTGTGGCCTGGGGCAGGTGCCGTGCCTCTCTGAGCCTCGGATTCCTGGGCTTCGAGATGCTGCCGGGAATCCTGGCCCTGCCCAGCTCCGGGGGTGGGGGCGGAATATGAACGCATCCGGGGGACGGTACGAGGGCCTCATAACTGGGTGGGGCCGCGATCGCCCTGAGGTCCCGTGACCGCCACCCCCGGTGACGCCACCAACGAAAACCGAACCAGTAGGTTACTGAAGGGGCATTTCTGGGGCTGTCGGGGCCGAGAACGGAACCCGTGCCCCCTCTGTCAGCGGATGACTTGATTTCACCGCGACTACTATGAGCCACTTTTCACCCAGGGGGTCCCCTTGTCCTCATTCCTCAGGGTAACCCCCACGGTGGCTGTGGACTCTTTGCTCGCCTACCGTCCCTCCGTGACAGAGCAGATTCGAACCCCGGTCTGACTCAAAGCCCTCAACAAACGCGAGGGCGTCATCGGCCCCTGCTGGGCCAAAGCCACCTGTTACCCACCCCCCCCAAGGTGGGCCCGGCCCAGCCCCCGCCCCGAGGCACTCTGTACACACCTCTCTCTCCTGGCCTTGAGCCTTTCCTCTTCGTACCTGGAAGACAGAAAGCACAACTCCTCAGACGCCCCCCTCCCCCACAGGTGCGCTGCCTGGGGACCCCTTCCCTTCTGGGAACGGAGACACAATCTCCTTGTCACGTCCGAGTTCGCGCCAGCCTTGGGCGCAGAAAGGCAGCCGGGACTGACGGGCCGACGGCCTTTTTTGCGTTTCTGACAGTGACTCCGCTGGCCTCGTCCAGCATCTGGTATAGATACGGCTCAGCCGATTAGTTTCCTGTGCCCGATCCAGACCAGCAATTGAACGGGGTCATTGTAAAGCAACCCCCTCGCTGACGTGGGTCGGTCTACACGCCACCCCCCCCCCCCCCCCGCCAGGGCGTAAATATTTTCGACTTCCTTAGGCCGGTTTCCGCCACAGCTGCTCAATTCCGATGTGGCTCAAAGGCAGCCATGGATGGGCGGGGCCGTGTGCCAATAAAACTTTATTTATACAACAAGCTGTGGGCCACGGGTGGCCGGCCCCGCGTGCTCTCCGATCTCACGTGGGCTTGTTTCACCGTGTCTCCCCGGGTCCGCTGCTCCCACTCACGTCCGGCGTCCGCTTCTCGGGCCCCCGAGAGGGGAGGCGCGGAGCCTGGGCGCGCTGGGGCCGGGGGAGGGGGCGCCCCCACGGCACGGGGACACTCACTGTAGCACGCACTCGGGGATCTGCACGTGTTCCATGGGGATGAGCTGTTCCAGGTCTTCCAGGCTGTGTACGTACTGGATCTTGTTGATGAATTTGACGCTGGCGGGACAAGGAGGGACACGTGTGAAGTCCGGCCCAGGGCGCGCGAGGGCACAGAGGCTCACAGCCCATCCTTTCAGAAAGAGCAGAGGCTGTCTGGTGCCACGCGGGGCTCTGTCACCAGCGTGTGGCTTTGAACTCGCGGTTACCGTTATTTTAAAAAATCTAACTTAAACCTAATTTTGCTGAAGTATAAAATAAGCTTTTTTCGAGGGCCCCCCTGGGCGGGCGGCTCGGTCGGTTGAGCGGACGACTTGGGCTCAGGTCGCGATCCCACGGTCGGGGAGACCGGGCCCCGCGTCAGGCTCTGCGCCCACGGCCCGGAACCTGCTTCCGAGGCCCCGGCTCCCTCTCTCTCTGCCCTTCCCCCGCTCGCACTCTGTCTCTTCAAAAATAAAGCAGCATCGGAACAAGTTTTTCAAAGCTTTTTTAAAAGTCGAGTCATTTTTCTAAATGACAAACAGGAGGCCGAGAGGATACGGCACGACAGCAAACGCTAAAATAATCGAGTTAACGGTAAAAAAAAAAAAAAAAAAAAAAAAGGTAAGACGGAGTCAGGGGTCTACAAAAGCGTGTTGAGACGTTTCGTCTCTATGTCGAGAGGTCAGATTAAAACTCGGCTCAGGCTTTCCGGCGTCCGATGCAAAGGGAGACACGTGAGGAATCAATGACACACAGCGTCCCTAATGGGAAAAATAGAGCAGCTGCTTGGCAGAAAGGCCGACGGTAAGCGATTAGGCATGACAGACGCTCCCCACGGGGCGTCACAGAGCGGCCATGTGCGGTGTTCTGAGCAAATCCGACTGCTTTCATGCAGGGCAAGTCGCATGTTGTGAAATATTTTTTATACATTTATTTTTGAGAAACAGTGAGACAAAGTGTGAGCTTCCTTCCTTCCCTCCTTCCTTCTTTCCTTCCTTCCCCTTCCAACCTGGGGCTCGAACTCAAGGACCCTGAGATCAAGAGCTGCGCGTTCTCCCGAATGAGCCCACCGGGCTCCCCTGAAGGATCTGGATTCGATTCAATGCTCTGAATCATGTCAAATTAAATATACATTCAGGGGGGCGCCTGGGTGGCTCAGTCCCTTAAGCGTCTGACTCCTGATTTTGGCTCAGGTGGTGATCTCACTGTCACGAGACCCGGCCCCGAGTCAGGCTGGGCACAGAGACTGCTTAAGATTCTCTCTCTCTCTCTCTCTCTCTCTCTCTCTCGGGGCGCCTGGGTGGCTCAGTCCATTAAGTGTCCGACTCTTGGTTTCGGCTCAGGTCATGATCTCACATCGGGCTCTGTGCTGACAGCATGGAGCCTGCTTGGGATCCTTTCTCACCTCTCTCTCTGCCCTTCCCCCACTCATGCTACCTCTCTCTCTCTCTCTCAAAACAAACATTGGAAAAATACATATATATATATACTTCAAAAGATGTGGTTTACGGTGCAGATCTTGGGTACATCACATTGGCGTGACGTCTGGGGCGGCTCAAGTCGGAGACTAAGGTCAGCCCCCTGGCTACTCGGTCCCCATGGGGCCAAACCACAGTGAAACCCTAGACAGCAAGGTGAGCTTCCCGGTTGGTGGACCTTCTGGTATGCTGTCATCCATCTTTGCAGGGACAATTAAGGGCTTTTGCTACCACCCCCGGGGAGGGGACAACTGCCCGCCTGGGACCTCCATATGCACCTTCGGGCTTCGCCAACTTTAACCCGCGTCCTTCCTCTGTAGGAAACCGCGACAGCTTTTCTGAGCTCTGGGAGTCCTTCCAGTGGCCCGTCAAACCTGAGGGTGGTCTCGAGGACCCCCCAAGGCACACGTGGCTCGTGACATTATTGCCGGGAGTGGGTCAGGCCCTCCTGGCGTCCTAATGGTCCCCGCACAGGTTCTGGAGTGGACGGGGAAGGGGGGAGTGTGGCGGGCGAGCACCCGGCTGTGTGACCCTGGCTGCGTGCCTTGACCCTTCTGAGCCCCAGATCCCTCATCCACGCGACGGGCGTGACAGCGTCAGCCTCCCCGGTGGTGGCTGTCACGTTACGAGGTATCCGGCGTTTAGGATGGGACAGCTGCTTTGCTAGTATTTTTCCTGTGTTCGTCCCTTAATACTAACAACGCACATGATTTAAACAGCTTGAGGCCAAGGTCCGCATCCGACGCAGAGAAGCTGGAAGATTCGGATTCCCAACAAAGACGCGCGAGCCCGCCCCGGCCGCGGCCTCACCTGATGAAAGGCCGGGACACCGCGAGCACCGTGCGGATGAACCAGGACGGGTGCACAATGATCAGCGACTTCAGGTTCTTCCGCAATCTGCGTGGGGAAACAGAGCAAGTGAGCCCTGGGGAGGGAGGGGCTCCCGGCGGGCAGATCCAGGCTGGGGGGGGGGGGTCCGGAAGGCCGAGCTCCCTTTGCGGGGTTTGTGGGGGCCACGCTGACCTCTAGCCCCGGGTGTCACTTCATTCAGGGCCTGAGCTCTTGACTGCGTGGCCGCGCGGCCCATCCCCGAAAGATGTCCTGGGGCACCCTGGTTCTGACCCCCTGTTGTGGTCACGTTGAACTGCGTGTCCCCCCCCCCAGATTTGTATGTTGTAGTCCTAACCTCTTGGACCTCAGAACGGGGACATCGTTTAGAAAATAAGGTCATGGCCGACATAATTCTCTAAAAGTCACACCAGGGCAGGATGGGACGTAATCCAATCACTGGTGTCCTTATAAAGAGGGGACGTTTGGACGCAGACACACGGGGAAAGGCCGCGTGACCACGACGGGGGCGGCGCGCCTCCAAGCTGGGGGGGGGGTGCCAAGGATGGCCGGTGCCCCCCCCCCCTCCAGGAGCCAGGAGACGCACGGAACAGACTCAGGAGCCATCAAGTCCGTTCCACCGTCCGGTCTGAGGTCGTTTGTCCGACGGCCACGCCGCCTTCGTGGGGGGGGGGGGGGGGCGGGGCTCCGGGGTCCCCTGCTCCGCGGGGGTGAAAACCCCTCCCCCCCCCCCCCCCGGGCCCTTCCGCCCACGCGCTCACCTCCTGTCGATCATCTGGTAACACTTCTTCAGCCAGCCGATGCCGGGCATCCTCCGCCGGGGGGTGGCGCCGTTCAGGTAGACGATCATGTAGTCCTCGGCCACCAGCAGCTCCAGACTGCTGATGACGTACCTGGTCACGTGTGCGGAAGACCGGGGGGGGGGGGGCCGGCAGGGGGGGGGGGCCAGAGTTAGGAAGCCCCGCCCCCCGTCCGCGGGACGGAGCGCCCGTGGGCGCCTGCGCTCTTCGCTGCCGCCTGCCGTGCTGGGCCAGCCCCGCCTGCTCGGGGTGGCGCGGCTGCAGACCCCAGCCCACCCCAAGTTAGTGTCCGTGGGCCTAGGGATAGCAGGGGTCACCATTTCACTAAGCACTTATCAGGCACCAAGGGTTTTACGCGCACGACAGCATCTAGCGTCTCCGTTAATCCGGAGAGGGGGTCCCAACGGCCCCGGGGACGGCCGGGGAACGGGCACCCACAGTGGACGGCCCACCGCACCAGACGTTACGGGTCCGGGCTCCCGTCCCGGCCCCGTCTCTCCCCGAGCAACTTGAGAAAATCTTTTCTTTTTGTTTACTGTTATTATTATTTTTTTAAATGTCTGTTTATTTTGACAGAGAGCGAGCAGGGGAGGGGCAGAGAGGGAGGTGGACAGAGGGTCCAAAGTGGGCTCCACGCTGTGAGGGCGGAGCCGGACGTGGGGCTTGAACTCGCGAGCCGGGTGATCATGACCTGAGCCACCCCGCAGCCCCAGAAAACCTTTTCCTCTGTCTCAGCCTCTACGTCCCCACCTGAAGGTGGGGGGGTGGGGGGAGGCTGGGCTCCCTGGATTCTGGGGCCCCTTCCCGCCCTGACCTCCCCCAGGTGCCTCCTCGTCCTCTGAACCGCCGGGCACCGGAGCCCCACCGAGTCAGCAGGAAACCTCCATAATCACCAGAACAGAAGTAGATCACGTTTACTGAGCTCTTTTTGTCACCTGCCAGGTGCACCCCTGCGTCCTTGGGCAAGTGACCGAACCTGTCTGTGTGCTGGGGGCGGCACCTGTAGGAGGAGGTGTCCGCCCCACAGGGTTGCCCGGAGCGTGGACTGCGTTTCCACACGTGAAGCGCGTGGCCTCGCGGGCCGCCAGAGAGTAAATGCCCAGTAAGTGGGAGTGACGAGGGGTGGGCCTGGGAGCCTGGTCCAGCCCACGGGCTGGGGCCCTTGGAGCCATGGGCACGGGGCGCAGCGGGCGGGCGGGCCACTTACAGGAAGAGGTTCTCCATGATGTAGTGGTAGTCAGGGGAGCTGCTGTCCGGGAGGAAGCAGGCAGCGAACACAATGATGGCGTTGAGACCCTCGCCGTAGTACCCTGGGGAGAGGCGGCCAGTGAGTGGCTCGCGCTCTGAGCTGCCCCCGGCTCTCCCCCGGGCCCCCACCCCCTCGCCAGCCAGCCCCTTCCTTCCCGGAGGGCACGGCTCTGAGTCATGGGAGCGCTTGGGGAGCCGGCAGACCCCTGATCGGCCTGCCTTTGATGGGGACACCGGGCTTAACGCCCCTGTGTCTCGGATGAAGAGACTGAGGTTCAGAGGGAGCCTCTGATGACCTCCGGTCGGCCCGGCTGGAGCCAGGGGGGGCCCGCGGGGTGCGGTCTCACCTCCGTGGGTCACTACCCTCATGTAGGGTCGGATCATGTGCAGGTCAATCCGGTGTTCTTGTTCTCCGATGATCACCGTCCGCCAGAGGCGCCCGTTGGTGGCACCGCCGTCCTCCACTGCGCCGTCCCCGAACAGATCTGCGCTGTCACCGGGCATGTTCTTCGCGGCGGCCACCGGGGTGTCATCTGGGGGGGTGGGGGAGGGAGCAGAAGGGACGTCTCAGTCCAGACGCTGGGTCCGGCTCAAATGCCACCTTCTCCAGAAAGCCTGGCTTCCTAGAGCACTCTGTGGGCTTGGGGCTCAGAGCCTGTGAACGTGTGTGTGTGCTTCATCAAACCGCGAGGGCGCTCAAGGGCACGGGCGCTCTCATTCTGTGCCCTCCTTGGAGCCTGGCACACGGAGAGACGATGCAGCCTGGCACCGGGACCCCCTGCACGCTTGCCCGGCCCCTAGCGACGCACGCGGCTCTCCACGGCCCGGTCCTCCTCCGCCTCCCGTGTTTCATCCAGCCCTGACCCCTCCTTCCGGCGCGTCCCCTACCTCAGCCGCCAGAGGCCCATCTAAAACCCCTCTGGGGCGACAGGAATAAACACAATGACGAGAGAATCCCACAAATCACCGCACACGTGTCGGGTGGCCTAGACGAAACGGCTAAATTCTAAGAAACGCACAAACCACCAGAACTGACTCACGAAGAAATAGAAAAACGGGGTAGACCCGTGACGGCAGGGTGATTGGATCAGGGGTGGAAACTCCCTCCCTCCCTCCCTCCCTCCCTCCAGCCCGCCGAGGGCCGGGTGGCTTCGAGGCCGAGTTCCAGCAAACAGGTAAAGAGGTAACGCCGATCCTTCCCCGTCTCAGCACTGCACACGTTCGGGGCGTCCCGAGTGGGCATCCTCGCCGCCCCACTCAGTGCCAGGAGCAGCCCCAGTGCGACGGCCCCAGACGTCCCCAGACGCGGCCCTGTGTCCCCTGGGGCAGGACCACCCCTCGGGTGAGCCCCTCTGCCCCGTCCCAACATCTCACCTCGTTTCCCTCACAGCACCGAGCACCAGGGGCGATCAGCTTGTGCGTTTTGGCTTTGGTGCCTCGCGTCTGTCTTTCTGGCGACCGTGCTTGGGGCTGGGCACCCCCTCTTCCTGCCACATCCCCGCCACCCGCCCCGCACCCCAGTCAAGATCTGCTCCCGAACAAATGCTCCCCAGACGGCTGTGCGATGAGTTGGAGGCACTTCATTTCGGACGCGGTCACCTTTGAGAATCACGGGAAAGCCACGCCCCCCGGACAAACCCTCAAGTCCTCAAGAAAAACGGGCGTGGGGTCGCAGCGGAGGAGGGACCCTCCCGGGGCTGTTCCGTGAGCCCTGGGTTGGAGCCCCTGTCCCAGCTCAGCCCGTGGGGAGCAGCCCTGGGCCTCACCTTCCCACTCCAGCTCATTGCCATTTCCCAGAAACTCCAGCGAGTCGGTCTCGTCCGGGGTCTCGATGTCGTCCACGTTGATATCTAGGTCATCGGGGGTGTCCAGGAAGTCGTCGGACAGCAGGGAGCCCTCGCTCTGATCCAGCGAAATGTTGATCTCGGGGGCGACCAGTGTCTTCCGCTTACGATGAGCTCCGTTGAAGTTCAATGTGTTGGGAGGGGCTGTTTGGAAAACGGGAGAACGAAACAACTGCGGCTTCTTCCTCTCCTTGCTCCCCCTCCCCGGTTCCCGACCCGGTGAGCGGTCTGCCCCACCATGTGGTTGCAAGTCAGGCGACATCCCTTCCGGACAGGTTCATGCCGTGCCCTTGCCACCCGGACGTCAAGGGCGGGCGCCTGGACCTCGCTGCTTCCCGGCTCTGTGACCCCGCAGACGGAGCCTGACTTAACTTTACCGGCCGCTAGGTGAGACTCGCAACGGTGAGTCAGGTCAGGGTCACACGGATGGCCTGCCCGGCTCTAGACGGTGGGCCTGTCGACACCTGCGATCACGGTTGCCTTCTGGATGGGGCTGGCAGAGGACGCCCGCGTTCTGCTTTTCACCTCTCGGTGATGTTCACCTCCGTAATCGCTGAAGTTTACCGATCACATCGCACGGGCCAGGCCCTCTTCGCAGCACCCCCCCCCCCCAAGCGTTTTCCTGTTTCGACTTTGCGATATCCGCACAAGGCGAGTTCTGTTATTGTCCCCTTTACCAGGTGAGCAAACTGAGGCACAGAGGGATCTCTCTGGAGCTGGTCAGAGTGGGTATGCCTCATGGTTTGAACTGCTTTTTCCCGAAGACTCTTAGCTGAAACTCTGGTCTCCTTGTATGAGGTGGTCTCCCCCCACCCCACCCCCCCCGGGCTGCCTCCAAGGGGTTAAAGCTGATCCAACAGCTAGCTGAGCAGGGCTAGCCCCTGACGGAGGTGGCCTTATATGGGGTAAGTCCCCAGATGTCCCCAAGCCAGCTCAAGGGAGACAGGTTGTTCTTCCAGAGACCTTGGGAACTCTCCCCCAGAATCGTCAGCGGACGGAATCGTCGGTGGACAGTGGGGACAAAATAAATGAGCCAATAGGAGAGCCCTGCCCCTCTCTCGCCAGATGAAGACATTCGTCGACACGTAATTCAACGGACAAGCTCCTTACCCTTTTGGTCTTTGAATTTCTCCAGCCCTAAACCACGGGTCAGAGGTGACCGCCTCAGGACACACACCGGGATGTAAATGTGTGCTTTTGCAGAAAACGGTAAAAACAAAATAGCCATGGGGGCACCTGGCGGGGGCGGGGCTCAGTCGGCTAAGCGTCTGACTCTTGGTTTCGGCTCAGGTCATGATCTCACGGTTCGTGAGTTTGAGCCCCGTGTCGGGCTCCGTGCTGACAGCATGGAGCCTGGGATTCTGTCTCTCTCTCTCTCTCTTTCTGCCCCTCCCCTACTTGCACTGTCCCTCCCTCTCTCTCTCTCTCTCTCAAAAATAAAGAAAGAAAGAGGGGTGCCTGGGTGGCGCAGTCGGCTAAGCGTCCGACTTCAGCCAGGTCACGATCTCGCGGTTCGTGAGTTCGAGCCCCGTGTCAGGCTCTGGGCTGATGGCTCAGAGCCTGGAGCCTGTTTCCGATTCTGTGTCTCCCTCTCTCTGTGCCCCTCCCCCGTTCATGCTCTGTCTCTCTCTGTGCCAAAAATAAATAAAAAACGTTGAAAAAAAAAATTTTTTTAAATAAAAAAAAAATAAATAAAATAAAGAAAGAAAGAAAATCGAATAGAATTTTCACTAAAAAAAAAATCTGATGGAATTTGTCCTGCCAAATTTCAAGACTTGCTGGGACTGACGATCCCTTTCTTTCCTCCTGTTTCTGCTTTTCGGAATGAGGACATCTATCCCATGCCTGTCCCACCGTCCTATTTTGGAAGCAAATAACCTGCCGGGGTTTCACGTGTTCACAGCTGAAGAGGAATTTTGCCCTGAGTCTTCTTCCTCTTATGGCCCTCAACTGATTAGATGAGACCCACCCATATTAGGGAATGCAATCTACTCTACTCAGAGTCTAGTCATTTAAATGTGAATCTCATTGAAAGAGTGACTCTCAATGGAAACCTCTAGAATAATGCGTGACCACATCTCTGGGTGCTGTGGCCCAGCCGAGTGGACACATAAAATTGACCACCAAGTCTCTCCATCTCCTTAACTAAATGTCATTTGCGAAGTCCCTTTTGCCACGTGAGGGGACCTTCACAGATTCCAGGATTAGGATCTGGATACGCTTTGGGGGCTGTGATTCAACCAGTCACACCTAGGAAGAGGGGTACGGTTATCCCACACCTCTCGTTTCGCAGAGGTAGGAAACGGAGCTCCGACACAGTCAGGGGACTCGCCCAAGATCACCCTCTGGGGGTGACAACGACAGGCAGACTCCATGTGCTCAGGTCAGAAGCAGGCCCAGTACTCTAGGGGGACCAATCATCCAGAGTGGCCCCAGAAAGCTGGGACGAGCTGGTCTTAGCTCTTACTGCTGTGTGACATCAGGGGCATGGCTGTCCCTCTCTGGTCACTCTTTCCTCCGAAAGGGTAGGATGAGCTGTGATGAGCTGCATGGGGGAGACGCGGGCAGAGTGGGCCCCCCCCCCCCAGCAAGACCACGTGAGGGGATGCCACTGAGGAGAACACATGTTCAGGACAGTTCCTCTGGCTGTCCTGGACCCCCCGTCCCCAAATTCTGGGGCTTTGGATCCTCAGAGCCGTGAGCCTTCCTGAGCGCTTAGGACAGCAGAGCCCTCCAGGGCTGACTTTGCGCCTGGCGTCCCCTGGGCACTTAACACATGTCACCTCATTTAGTCCTGGCAGTCCCCCTTCCGCGGGGAGCTCACGACCTGCATTTAATAGATAAGGACTTGGAGGCACAGAGAGGCCAGGCAACCAGCTGAAGGATACACAGCAACACCACATGACTCGGCCGCGCATCTCCCACCCCCCCCCAGCCCCACCCCAATGGTCGCTTTCCCTCCAGGCCTCGCGCAGAAGGCCCCCCTTCCCTGACGGTCCGCCTCGGACATTTCGACAGCTACGGCCTCAGGCAGAGCGGGACCTGGAAACAGCGTGCCCGTTTTTGCACCCGTGGAAACTTACAGGACGTGTCTTCCGTGGGGCTGCCAAGCGGGTCCATCCCTGTCTCTTCCGGGAGTGGCCTGTGGACCCAGCAGAGAGCAGGTATCAGTCACGGGAGCGCGGAGTGCAAACAAACAGCATGGACAAGACTCGGGGAGGTCTGGGGAGTCCCTGGGACAGAGGACACCTGCTCATCGGCACAGAACATCCTAGAACATCGGTGCCGGAGGGCTCCCTTCCGATCATCGCATGGCTATTAAGCTTTTCTTTCTTTCTTTTAAAAAAAAAATGTTTTAATGTTTATTCATTTTTGAGAGACAGAGTCTGAGTGGGGAAGGGGCAGAGAGAGAGAGAGACACAGAAGCCGAAGCAGGCTCCAGGCTCCGAGCTGTCGGCACAGAGCCCGACACGGGGCTCGAACTCTCGAACCGCGAGGTCACGATCTGAGCCGAAGTCCGACGCGCCACTGGCTGACCCTCTCAGGTGCCCCAAGTTTCGTCTGTTAAAGTAACGCCACCGACCGTGCATTTGTGGCCCTTGATGCTTGGCCGGGCATGGATTTGCAAAACCAGGCGGTTTTTTCCTGGCAACGCCTGGACCGCTTTGGGGAGCTCAACGCCGGTGCATTGGGCCCAGGCGCTCCGGCTCCTTTGCTCCCGGCGAAATACTCCATCCCGGGAGGCAGAAGGTCTGAACAGAGCCCGGGGCTGCCAGAGGCCCTCGCTGCAGGGCGCGCTGACTCAGGGAAGCGCTAATTCACCTCTGCAACTCAGCAGTGCGGGCTCAGCCCAACGGGGAGCCAGAGCCGTGGGGAGAGGAGGGCGATGGAATGCTTCCTCCTTTCCTTTTCAAAGCCCTTCACTCCCTCTGTCTGTTCCTCTTCCTTTCCGTCTTCCTTTCCTGCCCCCCCCCCCCCCCCCCCACCACAGAACATCCAGGCGCAGTGGCGGGTCTGGGAGGGGAAGGGAGAACGGGAAGTTGCTTTGCGGTCATACAGGTCAAAGGTCAAACTGGAACAGACACAAAGGAAATGAACCCGTGCGTCCACACAAACACCCACACTGCAGGGGCGACTGGGGGCGGGGGGGCGTTCAGCCAGTTAAGCGTGACTCTTCAGCTCAGGTCAGGATCTCACGGTTCGAAGGTTCGAGCCCTGGTGTCGGGCCCTCCCTCCGCCAAAAAATAAATAAGCTTAAAAAAAAAACCCACACCCCAGTGTGATATGATTCACAGTGGCCAAAAAGTGGAAACACGCCGTGTCCATGGATGGGTGAAGGGATATGTGTCCCTCACGCACCGGAAGGTCACTCGGCTGCGAGCAGGAGCGAGGCGCCCACACCCGCTGCCCCCCAGGAACGGACCCTGGATACACGACGGTCAGGGAGGGAACCAGACACGAGAGGCCACACAGGGTGTGAGTCCACGTGCGTGAAACGTCCAGAACAGGCCCGTCCACGGACGGGAAGGGGGCTCGTGGGGGCCGGGGGTTCGGGGGGCAGCTGATGAGGCTGGGGTTACTTTTTAGGGAGATGGAATGTTCTGGAACTTGATAGAGGTGACGGTTGCACAGCATTGTGAATGTACCAGACGTCACTGAATCGCGCCCTGAAAACCGTTGATCCTATGCTATGTGAATTTTCCCTCAAAAGAAAACCACGCCTTGAAGGACACAAAGGGCAGACGGGGGCTGAAGAGTCAAGTCACACGCCTGCTCTCTCGGTCTTGTCTGTAGCTGCCACCCTTGCTCCCAACACAGGTGACTCCTGAATGAGTCCAGGACCCCAGAGCCCAGGAGAGACACCAGCCACCTGCCAGGTTACCCCCAACTGCAGACTGACGGCTGAGGCCCCACCTCTAGCCTTGTCCTGCCCACACAGCACTTAAAAGCATCTTAAATTTGCGGCCGAATCAGAGACGTGACACAAATATTTCGGGTTTCCGTCTTAAAAGCATCTTAAATTTGGGGCGCCTGGGTGGCTTAGTCGGTTGAGCGCCGACTTCGGCTCAGGTCACGATCTCGCGGTCCGTGAGTTCGAGCCCCGCATCGTGCCCCTGTGCTGATAGCTCAGAGCCCGGAGCCTGTTTCAGATTCTGTGTCTCCCTCTCTCTGACCCTCCCCCATTCATGCTCTGTCTCTCTCTGCCTCAAAAATGAATAAAAACGTTAAAAAAAAAAAAAAAAAAAGCATCTTAAATTTGCGGCCGAGTCAGACGTGACACAAATATTTCGGGTTTCCGTCTTTTCTTCAATTACGGACCTGCCCTCTGTGAGTGGTAACAACCCCCCAGGAGCTGAATGTGGGCCCCTTCCGCTCACCTGGGGGCCGGACTTTTGTTCTGGTTCCTTCTCTCACGTGCACCTGCCCGCCCAGTGCCCATCAACGTCTGAGGCGTCAAATCCCGGTCTAGACCGAGTCTGAACCCTCACTTACCCCATGGACGGGGCACTCGCTGTGTGCCGGGTTGGAATGTTCGCAGCATGATCTTATTTCCTCCCCACAGCAACCCTCGGAGGCAGGTAGGAGCCCATTGCACAGGGGAGGAAACTGAGGCTGGCCCCACAGGCTGGAGTCAGAGAAACTACCCGGAGGCCGAGCTGATTCCAGTCATTGCCCTCTACTGCCCCCTTGTGCCTGGTCCGCACATGTGCACCGACCCCGGCGGGGGTTTTGTGCAGCCCAGGATGTCCGGTTCTCATCAGGATGTGATTCAGCCTCCCAACCCTGGGCGGGTCCACATAAAGCCTACGTTGGCCCCTAACCTAGCGGGATGTGGCCCAGATGCAGCCGAAATGTCAGGGTGGGGAAAGCATCCAGCTCCTTGGTGCAGACTGGGAAACTGAGGACCCGAGGGAGACTTTTCCTTCAGTTCATAAACGTACGTTAGGTGTCTGGGCCGTGCTCGGCCGGGCTGCAGCGACAGTCTCCGTGCTGCCCTGAAGGTTTCTGGTAGACGTTCGCATCCAGCAGGTGGCGACTTTAAGTACGAGACCTCCCTCCACAATAGGGGTCTCACGCAAGGGAAAGGCATCGAGGTTTCCCCGGGGGAAGAAACAACTTTGACTTGATTTCTGCTCAGGTCATGATCTCGCGGCTCGTGAGATCAAGCCCCGCATTGGGCTCTGTGCGGACGGTGGGGAGCCTGCTTGGGATTCTCTCTCTCCCCCTCGCTCTCTGCCCCTCCTCTGCTCATGCTCGGTCTCTCTCAAAATAAATAAATGAAGTTAAAAAATTTTTTTATTTTATTTTATTTTTTAATGTTTATTTTTGAGGGAGAGAGATCTCAAGCGGGGGAGGGGCAGAGAGCGAAGGGGAGACAGATTCCAAATCATTCTCTGTGCTGAAAGCATGGCGCCCAATTAGGGGCTTGAACTCCCAAATCGTGAGATCATGACCTGAGCCGAAGTCAGATGCACAACCGACTGAGCCACCCAGGCGCCCCCCCTAAAACTTGTTCAAATAAAATACGTACAAAATAAAATAGAAAATATACAATATGTTGTATACTTTATACTACATGTAAAAACACATAATTATACATCCGATTATATGTAATTGCACATAATTGCATATATTACACAAAACATACAACAGCATAATGTATTAATAAAGAATATGGAAATTAATGGGGCTCCTGGGTGGCTCAGTCGGTTATGCATCTGACTTTGGCTCAGGTCATGATCTCGCGGTCCGTGGGTTCGAGCCCCACGTCAGGCTCTGTGCTGACAGCTCAGAGCTTGGAGTCTGCTTCGGATTCTGTGTCTCCCTCTCCCTCTGTGCCTCCCCCACTCGCAGTCTCTCTCTCTCTCTCTCTAAAAATAAATAAATATTAAAAAATAAAGAATATGTAAATTAATAAACATAGTAACACAAATATAACTTATATGTAAATCTACAATTCTATAATATGACATATAATTGTCATAATCTGATTTTAAATATATAATATGATTAATAATATATATCATACATGTAGAGAATGGAAAACTATTGGTTCTGTTTCTCTGCAGAACCCTGACTGATACAAGAGAGGAGAGATGTAAACACTGAGTAAACAAACAGTTGGAGGAAACAGAAGGTGATACCTGCAACAAAGAAAATAAAAAAGAAGAGGGAGGAGGTAAGGCACAGTAGTGGCAGTCAAGGAAGGCCTCTTTGAGGAGGTGACTTTAAAAAAAATATTTTTTTTAACTTTTTTTTTTTATTTTTATTTTTGAGACAGAGAGAGACAGAGCATGAACGGGGGAGGGGCAGAGAGAGAGGGAGACACAGAACCAGAAGCAGGCTCCAGGCTCTGAGCCATCAGCCCGGAGCCTGACGCCGGGCTCGAACTCACGGACCGCGAGATCGTGACCTGAGCTGAAGTCGGACGCTTAACCAACTGAGCCACCCAGGCGCCCCTAAAAAAAAATATTTTTAATGTTTATGTTTGAAAGAGACAGCATGAGCGGGGGGGGGGGGGGGCAGAGAGAGAGGGGGGACAGAGGATCCAAAGAAGGCTCTGCACCAACAGCGGCGAGCCTGATGTGGGGCTCGAACTCACGAACTGTGAGAGCAGGACCTGAGCTGAAGTTAGACGCTCAACGGAGGGAGCCCCCCAGGCGCCCCCAGGAGGGGACTTCTGTGTAGAGAGAAGACTGGGGGAAGGGCCTTCCATTTGGGCAGAGGCCCTGAGGCCGGAAGATGCTTGGTGAGTCGTAGGAACAGACCAGAAAGCAGAGAACTTCCCCTGAGTTGGAGAAGCCGACTGAGCAGGACTCCAGGCTCCCCGGGGGAGAAGAAGCCCGATGTTTCCCGACAGGCCCCACCCCCGCCGGCCCACAGGGCTGCGGCTTTCAAGGCCAGGTGGAAGCTTGCTACTTCCCCAAGTCCCAGGAAGCGCTCATTTTGTGCAGAGCTGAAGCCTGTCGGGTAAACTCCAAGTGGACCCGGATGGCTCCCGGCAGCACAGTCCTTGCTTACCTACAGTGGGCAAGCCCCCTGCAAAGTGGGCTTTCTTTAATATGCAAGGTGCACCGTATGACTTTCATCTTTCTGTGCTGGGTGGAATTCTGTTCCCCTCCCCCAAAAGATAACTCAAGTCCTACCTCCCAGCACTTGGAATGTGACCTACTGGCAACAGGGCCATTGCAGATGTAATTAAGTTAAGGAAAGGTCAACTTAAAAAATAATCTTCAAAAAGGGGCGGAGGGGGGCGCCTGGGTGGGTCAGTTAAGGGTCTGACTTCGGCTCAGGTCATGATCTTGCGGTGCGTGGGTTCGAGCCCTGCTTTGGGCTCTGTGCTGACAGCTCGGAGCCTGGAGCCTGCTTCGGATTCTCTCTCTCTCTCTCTCTCTCTCTGCCCCTCCCCTGCTCGAGGTCTGTCTCTCTCACTCTCAAAAATAAACCAATATGGGGCGCCTGGGTGGCTCAGTCGGTTGGGGGACCGACTTCGGCTCAGGTCATGATCTCGCGGTCCGTGAGTTCGAGCCCCGCGTCGGGCTCTGTGCTGACCGCTCAGAGCCTGGAGCCTGTTTCGGATTCTGTGTCTCCCTCTCTCTCTGGCCCTCCCCTGTTCATGCTCTCTCTTTGTCTCAAAAATAAATAAACATTAAAAAAAAAATTAAAAATAAATAAATAAATAAATAAACATTAAACAATTTTTTTAATAAAAAAAGAAGAGGCCATACTTCATTAAGGTGTCCGTCAGTCCAGTGAGTATTGTGCTTATGGGAAAAGGGGAATTTGGACACAGACGCAGGACGTGTGAGGATGTGGCAGAGATGGGAGAGACGTGTCCATAAGCCAGGGATCAGCCAGGGTTGCTGGCCACACCAGAAGCTGGGAGAGGTGGGAAGGAGTCTCCCCTTCAGGGGGAGCAGGGCCCTGCTGACACCTTCATTTTGGACTTCTGGACTCCAGAAGTGTGAAAGCATACATCTCTATTGTCCGAGGCCACCCAACATGGCAACCCCAGGAAACTCATGTACCCCTGTGGTATGAAATCCAGATCTCTCACCTGGGCATCCCACCAGGATGTGGCGTCGGTGAACCCTCCAACCCCGTTCTCACGACCTAGCTGGGCTCTTGCGCTACATTCCCCATCGTGCCAAGGCCTTCCTTGCCCCAGTGCCTTTGCACATCTCACTCCTCTGTCTAGAGTAAATTTGCTTAGCCTTTAAGGCTGGGTCGGTGTCCTCCAGGAGGTTCTGACTGAGTCTGGCCTCTACCCCACCCTGCACTCTGCCCCAGAGCCCACCATGAGCACTCAGTCCGTGGTACGTGTGCTAATCGCTTGCTTCCTGGGAAGACTGTGAGCCGCTGAAGGGGAGGAAGTGCCTCTTCCTATCTTGCTTCGGTGAGTCACAGGCCAGCCCTCAAAGAAGTGGCTTGTGGAAGGACAGGGGGAAGGAAGGCACATCACATGAGTCGGAGAGGCACAACCCAGAAGGCCTGTCAACCTGATGCGGCTCTACCCTCAGATTCTAGCCTCAGGGTTGAGGTTTCTCATGATGTGAAACAAGAGAATTGGGAATAAACTTTGACCATGCCTCCTGCTCCCCAGCCCCCCGCCCCCCGCCCAACCTGTGCTCCAAGGGCATCAAGCTTGGGCACTGCTTGCCTCGGTCTCCCTTCAGGGGCTTCCCAGTCTGTTTCTGCCTGACCAAGGCCGCTTCTGGTGCGTGGCAACCACAGAATCTCTTTCCGGGTAGAGGCATGCTTTTCTGATAGCCATATGACACCCGCAAAGCTCAGGCAAGGGAACCAGAGGGGATACTTCTGTGGGGCCTAAAAAATTATTTCTTGGCAACTTTGGTGGCTCTTAGATGCCCAGACAAATAAATGTACCCTTTTTCCTTCTCTGCAATTTCCAACACCTCTGTCCCTTCCTGTCACTCCTGTCTCCCCCAGCACCATTGTCTCCGGGAGGGTCACAAGGCCTGGGGTGGTAAGCAGAACCATGGACAGCGGCACCACAGCCGCCCTCCCCCCGCCCCCCCAGCAGCCTGACTCCACCCTAGCAGCCCTGACTCCACCCCCAGCAGTGCCGACTCCACCCCCAGCAGCCTGACTCCACCCAAAGCAGCCTAGACTCCACCCCCAGCAGCCCGACTCCACCCCCTGCAGTCCAACTCCACCCCCAGCAGCCCTGACTCCACCCCCAGCAGCCTGACTCCACCCAAAGCAGCCTAGACTCCACCCCCAGCAGCCCGACTCCACCCCCTGCAGTCCAACTCCACCCCCAGCAGTGCCGACTCCACCCCCAGCAGCCTGACTCCACCCAAAGCAGCCTAGACTCCACCCCCAGCAGCCCGACTCCACCCCCTGCAGTCCAACTCCACCCCCAGCAGCCCTGACTCCACCCCCAGCAGCCTGACTCCACCCAAAGCAGCCTAGACTCCACCCCCAGCAGTGTCGACTCCACCCCCAGCAATCCAACTCCACCCTAGCAGCCCTGACTCCACCCCCCGGTAGTCAGCTGTGTTTTTGCAGACTGAATTGTGTCTCCCCTGCCTCCCTCACCCCTGCCAATTCAAACATCTAAGGATCAACCGTCAATACGGCTGTTTTTGGAGATGGGGCATTTAAGAAGCAATGAAGGTGAACTGAGGTCCTTCGGGGCCTTGATCCCATCGGGCGTGGCCGTGTAAGAAGGGGGAGAGACAGGAGCAATCTCTCCACACGCATGCACAGAGGAAAGGCTACATGAGGACACAAGAAGGTGGCTGTCTACAAGCCAGGGAGTGAGCCCTCACCGAACCCACGGATGTAACTTCCAGCCTCCAGGGCGGGGAGGAAGTGTCTGTGATACTCTGTCTGGCAGTCCAAGCCGACTGAGACAGAGGAGGAAACTAGGAGAGACGAGCCCGGCGTGGAGAAAGGCGGGGCTGAGGACGGCAGAAATGCTCCAGCCGGTCAGGGCCCACGACTCCTGCACACATCTTTTGGGACCTGCTGAGGTGTGTGCAACACAAAATTAGCTCTGTGCGTGTGCTGGGCTGAGGGAGAGAGGCAGAGAGAGACAGAGGAGGAAGGGAGAGACAGAGAGAGGGGAGAGACACAGGAGGGAAGGAGGGAGGTGGGAGGGAATGATAAAGCAAAAGGAGTGAACTGTTAGTTGGCAAATCTGGGGAAAAGTTTACAGTTATGACTTAGACCATCCTTGTAAACTTTCCTCAAAGTTTGAGACGACATCAGAATAAAAAGTTACAAAGCAACAGAACCCATAGCCACTTGCTTGTGGAGGGAAAGGCGGGCTGGGATGCCAGTCAGACACCTATCCCTGCACCTGCCTCTTCTGACCTGTGAGACTCTGGTCAAGATCCCCCTCAGCTTTTCTTCTGCCCCTCAACCTGCCTCCACTGGCCTCAGGGCCTTTGCACATACTGCTCTCTGAGCTTGGAATACTCAGGACCCACCCAGAGTCTCCTTCCCCTGTTCGTCCCTCTTCATCCTTCACAGCTCGGGGTCAGCACCCTCTCCAGCCTCTCCAATCTCTCCAACCTGGTCAGACCCCACCTGGGCACTCTCCAAGTACCATGAACCCTGCTGCAATTTTCCGTTGGGTCGTGAAGTTTATGAGGGAATGGCCTGCCCCTGCCCCAGAGGAAAGGCCCCATGAGGGCATCTGTCTTGTTCTCTGTGTGTCCCGAGTGTTTCGCCCAGGGCCTGGCGTACAGCTGGTGCGTATCGTTACAGAGAATGAATGGAGAAATAGGGCAGAGAGAGCTACATCATCTCTGGGCTGCCCTCTGGATCCTTAAGAACCTGCAGAAGGGCGGGAGACAAGGAAGATGCTACAAGGTCATGGCAGCGGGAGGGGCTGCGGGCACAGGGCAGGCACTCTGACACCCCGGGGAGGCTGGAAGACGCCCCCGGGAAGGGGACCACTGGGCTGGAAGGAACAGAACTGTGGGTTGTCTGGCACCAGACAGAGGTGCTTATGTGGAGACGCCGCTGGGTGCCGAATGAAGGAGCTGCACTCACTCCTCCCGTGGCGGGGAAGGCAGAAGCCTTGGCGAAGGGCTGGCTCACGTCCCGGGGCGGCACAGCAGGGCCACTGTGCCGCAGACACTGGGCTACTGAAAAGGGACAGCGACCCTCTGCAGCTGGGAGAAACTCGCTTAAAAATCATAGTTGCAGCTGCCCCATTTTGTCTCAACAAGGGGCTTGGGAGAGGGGGTGTCTTTTAAAAGATCAGGGCGGGGGGCGTGCGAGTGAACGAGATACGGCGAGGAAGCGTCCAGGGTGGGGGGCAATGTATTTGGGCAGCCCTCGTCATTTAGAGGGCCCATCCCGGCCGCCTTGCCCTGCGCGCCTCAGAGAATTCTTCCAGCAACTCTGTGAGTCAGGCATTATCGACCCGATTCACAGACAGGACAACTGAGGCATGAGGAAGCCCTCGGCACCCTCAGCGACGGGGATCCTCTTTTCTAGGGTGAGCACCCTCCCTCCTTCGTCTGTTCCTTTCCAGACAGTTATATAATGAGCTCTTGGACAGCATCCCCTGGGGCAAAACCCTTGCACTAAAGGAGGGCACAGATGTACTTTGTGTCCAGCCATCGGATTAGGGGAGCCTGTGCCGACCCGTGTTTTCTCTTACCCAACACCACCCAGCAGAGCGAAGAGAGGGACACAGGCCTGGTGGCTCATGCGTCCTGGCAGTGGAGGCCCACGGCTTCCTTCCTACCCGGTTTCTTATTCCTACCAGTGGCCGTCACCCGCTCAGCCGGTGTCTCCTGAGTGCCGACTGTATACCAGAGTCTGCCTTTGTGCTGCCGGACGACAGCGATCCAACCAAAGGCCCCTGCTCTCGCGGGGCTCCATTTGGGGGGGGGGGGAAACAGACCACACACGAGATACGCATGGACAATATTTAGGGTATTAGGCTCACCGCAGGACCTCCTGGGGCTGCTGTGACAAATGACCACACACTTAGGGGCTTAACACGACAACAGATTCATTCCCTTATGATTCTAGAGGCCAGAAGTGAGTCTGAAGTCGGTTTCACTGGGCGGCAGGCAAGGTGTGGGCAGGCCTGGCTCCTTCCGGAAGCTCTAAGGGAGAATCAGCTTTTGTCCCCTTTCCACCAGGGGGAGGTGCTCCTCCCCCTTGGCTCGTGGCCCCTCCCTCCTGTGACACCAATCTGTCACTTCCGTCGCCTCTGCCCCGACTCCTGAGTCGAGTCTCCTGCCTCCTCTCAGAAGGACCCTGGGATGATATGGAGGGCTCACCTGGGTAATTCAGGGTCATCTCCCTCTTTTCAGATCCTTGGCCTAAACACGTGCAAAGTGTCTTTGCCCCAGAGGGGCACATTTTCAGAGTCCGGGGATTAGGACACGGACATCTCTGGGGTCCACTCCAGGGATTTTAAGCAGGGCTAGGACAAGATGCCTCCGGCTGCCACAGGTAAAAACACACCCTCACCCGGATTCGTGGGAACACCCGTAAGAATATTAACCCCCCACGAGGCAGTTGTAGAATGTTCGGAATTCCTAAAATAGCATGGGAATGGGAGCTTTGTGCTGCTGTGGTGGGGCGGGGGGGGGGGGTGGGGATCCATCTTAAATAATTCGGCAAGTATTCATTATGTGCCCGGCGTCCCCCAAGCCCCAGCTCAGAGAGGCGGTGGGCACCCACCCCACCCCCGCCCCGCCCCCAGCAGGGGCTGACGCAGCAATGGGGAAGCTGTACCTGGGAAG
Organism: Panthera tigris; assembly: GCF_018350195.1. Classification (NCBI taxonomy): domain Eukaryota; kingdom Metazoa; phylum Chordata; class Mammalia; order Carnivora; family Felidae; genus Panthera; species Panthera tigris. Next base: position 2,944,016 of record NC_056661.1, on the reverse strand, counting down.
GCCTTCGTCCTGCCATTCTTCCTTCACGTCCACGTTTTCCATCCGGAGCGTAGCTTCAGTGGTCCCCATGGGAACAGAGGAGAGGCGCGCTGGCTTGAAGCAGAGCTGAGTCCTGAAGGAGAGCCACGTGGAGGTTTTACTGGGCAGTCATCGTAATAACAACCACCCCCCCCCACCCACGTGTGGCACCTCAGATCGATAAGAGTGTTGGATCCATTATTATGTTGAACCGTCACCCAGCCCCATGATGCAGGTGAGAAAACAGAGGTGTAGAGGGCTGATGACATCCACGTAGGTCTGGAGTTGGAACCCAGGTGAGAGCTGAGCCCCCAGACATAAGCCCCCTTCGCTTCGAAGCTCCAAAGTCCATGCTCCCTAGGGCTCATCATCCCTCCCTTACCTTGGACTTACACTGGGCAGCAATAAATCCAATTACAATCATTTATACTAAAGTGTTAGTGACTGATATACTTAAGCTTCCTTGCTGGGACCGACACTTTCAAACCCTACCTCTATCTTCTCCAGGCTACCTGCCTTGCCTCTCTGTCCCCGAATAAAGAAGCAAATCCTGACAACCTGCTGGGGCCAACGAAGGCAGTGTGGAAAGAGACTGGGGCTGGAAGTCGGGATCATAATTCTTATCAAGCACAAAGCTCAAGTTTTGTTTTTCTTGTTCTGAGGAGCTGGGGCAGGATGGTGGACAGATGCTAGATGGTGCCTTAACAGCTGGGCTGTCTGAAGCAGTCAGAGCTGCAGAATGAGGCAGAATTGGGGTCCACCCTGAGGCATGCAGGACTCCGCCACTCACCCCTCCCAGCCTCAGTTTCCCCATCTCCAAATTAAAGAGCTGGACTAGAAAGCATCTTTACAATACCTTTGGGGCATAACCTTCCAGGATCCTGTAACTCAGTCAACACCATGGGTTCTGTGCCTTTAAACCAGTGGCTTTCAACTGGGGATAATTTTGCCCTCCCCCTCCCTGCCAAGGGACGCTTGGCAAGTCTGGAGGCATTTTTGGTTGTCACAACGTGGGGAGGGGCTCCTGGCCTTAAGGGGGTGAGGGCCAGGGATGCTGCTCAACACCGTTAGGCGCGTGTGCAAGCTGGGCCCCCAGGACCGAGAATGATCCAGCCCCAAAGTCCACAGATCTGAGATTGAGAAACCCTGTCTTAATCGCATGCTTGCGAAAGGTCCCCGGGCAGGGTTTGACAGTCCTTATAGAGGGCCCGCTGCGTCTCTGCTTCCCATCCTCCAAGCAGCTCCTGGGTTGTTGTTCTCACACGCCAGCACCAAAGGCCCCCGCCCCCAGCCCCTCACCCTTCCAGATGCCACGGCGGCCTCTCGGCAGAGCTGGTGCATGGCTAACGGTTTGGGTGGGTCATCTGAAGCCCCTGGAGGTGGGGTCTGCATTTGGGGTTGTGGGACAGAGACCAGGACCCAGAGGGAGCCTGGGCCAGGAGAAGGCCAGGCAGGGGGGAGGGGTGGCTGGCTAAAATTAGACACCCTCCCCGCCCCCACCAACACACACTTGGGAAACAGTGTCCCACTGGATTCTTGCCGCGGCTCTGAATGTCGTCATCCATTCATGGAGGAGGGACAGTAAGACGCAGTACGCCAAAAAAAAAAAAAAAAAGGAAAGAAAGAAAGAAAAACCTCTTCCTGATGCCTGGGGTGATAACCACCACCCAGGACCTTACTGCAGGGGGAAGTTCTGGTCAATGGAAATTCATTTCCTTTCGGAAGACAGTGGTGTCTGCCTGGTTTTCCTCACCCCAAGCGGGGCGTGACCTCAGCCCCCCCGAAGGACGCCCCCCAATCCCACCCACAGCGGAGGCGCTGGACCCACGCAGGCCGGCGCCACAATCCTGTACAGGTGGCGTGTGGGTCCTGCGCGCTCCGGTTCTAAGATCCTGACTTCACTCTGAGGGAAAATGAGGCAAAGTGAGGGGCAGCCGAGAGGTGTGCCTTTGCGCTGGGGCGCTGAATCCTCAGTGCATGGCGTGCAGGTGCAGACAGAGGGGGAGGGATCCGTCTTCAACCTTCTCCCTGCCTCCCCGCCCCGTAGGCGAGCCTCCGTGTACACATCCATCAAGTCTGTCTGTCTCTGTCTCTCTTTCCAAATCCGCTCACGGTGTTATAAATAGACAATGCACAGAGGTGGGGCGTGTACATTTGGGTCTCTTAGGAAGCGTCCCAGAGAGAGGCTGAGGGTTTTATCAGCCTAATCTCCAAGCGCGTCCCGAAAATGGTGCATCCCCCTGCCTTCCAGGTGAGCGGTGGGCACGGAAGGCGGGCTCTGGGTGGACATGCCCGCGGCTGCTTTCCCTCGGCTTCGGGAGACAGGGCTGTGCTACCGTGCAGAGAATCCCAAGACCGTGGGTCCCGGCTCCCAGCCGCCCCACCTGCCCGGAGGGGGTTTGCAACAGCGGATGTCTCCGCACAGGCAAACGTGCCCGGGCAGGGCCGGGACGAAGAGAAAGGGGACTCACCTCCGCGGCCTCTGCGGGTTACGCGCAGACAAAGGCGAGCCCCGCGCCGACGCAGCCGGACATCCCTCGCCTTCCGAGTGCGGTCCCTGGGCCTTCAGAGCATGCGAGGAAGGTGCGCGCAGCGGCGGACTCTGCACGCAAGGAAGGTCACCCGGCGCAACGTGGCGGCGCGGACGGGGGGCGCTTTTGTCCGGAGGTGGGGAACGGACGCAGTTCGCAGTCAGCCGGCTGCCCCTCGCCCCGCTGCGAGCGCGCCCCCTCACCGGCACCGGCGCCCGGCCGTGCCTCCGAGGTGTTTTCTTCCTGCCAGCTCGCAGCTGGCGGAGGCTCGGCTGCCTTAAGACAGTTAATTATGCTGCTTTTGTGTGCAGGGTGGGTGGGTGGGGGCAGGGCTGACCGAAAAGCACAGCCCCCTGCCAGAATCCGGTGCTCTCCATTGGCTGAACGGGGAGTGTTTCCAAGGGCCTCACCGGGGGCAGAAGCGGAAATGATTTCCTGATGGCGCATCACGGATTTAAAAGCAAAACAAGGAGCAAACAAACAGACAAACACAGGACGGCGGTGGCCTCATTCCTTAGATTGGGAAGGAGGGAGGGAAAGCGTCCCGAGGACCCCATTACGTGGGGCCCCCAGCCGTGTGCCGAGGACCCGGCCGCGTGCTGGGGAGGCAGAATCTTCCCGGCCACGCTTGCTCGGGCCACCGATGGAGAGGCGACCCCTACAGTTGTGCGCTCAGCGGCCCTGCCCTGGAGGACTCCAGCCTGACAGTATAATAGTATCACGAGTTGCAGCTTCTGAAATTAGACTAGAAGGAGGTTTGGACCCTGGCTAGGCGGCTGCCTAGCCGGGAGGCACGACCGCGTAAGTGACCTTCGCTGCTGGGCCTCAGTTTCCTCACCTGTGAAATGGGAACATCATGGTACTGGCGTTTCGGCATTCAATGAGATCATGTAGGAGGGCGCTTAGCACAGTGCCTGAGAACGCTTCGCTACCTGTCTCTCGCCCTTGCTGTTTCGGGTTTAGACCTGTAGCAGAGGCCGAATGGTGGTCCCCACAAGATAGGGCAGCTCTTATCCTGACCCCCGGAACTTGGGAATATGACCTGATTTGGAAAAAGGGTCTTTGCAGGCAGAATTGAGGATCCAGTACCCTCATTTTGCGATGAGATCATCTGGATCGAGGATAAATCCCAGATCCAATGCCAAGTGTCTTTACCTCTGCAAACCAAGGAGAACCAAGGATTGCCAGCAAACACCCGAAGCTGTGCAGGCATGGAATGCATTCTCCCTCACCGCCTCCAGAAGGAACCGACCTTCATTTTGGATGTCTGGGCTCCGGAACTGTGAGAGAATTTTGATTTCCATTGTCGTAAGCCGCTTGGCTTGTGGTGCTTTGTTACAGCAGGCCCAGAAAACGAACACACCCTGAGTAGCAACCAATGCCCATTACTCTGCCCTGCCTCCCTTAATCACTGCAGTGGCTTTCCACCTGTTTTGTGAACACATCAAGTTCATCCCCACCACGGGGCCTTTGAACATGCTGTTCCCTCTGCCAGGAATGCTCTCCCAGAAGAGGTTCACATTATTCAGGTGCCAGCTCAGAAGTAGTCTCCTCAGAGAGGCCTTCCCTAACCACCCCTACTTTGCCCCCCAATTCATCACCCCATTCCATTGCCCAGTCTGATTTTTTTTTTTTTTTTTTTTTTTTTTTTTTTTTAGTACATACATTAGTATAATTGCTGGGTCATACACTAAGGAGCCTGACTTTTCCCCCACAGCACTTACCACTATTTGAAACTGCCTACTTATTTTTTGTTTGTTTGTTTATTCTCTGACTCCCTAGCTAGAATGTAAAATTCAAGATAAATGAGACTTGGGTGGTCTTGTACCCTGCTGTGTTCTCTGCAGAGGTCAGCAGCACCTGGCACAAAGGGGGGGGTCCAGGAGATGCAGGTAGAACACGCCGATGTCGGCTCCCCCCGCCCCGTGGATACCAGACAACACTCTACTCACCTTGCTGCCAAACTCACTGCATCAGGGTCTGTGCCCCTCCAAGCCAAAGGCGGAAAGGCACTGCCCCACAGCAGGGGATGAGAGCCTGGAGCCTGAAGCTCGAGATCCGTCGGACTTTATGCGCCCTGGCTGGAGGAAATGGAGCCCTGCGAAGAGACGCGTGTGTTAATTCAGTGGGAAATCCGGGCCAGTCCTCGTGCTGGGCACTGGGGTCCAGCGTGTGAATAAGAAAGACTTCGCTTTTGTTAAACTCCCGTTTGGAGAAACAGATGGGCAAAGGAGTCTGGGCTGATTTAGAGACATCTTTGAAGCAGAGTGGCTTGGGGGAGGGGGCATGGGAAGACGTCCAGGGGCAGAGGGTGGGCAGTGACGATGTGAGTTGGGCCCTGAGAAGTGAGTAGGAGTTGGATGGATGAAGGAGCTGGAGAAAAACAATCTGGGCAGAACGGCATTTGCAAAGCGACCTCCCCTGCCTCACGAGAGCGCGCGGGGAGCTGTCCGTGGTGCTGTGGCCGCCGCCAAAGAGCCGGCGCGTGAACCCAGCTTGTCTGGTTTACTTTTCACCGTGGTTAAAATACACATACAGAACATAAAGCTTGCCATTCCGATAATTTTTAAGCGTGAAATTCAGTGGCATCCGTTACATTCACCATGTGCAACCATCACCACAATCCGTCTCCGGAACTTTTCCATCTTCCCAAACTGAAACTCTGTCCCCATTAAATACTAACTCACCTTCTCCGTTAGCCATTCCCCTATAAGGTAAGCTTTTTTTTTTTTAAATTTTTTTTTAATGTTTATTTATTTTTGAGACAGAGAGAGACAGAGCATGAACAGGGGAGGGTCAGAGAGAGGGAGACACAGAATCTGAAACAGGCTCCAGGCTCTGAGCTGTCAGCACAGAGCCCGACGCGGGGCTCGAACTCACGGACTGCGAGATCATGACCTGAGCCGAAGTCGGCCGCTTAACCGACTGAGCCACCCAGGCGCCCCAAGGTAAGCTTTTTGAGATCAGAGATGTTGCACTTTGTCACTGCTATCTCTCAGATCCCTAGCCAGTGGTTCTCACGGTGGGGCGGGGATTCTGTCCCCCATGGGAGGTTTGGTGATGTCTGGGAACATTTTTGGTTTTCATGACTTGGGCGATGGAGACGGTACTGGCATTGAGTGTGTGAGACCAGAGATCCTGCTCAGCACCCTACAAGGCGCATGACAACTCCCCACGACAGAGACTTACCTGGCCCCAAACATCACCAGTGTGGGGTGAGAGTAACACCCGAAACATAGTCAGATGCCATTATACTGAATCGAGGCAATGAAATTGCTAACGCTCCGGGGCGCCTGGGTGGCTCAGTTGGTTAAACGTCCAACTTCGGCTCAGGTCATGATCTCGCGGTTTGTGGGTTCGAGCCCCGCGCTGGGTTCTGCGCTGACAGCTCGGAGCCTGGAGCCTGCTTCGGATTCTGTGTCTCCCTCTCTCTCTGTTCCTCCCCCACTTGTGCTCTGTCTCTGTCTCTCAAAAATAAATAAAAATGTAAAAAAAAAATTAAAACATGTTAAAAAAATTGCTAACGCTCCTTGAGTGTCATTTTCCTGATTTGCAAAGGGGGTTGATTAATCACGGACATTCGATCCTCATTATTAGTTGTTTCCGTATTTGTGAATTTGCCTACTGGCTGAAATTTATTGGTAACATTTGTAACACTCAAATCAATACTCATGGTGCCTTCCGGGTCATTTGCAGACAAGGAAGTGCGATGAAAAATTTGAGTGCTGGTTGTACATGTTCCCAGGTGAGTTCGAACAAGGCACCATTTTGCCTTCTGATTCCAGCCCAGATTGTAAACTGCCCGTTTCGGGATTTATCAAGCACCATGGTTTTTGTGCTTTATGTTGGTGGTTTTGCTGTTTATAGTGGCCCCCGTGCACGGTCCTGAAGGGCTGTCTAGTGTTTCCAAGCACAAGAAGGTTGGGATGCACCTTGCGGTGAAAATAAGAGTGTTAGTTAAGCTTCATTCAGGCATGAGTTACAGTGCTGTTGGCTGTTCATGATCAGTAATGTATATTAAATAAGATGCCTTTGGACAGAAGCACACAGAACACAAGGTTATGTATTTGATCGGTTGATGAAAAATAATGCGAGCAGAGGCTTGCAGGAACCCACTCAAGTGTCTCCCCAGGAGTGGGGCTTTAGGATTCCCTATTCTAGGGCTTGGGGCCACTTTATAGGACAAAGCTGCTGCCAATAATGAGAATCAACTCTATCTACTTCTGAGGGCTATGTAGGGATAGATAAGATTGTGCATGCAAAAAGCATTGAACACAATGCTTGTAGTAAATAACAGGAGGGAAAAAAAGATATTATGTAACCCAGAGAAAACATTAAAACAGACCTGCTTTTGTATAAAGCATGTAGCCTTTGTTACCTAGCTAGAGCTGCAGGGAATTGGAGGAAAGCCGTGTGTAATTACCACTCTGAGCGTTAGCCAGGGCATGGTGGGAGAGCCGCTTCTGCCAGACCCTGTAGATTGTTTCTGGTGGCCACACATGGTCATGAAGACACAAAGGGAAGAATGCCATCCACTAAATCACCATACGGCTTTCCTTGGCACCCTGGGCTTGCCATGGTTTCTGTCCAAGAATTAACTAGCCCTGTGCCTGCTTCATAGAAAGGAGGAGAGGAACCCCATCCCACCAGAGTTGGTAAATGTATTTTTCTAATTAATTTTTAAAATATTGAAATAATTGTAGATTCACATGCAGTAAGAAATAACAGAAAGATCCTGTGTACCCCTTCCCCCAGTTTACCCAACGGTAAAATCTTACACAAGTATAGTACAATATCACTATTGCTTTCAATAGAGTTGAGATACAGGACATTTTCTCACGACAGGATACCTCCTGTTGTCCTTCTATAGAGGTTCCTTCTATAACGCCCGTATCCTCCCCTGCCACTTCCTTAACCCTAGACATCACAAATATGTTCTCCGTTTCTGTAACTTTGATGGTTTAACAGTTTTAAATGGAATCATGAGTATGTAAAGCATGGAACCCTTTTGCATTGGCTTTTCCTGTAATTCTCTACAGCTTCATCCAAGTTGTGTGTATCAGGAGTTTATTCCTTTTTGTTGCTAAGTAGTGGTCCATCATACAAAATGCACAGCACAGGTAAACCTGTAGAGACAAAGAGCAAACTGGTGGTTGCCAGCAGCTGGGAGATTGAGAAGTGCCTGTTGATGGAGACAGGGTTTCTACTTGGGGTGATGAAAATGTTCTGGAATTACACAGTGGCGATGGTCACGCAATTGCGTACATGTACTAAAAACCATTGAGCAGCACACTTTAAATCGGTATGTGAATTCTATCTCGGTTAAAGCTGTTATTAACCAAAAAAGCACCCTAACCGTAGGTCATAGTTTGTAGTCTGTAAGTGCTGCAGAGGACGAGCACCAAGGAGTTTTGTTCACTGTTGCGTCCCCCAAGGTGGCCAGGCTTGGCCAAGAAATCTCTCTCAAAATGACTTCCACTTAGAATAGGGTTTCTCAGCCTGGGCACTGGTGACTTTGGATCCGGTTCGTTCCGTGTGGGGCGTTCGGGGTGATGTGGAGGCTGAGCAGCATCCCTGGCCCCCACCCACTCGATGCCAGGAGCCCCCCAGTGTGACAATCACAGATGTCCCTAGACACCGTCCAGTGTCCCCTGGGGGCAAATCCCTCTGGTCGGGAACCACTAGTTTAGGGTCACCAAATTTTAAGGCCCCACGAAAGGCTGCCCACCAGCGGGTCCCGAAGGACAAGCAGGACTTGGCTGTATCCATAGGGCCACATGTACCCCAGCCAGAGAGGTCAGCGGAACTCCCAAACTCACCCCAGTGGGACACAAAGTATAAGGCACTTCAGGCTCGCGTTCAGGGCGGGTCTTGGGGTGCCAGGCAGGGCCCCCCAAAGCCGAAGAAGGGCTGAAAGGAGGGCAGGGCTCCGGGAAGAGGCGGGGCTCGAAGCAGAGTCCCCGGAAGCTGAGCTGCCGGAGGGAAGGCGGGGCCCCGGGAAGGGGCGGGGCCCGAGGCGGAGACAGCCCGCGGACGCAATGGGAAGCGAGGAGGCGCGAGCTTCGCGCGGGGGGGCGGGGCCTGGGGCGCGTGGCGGCGCGCGAGCGGCACGCGGCCTGGGGGCGGGGCCCAGGGACGTCACCGCCGGCGGCTCCTCCCCTCGCGCCTCGGGTCGGCTCGTGCGCACCAGAGACGCGAAGATGGCGGCGAGTGGCTGCCCCGGTTTCGCGCGCGGCGCCGGCCCTCCGTACAGGTAACGGCCCCCGCGCCGCCCGACCCCGGCCCCGGGGAAGCCGCGCGCCGACCGCAGCCAGGCGGGACACGGGCGGGGAGGCCTGCGCCAGCTGGGATGGCCGCGCAGCCGCGGACCCGTGTCTGTCAGGGGAGAGCGGCCCTGGGCCAGTCGGGGCACGGACACCGCGCCGGGCCTGACGTGGGGAGGGCAGCGGGCCCTGAGGCCGCCAGAGAAGCCAGGGCGGGGAGGGGACCCGTCCGGGCGTGGCGAGGGGCAGAGCTGGAGGGCACGAGCGCGGGGACCCCTAGGGACGGGGGCGGGGACCGGGACGGAGGCCGGCGAGGGTCCCGAGGGCTGCGGGGGAGGGGGCGGGGAGGCGGGAGCTGATGCGCGTCGCGGGCGCGGAGCCGGGCAGGGGGTGGAGCGGGGACCTTGGCGGAGGAGTGGGGAGTGGAAGCGGAGACTTGATTTAGGAGAGACCCGGGAGGGCACCTGGCGGGGCAGGGGGGGTGGGGTTTGGGGGTACTGACCCCTGATGGGGGTGGGGTGACCGGAGGGAGAGGCGGAGACATTGGCGAGGGGGATTGAGGCCTGAATGGGTCAGGTGGAGGGAGATTTGGTGGGGGGGGGGGCAGACTTGGGGGAAGCCCTGAGACCCAATAGAAAGGTGGGGACGAGGGGCTTCCCGGGGAGGGGAACAGGAAGGGGGGGGTAGAGGATCGAGACCTTAAAAACATCCGTGGAGTAGGTGTTTGCGTGTTTACGGTCTGGTAAAGTACAGACACCCACGCATTGGGGGGCTGGGGGGAGGAGCCAAGAGAGAGGTGGGGGCAGGGATAGGAAGCAGCCCAGGGAAGGCGGGATCTGCAGGTAGAAGCGCGTGGGGTGTGCTGTACCCCAAGTGTACAAGTACGCTCCGCACGCCCTTCTCCAGGGCCTTTCCTTGGAGCATCTCTGCCGTCTCTGTGTCTCAGCCTGACACTCGCGACCCGAGACCCGAGACCCGGGGCTGCCCCTCCCCCCCCTCCCCCAGCCCATCCTTTTCATTGCGTCGGCTTCCGCTCTCAGCCTGCTGAAGCTCCTGGGCGGGTTTCTCCCAGATCCCGAGGAAGCGAGGGTGCACACCGCCCCCCAGGCCCCCCAGAGACCCGTGTGCGCTGCACTGGGGGCCTTGCTGCAGGGTTCGGTTTCGGCTGGTTGAAAGTAGAGGGGTGGACAGTGAGGGCCGACCCCCCCCCCCCCAAGCCCGTCGTTGCGACGCTGCTGCGTTCTTTCCTCTGGGGTCACACGGAAACAGCGCCGGGCTTGGAAACAAGGGCTGCGGAGGGTGGGCGTGCTCCCCGTGTTTTCTGCCCTGGGAGCGACTTGTGAGGTGTGGGGTGGCCAGTCGTGGATGTTCTGCCGGCGCGGGGATGCACGCCGTTTCCTGCAGCGGAGTCTCATTTCGTTCCGTCCTTCCTTGCTTCCGTCACCCATGGGCAGGACTCCACTGGCCCCCCCAGGCTGCTGGAGGCGCCCGCTGTTGGAAGGGCATCACCCTCTGCCTGCTGGCCAGCGACTTCTTTCTTTTCCTCCTCGCTCGTTCCTGTTTCTTTCTCCAGTGCGTCCCTGGGTCACGAGTGGGAAATCCCTTGAATGTTACGTGTTCTGTTGACATTACCTTCCAGAGGAGAAATGGGCTATTTACGTGGTTAAAATTGCTAATTGCCAGGCTTCAGCAGATGTTTCTGTCATTTATTTTTTTTATTTTTTATTTAAAAAAAATTTTTTTTAACGTTTATTTATTTTTGAGACAGAGAGAGACAGAGCATGAACGGGGGAGGGTCAGAGAGAAAGGGAGACACAGAATCGGAAACAGGCTCCAGGCTCTGAGCTGTCAGCACAGAGCCCGACGCGGGGCTCGAACTCACGGACTGTGAGATCATGACCTGAGCTGAAGTCGGACGCTTAACCGACTGAGCCACCCAGGCGCCCCTCTGTCATTTATTTTAATTAAAAACGTATACATTTTAGCCGAGCTATTCTGTCTGCATTCTGAGGATTTAGGTGATCGTGTGCTCGCGTATCAGGAAAGGATGTAAAACTACCCCAAACAGAACCTCACGTTACTCTATGTTTTAGAATTCTCTCCAAGAGTATGTTTTAAATTAAAAAAAAAAATGTTTATTTGTTTTTGAGACAGAGCGTGAGTGGGGGAGGGGCAAAGAGAGAGAGAGACACAGAATCCAAGCAGGCTCCAGGCTCTGAGCTGTCAGCCCAGAGCCTGACGCGGGGCTCGAACCCACAAACCGTGAGATCATGACCTGAGCTGAAGTCAGACGCTCAACCAATGGAGCCACCCAGGTGCCCCAAATATGTGTTACTCTTTAAGAAAAGACGGGGCGCCTGGGTGGCTCAGTCGGTTAAGCGTCTGACTTCAACTCAGGTCACGATCTCACGGTCTGTGAGTTCGAGCCCCGTGTCGGGCTCTGGGCTGGTGGCTCGGAGCCTGGAGCCTGCTTCGGATTCTGTGTCTCCCTCTCTCTCTGCCCCTCCCCCGTTCATGCTCTGTCTCGCTCTGTCTCAAAAATAAATAAACGTCAAAAAAAAAAAAATTAAGAAAAGAGTAGGGGCGCCTGGCTGGCTCAGTGGGTGGAGCATATGATTCTTGATCTCAGGGTTGAGCCTCCCATTGGAAATAGAGATTGCTTAAAAAAATAAATTATTAAAAAAAAAAGTGTAAATTTAACAAACTGAAACATGGGGATCATAACGAAAGAAATTCCAGTCTCAAAATCTTGAAAAGAGACCACCTGCGTTATCTGAATGACTTTAAGTTACCTACACGTTTTCTTTTGGGGCACATGGCTTTTGTTTAGACCCTTCAGCTGCTTTTAGAGTATGTATTTCTTAGGTAATGTGCCATGGATAAACTAATTAGATATTGGGAGTGCCTATCAACTTTATCGTAGCTTTTGGACGACAGAATTTACCAAGCCCGTTTTACAAATTGCCAAAGTGAAGACCACAGTTTTTAGAGGAGTTTTGAGTAAGTTTTCTTGCCTTTTAAACTTGATAACCGTAGCCCCGGCTGGGAATATTCCTCACGTCGTTGTCCGTTCTTAGGGTTGGGATCTGAACTTTTTGAATTGGTGGTCAGTAGGAATTGGACGCACATTCACTTTTGAAGGTGTACGAAAAACTTCAGTTACCTGTTGATAATGATGATTTCCATTGATTGGATATTAGGCGGTCTTTTAACTCTTCTAAGGTTTTGTTAGAGTTAGAGCTGCAGAGACCCACAGTGAAGGACTAATCTCATGTGGAAAATTGAATTTGGCAGTGCTTCTCATGAGCCCCGAGTGCAGCTTCCAGTGCGAGCCGTTCAAGAACTCCAGCTAAGTTCTGCGTGGCTTTAAATCACTTGGCTAGTGGAAACGTCTAGAACTCCGAGTCGTATGCTGGCGGTCCATCCCGGTGGAACGGGACAGGCTGTAACAACACCTCCGTTGTCACATTTCCCTCTTCGTTCAGCGGGTTTGTGAACATCCCACCTGTGCCTTCCCGTTCTTGTTAAGTCTAAATGAGACGGCTGCTGGATTTGGGGTAACGCTTGGTTTCTCACCAAGAGAAGCTTGCGGTGTACGTTTTAATCAGCCACATTCCTTCATCTGGAATGCAGCATGTTTGATGGGTGGGCCCCCATCCGAGCCGGTTAGTGAGGATCAAAATGCTGGTTATCAGCTGTTGAATCCTGTAAGTCCAGGCGCTTGATTGCTCGGGGGATCCTCGCAGAAATCCTTTGAGGTAGTTACTACGGCGGCTGTGTTGTGGATGAGGAGAACGAGGCTCCGGGCGCACTGACTGGTGTGGGGTCCCCGTGGTGGTAAGTGGTGGGGTCCAGCTGGGGAAGCAGGCTGCCTGGCTCCCAGGCCGTGCCTTTGCCCCACGGTGGGGTGTGCTGAACCCCGGATGTGATTGCGGTGGCAGAACCCAGCCTCGCGGTGAGACCTGCCGGCAGAGACCAGGTTACTGCCTTTCTTTACGCTTACTGGCCTGGATCCTGTCCCCCTCGTTTGGGTCCCCATCACATTGTGCTGTGGGGCCAGATTCTTCAGATCTTAAAAAACTACCGTCCCCGGAACGTGGAAGCCAACGGAGTGTCTGGCCTGGTGCCACCAGGATGGTAACGACACCCCAACCTATTTCTCTCAAAAATCTCTCCCAGAGGCAACACGTGGCTTGGGAAAGGCAGCAGAGCCCACGCCAACCGTGGAGAGCAGCGCGGGCAACCCCGGTGCCGGCAGACGGAAGGTCGCGCCCGCTCCGGAGCCCCTTGCTCCGTCTGGTGTGGCTGCAGCCAGATTCAGAGCAGTCTCTGTCATGTGCATGTCCGGGCCTGCCTCCGTCGTCTGCCCCTCTGCCCCTCTGCCCCTCGTGGGTGTCCACACGTTCCAGAGTAAACCTGACCCACCACCTGTCTCCTGAGCTTGGGTCCAAGGAGCACAGGCTGCCAGGGAGAATCTGGTGTCGCTGCCTCAGGGGCCAGTGGGACTCCTGCCACCGTGTCCAGAAGCAGGGTTGCGTTAGACATCGGGGGAGTGGGGCCCGGGGAGGGGAGGGGGGGGGGCCTCCAGCTCAGTTTGGAGGAATCCTGACAAAAGTCTTCACTTGGGCAGCACCTTCTAGTTACTCCCAGGTGGGCTTGATGGGCCCTGGAACAGCACGGCAGGTGAACCTTCCTGTCAGATGTGGTTACCGTTGCCTTTTTAAAGGCCCATCTCAGTGAGGCTGAAATACTCGGTAGGGACCTGCCGAAAGAGGTACTTGGACGTCTGGTTGTCGTTCAGAGAGTGTGTGCGTGTGCAGGGGAGGGACAGAGGGAGGGAGGGAGGGAGAGAATCCCAAGCAGACTCCACACTGTCAGCACAGAGCCCGATGAGGGGCTCAGACTCAGGAACCGCGAGATCGTGACCGGAGCCAAATCAAGAGTCAGATGCTCAGCTGACCGAGCCGCCCAGGCCTCCTCTTTTATGCTTTCTGCGTGTCTTTTCTGTGTCGGTGACGCTGTAAATCTGGAGCGTGCTGTTTACTTGTGGAACATTCTTTAGAATCTTCACAGGAAGAGGCTTGGCACCACCCAAGGTCTAATGGATTGGTAACTGCTCCCTAGTTATGTCCCTTCTACCGGGGTGTCTGCCACCAGTGGGGAACTGAAATTCTCCGCCTTCTCTTTCTGACGATACTTGTGTTATATGATAATTTTAACGTTGCTGGATATCTTTTAGCTGGAAACTTCATTTGTAAATATTTTGGGAAATGGGATTTTTTTTTTGGAGGGGGTAGGTATTTTGCTATGGGCATTTCCCCCCCCCAAAGGTAACCTGCGTTTGTGGCACTCACTATCCATATGCTTTTGTAAATTAGCATATCCCGGGTCACTTATTTGTTTACTAAGAATCGAGAATTGTTCTGCTTTGATTCTGTAGCATTTCGTATTTTGGAAAGTCCGTTCTGGTGACAGGTTAACTCCTCGATGAGTTTTGCTCTCTGGAAGCAAAATGAGCCATAACATCCAAGAGCCTCGCAGTGAATGTTTTTGAGAAGCCAGTGGCTTCTTCTCAATGTAAATGTCATTGAGACATTGCTTGAATCCAGGGTTGGTAGGTGGATGTCTGTTGTACTTGGCTCAGGAGAACGTCAGATTGGCTGTCTAGTCCTGCCTCCCCCTGTTGACACGAGGTGCGTGTGTCAGACCAGTGTAGACGTGGGCGTGCAGGTTCTTCCACAGCAAGAGAAGGCTGGAGCCACAGATGACCCCTCGCCAGTCCCCAGACATTGGCCTCTCATCATCATGGCTCCCAGCAGTAGAATGGTGTGGCCACCTGAACCCTGGTTGGACTTTGTTTCACTTGCACTGCTTCTGGGAGGACCCAGCAGAGTATCGTCAAGACGGCGTTCTTGAGCACCTGACTGAAGAGCTAACCACATAGCCACCCTCCATGTGGGGACTATGTTCCTTTGCAGAAGGGATGGAAGAGAATTCTGGGAGCTGCACTGCCGGGCACAGAATCCAGCTCACCCTGGAGGCTGGGGAAGCTCCTGTCACCGGTCTCTGGAGTCCCTGCCTCAGGAACGTTGAGCAGCCCAGTGGCCCTGCCTTGAGGAGCCACGCTGGCCCTGATTTGGAGCTGGAGACTCTTGACCACAGTTTAAAGAAGTTGGGGGTTGGGGAATGAAATCCTCTCATCTTCTCAAGAGCCCAAGGATTTAGCTTATGAAATCCCTTTCCAGGACGTTGAGATGTTTTCCGGGGTATCTGGATCTGAAACGGACATTTCACATCGAGAAGGCGCATAAGGCTTTCATAATTAAAAAAAAAAAAAAATCTGCTAAAAAATCAGAATCGTGGGGCGCCTGGCAGGCTCATTCAGTAGAGCATGCAACTCTTAATCTCTGGGTCTTGAGTTCAAGCCCCATGTTGGGTGTGGAAGTTACTTAAGTAAACTTTTAAAAAATTAAGAAGATACAAAATCTTAAAAAATCAGAATTGTTATGGGTATGAACGTATACAATGTGTTACATGTTTTGAATGTAAAAACCTCATGAACTGAAGTGCCAAATGAACTCATCCCTGTTCACGTATGTGTGTACGCGTAAAGTAATTGAGTGTGATCTTACCGACAGTAAAACAGACTTGGAAATGTCCTTCCTGATGAATGTCTTTCACGACCATATCAGCGAGCGTTGGGTGTCGGAGTTCACGACGCACCGTCTAACTCTGAATGTTATCCAACCCCGCGAGAAGTCACAGATGCACGTGGAAAACTGCACCCAGGTCAGGGTGCCGGAGCCCAGTTTTCTCTCCGTGGCACTACAGGATGGGAGATCTTTGACGTTGAGAGTTCCAGCTGCTTGGCCCTCGGATGTAATCTCAGTCGGGCTTAGTTTTTGCCACTTGGGGGAGTGGTAGGAGGGGGGCGACAAATAGGTAAAGACCTTATGTTCTGGGAGGATTTAAAAGGAGGGTACTGAGCGAAGGTTCTCAGCACTGTGACTGCAGGAAAATCTTTTATTCCACTTGATTTTTTCCCTCAGATTCTGCATGTTTCTGGTTGTGTGTGTGTGTGTGTGTGTGTGTGTTCCCACTGAGTATGACCCATTGAAAGTCGTGTGTAACAGATCACCCTTACAGCAACCTCGGAACGACCCTTCGCTACCTGCTGTAGGTTCCTCAGATCACCCTTCTGAATCTGAAGCGAGGTCTGCGCTCCAGGTCCCGTGTGTCTTTTACGGTTGGCCTTTCAGGAGCAAGCAAGAGCGTGTCCCACAGGAGAGAGCCCTGGCTCAGGGAACCTGGCCTCAGACAAATCCCTTACATCTCCAGCCCTCGGTGTCCCCTTCCGTTAGGTGACTGGGCAAAATGGTATCAGCGAGTCTGGCCAGCCTTGCCTTCTAAAATCTCATCTGGATGATCTCCTCAAAAAAATCCCGACTCCCCAAAACAAACAGACCAAAAAACCACGAGGAGATAGGACCCAGACGAGGGTGCCAGCCGGGACTTACTGCTTCTCCTGTGCCAGCAGGTGCCCAGCGCTTCGCCCCCCAGCTTCCAGCCTCCGCTCTTCTCCCTCCTGGGCAGATGGCACCAACCAGGCCCTTGTTAGGGCGTCCTCGTGGTGGGGACAGTGGCCCTCGGCCGTGTAGTGCGGTGACACGCCCTCCCTTCGAACGACGGGTGACGTCCAGCTGAAGCGGCACAGAGTTTATTGTCCTGGCTTAAGGGGAGGCTTCACCAAGAGCAGATTTGTGGCTTCTCATCCCTGTTCCTCAACCACCACTCCCAACCCTTGGTCTCTACCGGGGGTTGAAAAGCGGCAGCCTGCGCACGATGTTTGTTCTCACGCCTGCTTTCTTCCACCCGAGCGGTGGACCCGTTGCTTGCTTTCTTTGAATTGGTTGCTAGCGTTCATTCTTTTTATTTTTTTTTTAGGTTTATTTATTGACAGAGAGAGAGAGCGAGCGAGCGAGCATGAGCGGGGAAGGGGCAAAAGACAATCCCAAACAGCGCGGAACCCGGTGTGGGGCTCAAACTCACAAACTGGGAGATCATGACCTGAGCCAAAATCAAGAGTCAGCCATTTAACTGACTGAGCCAGCCAGGTGCCCTGGTTGTATTTAAAAATTGGGAGACTTTGGGGCACCTGGCTGGCTCAGTCAGAGAAACATGTGACTTTTGATCTGGTCATGAGCTTGAGCCCCACATTGGGTGTAGAGATTTCTTAAATAAATAAAAACTTAAAAAAATAGAAATAAATAAAAATTGGGAGACTTTGCAAAAATCCTGATTTCTAGTCTTGTTAAAATCCGATCTGGCAACCCCAGAATGCATTTTATGCCCCTGACTGTGCCAGGTGCTATAGCACATGAGCTCCTATTTAATTGTCCCGCCATCTCGAGAGGTGCGTGTTCCCATTTTACAGGCTAGTAAACCAAGGGTAGGAGAGAGTAAGTGACTTGCTCCAGGCCCCAGTGAGCAGAGCCGGGACTGGAAGTTGGGTGGTCTGGCTCTGGTGCCATGCCCGTCCCCCTGGGCTGTGGCTCTCCTCCTAGTTCCTAATCTTGAAACCTCTCTGACTCCAACCCAGTCCTCATGCAGAAGCCTCAGCCTCTCTTCTCTGCCATCTTGCTTGAAGGGAATGTCTCATTTGTGCTTGTAGGATTTTAGTCTATGGAGGTGCCTGAGTGAGGACGCAGAGAGGTCCATGCCATGGCAAAAAGAACTTGGTACGGTTCACAAGACGGGCCCACAAACGTATGGCCAACTCATCTTTGACAAAGCAGGAAAGAATATCCAATGGAACAAAGACAGTCTCTTCAGCAAGTGGTGCTGGGAACACTGGACAGCGACAGGCAGAAGAATGAAACTGGACCACTTTCTCACACCAGACACAAAAATAAACTCAACATGGATGAAAGACCTAAGCGTAGGACAGGAAGCCATCAAAATCCTCAGGGAGAAAGCAGGCAAAAATCTCTTCGACTTTGGCCGCAGCAACTTCTTACTCAACACGTCTCCGGAGGCAAGGGAAACCAAAGCAAAAATGAACTACTGGGACCTCATCAAAGTAAAAAGTTTCTGCACAGCGAAGGAAACAATCAGCAAAACTAAAAGGCGACTGACGGAATGGGAAAAGATATTTGCAAACGACACGTCAGATAAAGTGTTGGTATCCAAGATCTATAAAGAACTTATCAAACTCAACACCCAAAAAAACCCAAATAATCCAGTGAAGAAATTGGCGAAAGACATGAATAGACGCTTCTCCAAAGAAGACATCCAGATGGCCAACCGACACCTGAAAAAATGCTCAACATCACTCATCATCAGGGAAATACAAATCAAAACCACCATGAGATACCCCCTCACATCTGTCAGAATGGCCAACAGTAACAACTCAGGTAACAACAGATGTTGGTGAGGATGTGGAGAGAGAGGAACCCTTTTGCACTGCTGGTGGGAATGCAAGCTGGTGCGGCCACTCTGGAAAACAGTATGGAGGTTCCTCAAATAATTAAAAATGGAACTACCCTACGACCCAGCCGTTGCACTACTAGGCATTTATCCAAGGGATACAGGTGTGCTGTTTCGAAGGGACACATGCACCCCCGTGTTTATAGCAGCACTATCGACAATAGCCAAAGTACGGAAAGAGCCCAAATGGCCATCAATGGATGAATGGATAAAGAAGATGTGGTGTGTGTATATGTGTGTGTATATATATATATATACATATATACATATACACACACATATATACATATATACACAAAATGGAGTATTACTCGGCAATCAAAAGAATGAAATCTTGCCATTTGCAACCATGTGGATGGAACTGGAGGGTATTATGCTAAGTGAAATTAGTCAGAGAAAGACAGAATTCACATGACTTCACTCATATGAGGACTTTAAGAGACAAAACAGATGAACATAAGGGAAGGGAAACAAAAATAATATAAAAACAGGGAAGGGGACAAAACATAAGAGACTCTTAAATATGAAAAACAAACAGGAGGGGTTATGGGAGGGGGGATGGGTTAAATGGATAAGGGACATTAAGGGATTTACTCCTGAAATCATTGTTGTACTATATGCTAACTAACTTGGATGTAAATTAAAAAAATAATAAATTAAAAAAAATACCACACACACACGGCAGAAAAAAGAGAAAAAAAAAAATAATTCCCGAGACGGGGACATGCCACATCACACAGGCCCACGTAAAATTTGCCACTTCACCCCGACGACTGCTTTTTGGTGCACCCGTTCCAGCAGGGACTCTTAACTGGGGCCTGTGAAGCCCAGGGGATCGCAGGCACAATGCCATTTCCAAGGAACCACAGGGGAGGAAGTCCCAGCTTCGCCGGCTTCTTAAAAAGAGCCAGAAAGAAAGCTGTTAGAACTTGGGAGAGGATGAGATGACCGAAGGCCTTCCGTGAAGGGGAGCCTGAGAAGGAGTGTGGGGTGCTCTTCCTTTGGACCCGTGGCAAGGGTCTGGGTGGGAGAGGCAAGTCTCTGCTGCCCCGTTGGCTGCTTTTCTGCCCAAGTGCTAGGCCAGTCGCCAATCCCCAAGCTGTGGTGTCCTCACCCGTTTTTGCGGGTCTGAATTTACCAGCAGCGCTTTTGACATCGGGGTGGTCACTCTGGGGTGGGCACTGTGGGGTGTGGAGCACCTCCCTGGCATCTCACTTCGTGCCAAGAGCACCCCCGGTCGTGACAACCTCAGGTGTCCCCAGCATCACTCCACCTTCCCTAGGGGTGGCATCACCCCAGGGGAGGGCCCTTCCTCTGGATTTCGGCTTCCCTACGGGCCGGGCCTGTGGAGATTCTTTCCCGTGAGCTGTGTTCCTGCTCACTCGTCTCCTAAGTGTGGCAGATTGGCTGCCAAAATGTCCCTGTCCTTCGTTCCTTCTCACGTCCTCACTTGTCCGCCATGACCTGGCAGCTCGTCCCATCTAGAAATGACGTTGGGCTCCCTGGCCCTTGGACCTGGGCTTCCTTGTGCCTCGTCTTGCTAACAGACAGCAGTGGGAGTGATACAGCCGTAGTTGACACCCCCCCCCCAAATTCCGAACGGAAACCTACTTCCCAGGGTGATGGTATTAGGAGGTGGGGCCTCTGGGGAGGGGTTAGGTCATGAGGGTGCAGCCCCCATGAATGGGATGAGTGCCCTCGCCCCGCCCTCCCTGTGAGGACACAGTAGGAAGATGGCAGTGTGTGGTGTGAACCAGCAGACCGTCCCTCACCAGACGTGGAATCTGCCAGCACCTCGGTCTTGGACTTTGGCCTCTGAACCTTTGCCCAGGTCCCTGCCACCTCGGGAACGCTGCCGCATGAAGGACGCAAGGCTGGCCCTGGAGGTGGAGAGAGCCACAGCGTCCATCCGGCAGCCAGCCGCCCTCTAGAAGTAGCCTGCCTGCTTGCCGCTGACCTCAGATGCAAGGCGGCCCAGCCTACGCAATCACAAGTGAAATAAGCGATTGCTGTTTTAAAAAAAAATTTTTTTGGAATGTTTATTTTTGAAAGAGAGAGAGAGAGAGAGAGACAGAGCACAAGTGGGGGGAGAGGCAGAGAGCGAGGCGGAGACCCAGAATCTGCAGCAGGCTCCAGGCCCTGAGCTGTCAGCACAGAGCCCCGATGCTGGGCTCGAACTCCTAAGGTACGAGATCATGACTCGAGCTGAAGTCCTACGCTTCTCCGACTGAGCCACCCCGATGCCCCAGGCAATTGCTGTTTTAAGCCAGGAAGCGGCAAAGCTTTTGAGTACATGGCCAGAGAGTAAATACTTGCAGCTTTCCGTGTATCTGAGTTCAGGCTGCTGTAACAAAGTACCATGGACGGGGAGGGGTGGCGCCTGTAAGCAGTGGGAACACATCCCCCGCTTGTGGAGGCTGCCGTCTGAGGCCAGGGAGCCAGCGGGGCTGGGCTCTGGGGACGCAAGGCCCTTGCACGGAGGAGGTGGGGACGGGGAAGCGGTCTCCCCTGGGCCTCCAGGGCACTCACGAGGGCTCCAACCTCATGACGCCATCTAATCTTCATCCTCCGAAGGCCCTGCCTCTCACGCTATCGCACGGAGGGGAGGGGTTTCCACATCCAAATTCTGGGACGCGAAGAGTCAGTCCCCGTTCCAGGCTGCACTGTGTCCGTGGCAGCTACTGGTCTCTAGCCACTGCAGGACAGGACGCGAACCAGTGGGTGCGGCCGTGTGCCATCGGAACTTCAGGTTTTGACTCAAATGTGAATTTCACCTAGTTGTCACGTGTCACGAGACGCCACTCCTTTCACTTTCTCCAACCATTTGAAAACGGGAAAACCACTCTGCTGTGGGCCACACAGAAGCAGGCAGTGGGCAGATGTGGCTGTCCCTGGTCAAACCTTGCTTAAAACCCTGTCCTTTCTCCCTATAGCTCTCCGCCTGGGCTCTGCCGGGTCTCTCCTGAGAGTGGGTGTGAGATGCGTGTGCCCTCCCTGAGTCCGACGGGACACCCCACGCTCCCACTTCTTTGTGGGGCTCGCTTAGCTACATACAGGCAAGGTGGCACTCCATCCTCGCAGACCATGAACACCAACAGTGTCCTCATGGTGTCGTGGGTTGTTCAGGATAAGGCGGGCCTAGTGTTCCCTTTCTGGGTCACAGCCAGCACTTTGGTCTTTGTCACCAAACATTTACTACCCTTGACTGCTCTGCACGGCCCCACTTTAAGTGTTTGTTAGAGCCCTGAAGGAGGAAGGGTGGGTGTGCCAGCCGCCCGGCCATCAGTGGGAACCCCCCCTGCCGCCCCCCCCACCCCGGCCTCTCCCAAGGCCAGAAGAGGCCTTTGCAGGGAAGGGTGACTGGGATTTGGGTGGGTGGGGCTTGGATGCAGCCCACCAGGCCGAGAGAAGGGCCGGGTGTGGACAACGAAATGGGAGAGGCGCACAGGGGCTGACAGGAAAACTGTCCTGTGTCCTGAGGGACAGAGGATGTGTGGGGTGACAGGAGGCTGGACGGTGAGCTCAGGGCTCTCAGATGTGAGGCAGAATCTGGGTTTTATGCAGTAACCAATTAGGAGTCACCAAGAAAATCTCACCACAAGATTTGTCCTGTTTTAGGATGCTCAGGTGGTGCTATAGGCTGAACTGTGCCCCCCCCCCCCCCGCCCAACTCCTATGAAGCCCAGCCCCCCATGCGAGTGTATTTGGAGGTAGGGCCTCTAACGAAGTCATTACGGTTAAGCAAGGACACGGGTGGGTCTAGGGCAGCCATCCTGGCCCCATTCTGTAGGCTGGGCTTGGGGGCAGGTGGTGGGGGCCCCGGGCTGGACAGGAAGCCGGCACAAGAAGACACGTGGAGAAGGTCCGTGGAACATACCTTGCAGCATTGCTTTAGCACAGAGACGTTGGAAATCATGTTTGGTGGTTTAAAGAGATGCCCGTGAACTCTCTGATGCCCCTCCCGTCAAAAGTCAGGGCCTGACCCTCTGCCCCGGAGTATGGCTTAGATGCGGTGATTCACTTCTCCCCAGCGGAGTGTGGCACGTTCGGCCGTGTGATCGACTTCTGGGGCTGGGCCACGACAAGTCCAGTTTCGGCCTGGCGCCCCCCCCCGCCCCGGCGTCTCGGTTTTCTCTCTGGCAGGAGCCAGTAGCCACGTCGTAAGAACACAGTGCCAGGGAGGCCCACACGGGAGGATCAAGGCCTCTCGCGAACAGCCAGCACTGAACTGCCAACCGCGTGAGGGAACATTCCAGACACACAGCCCGCCGCCCCGGTCAAGCCTTCAGTGATGCCGTCCCGGCCAGCGTCTAGTTGGCAACCTCCTAAGGTCGGTGAGCCGGTGCCCAGCCACGCCAGTCCCGAATTCCTGGCCCACAGACACCGTGAAGACAGATATTACTGTTTGAAACCACATCACGGGATAATTTTTGACTCAGCGATACGTACCTAACACGTAATGTAAATATCTACCAACGGGAAGATAGGCAGGTGAGCTGTGATGTACTCAGACGAGTAGGTAATCAGCCTTGAAGTTCGGGAGGCCCTGGGAGGAAAGCGTGAACGGAAGCCTGCTCGCCAGATGTCTCAATATTGCAACGTTACAAACCAAGCTGGCAAAAAGTTACATACGGTATGTTTATCCTACCTACCCTGACAAACATACCTTTCTAGCAACAACAACAACAACAAAGAGGCTAAGGGTTTTGTGGCTGGCAGAACAGCAGAGATGACTGAGTTTATTTCTTGCGCATGCCGGCATGCTGTTGATGGGCTAGTGCTGCCTGGATGTCTTAAATAAGATGAAGACATACTAATTCAGAAATGAGTCTATATTCTGTAAAATATTTCTCTTAGGTGCCCCAGTTTCAGCATGAATGATGTTGGCAGTAATCAAGATTTTCATGTCCTTTCGAGTTTTGTTACAGAAATGCCCTGAAGCAGCTGTCATGGATGGGCTGACTTGTGTCCCCCTAAAATTTATCTCTTGAAGTCCTAAACCCCAAGATCCCACTCAGATGTGACTGTATTTGGAGATGAGGGTCCTTAAAGGGGTGATTCGGTCAAAATGCGGTCGCAAACGTGGGCCCTGATCCTGTCTGACTCCTGTCCTCGTAAGAGGAGGCGAGGACACAGACACCCACGGAGGGACGACCGTGTGAGGACGGGGGAAAAGACGGTGTCTGCACGCTCGGGAGAGATACCTCGGAAGGAACCAAGCCTGCCAACTCCTTCGTCTTGGACCTCCAGCCCGTAAAATTGTGGGAAAATGAATACCTGGTGTTTGAGCCACTGTGCGTAACGGCAGCCGTGGCAAAGGAACACGGCCCCTTTCCCGTCAGGCTTCTGCCTCTGGACTGCAGAGCACATGACGGGGCGGCGTCCAGAGCCTGAGTCCCCGCAGGGACGGATCCTCAGAGCGGTGTGCATTCTTACCCACACGGGTGCCCGGGGGCGCGAGGCCTTCATTTCTGCTGGAACCCCAATGGAGAAAGGCTGAGGTAAGGCTCTAACCAGGAGACGTGGGTAAAGCCCAAGGGTTCAAAACAGGTGCATTTTCACCAAAGATGCTGAGTGAGTGTAAAACGTGGAGAAAGCAACGTAATTTCTCGTGTGTTTCTAAAAAGTTTCTTAAAATATTAAAAATGTTTTGTTAACGTTAGGAAAACATGTGGGTCGAGATGGGGAATGACTGCTAGTGCTCATGACTTTGTTTTTTCTTACTGTCGTAGCGAGATAAATACAACATAAAGCTCACCATCTCTGAGTGCACAGCTCAGAGGCGTCAGGCACACACACACTGTCGTGCAGCCACCCCCACCAGCCGGCTCCAGAACTTTCCATCTCCCCAAACCGGGACTCTGTTCCCACGAAGCGCTGACTCTCCCTGACCCCTGCTGCCCCCCACCCCAGGGGCTCCCACCGTCTACTGTCTGTCTCTGTGGACAGGACTCCTCTAGGAACTTCCCGTGAGTGGGGTCATACAGGACATGTCCTCTGTGTCTGGCTTCTGTCACTGTGCGCAGCGTCCTCACGGTCTGTCCACATGGTGGCAGGTGGCAGGACGTCCTTCCTTTCGGAGACTGGATCATACTCTGTTGTGTGTGTGTGTAGGCCATATTTTCCTTTCATGTCATAGAGCAAGAGGTGGGGAGAACGGTCTCCCCAGGGCCTGAACCGGGTTAGTCACTAAAGCAGGTGGGGACAGAGATGCCTGTGTGCTTAGTAAAGGTGTGTGCGTTTGTGATGTGTGGGACCTTCTTTTTTTAAACATTTTTTTTAGTGTCTATTTATTTTTGAGAAAGAGTGCAAGCAGAGGAGGGGTGGAGAGAGTGAGACAGAGAATCCCAAACAGGCTCCATGCTATCAGCACAGAGCCCGACGTGGGGCTCGAACCCATGAGCCGCAAGATCATATCTGAGCTAAAATTGAACACTCAACTGACTGAGCCCCCCAGGCGCCCCTAGGTGGGGCCTTCTAATGCAGCGTTGCCCCATCAGAGTTTCCGTGATGAAGGAGATGTTCCGTATCTGTGCCTTCCACCATGGTAGCCACTAGCCACGTGTGGCTCTCAAAACCCAAATTAGTTAAAATTAAACTACATTTGGGGTGCCTGGGTGGCTCGTTCAGTTAAGCGTCCGACTTCGGCTCAGAGTTCGAGCCCCGCGTCGGGCTCTGTGCCGACAGCTCGGAGCCTGGAGCCTGCTTCGGATTCTGTGTCTCCTTCTCTCTCTGCCCCTCCCCTGTTCACACTCTGTGTGTCTCTCTCTCTGTCTCTCAAAAATAAGTAAACATTAAGAAAATTTAAAAAAATTAAACTACATTTGAATTCCATTCCTCCGTCACCTGAGCCGTGTTGTAAGTGCGTCGGGGCCACGTGTGGCCAATGCTGGTGTGTTGGACAGTGGCAGCTCTAAGATGTGGGGCCGGGTCAGGGGCCATCTAGCCCAAGTAGAAGGGCAGTAGGGGACCTAACAGTTGCGAATGAAGGAAGCACAGGTGTTTGTCTCCATCCGGGTTCCTTCCAGACGGCCTGGGGGGGGGTTGGGGGGGGGGGAGGCAGGTCGCAGGGTCAGATGAGTAATGAGGACGTAGCTTTACACACAGCATCACATTGAATAGCGACAGTGCTGTATGAAGACTCAATTCGAATGTGGCAAAAGCACAAAGCTCATGGCCGGTCGCGGCAGGGAGGGAAGGGGATCTGATGGAGGGGATTGAGTTCTCGCTGTTGAAAGAAACTTGGAAGCAAATGTGGCAAAATAGCAACGCTTATTACACCTCAGTGGTGTGCACCGTGTTCTTTGTTTGAAACGTTTTGTGATAAAGAAGTCTCGGCACCGAGGGGATTCAGAGAGCCGGTCAGGCATCCACTTGATCTGCTTTTGGACCAAGAAAGTCTGTAAAACGGTAGGCCGAGAAGCAAAAATCTCACAAGTGGCTGACTTGAGCCGAACTGTTCCTCCTAATGGGTAGGGTGCTGCTGCTTTCCCGGGAGCGACGAAAACAAGTGGTTACCTTGGAGGGTTGGCTTCCAGCTGGGTTTTACTTTTGCTGTAGAGCTGCGGATTCCGAGTTGTTTGGACAGTGGCGTTGCGCTTGGGAGTGGCCCGCGGGGCACCGGAGGGTCCAGGACACTGCCTCCGATCGAATCTAGAAGCGTGCCGTAGGTGGGAGCCACAGGGGCCGCCCCCACCTGCCTGTTTCCCGCACACGTGCCCCGGGGGATGCCTGTAAGCTCACGCTCCGCGTCTGTATTTACTGAGCACCTGCTATGTGTTCGATGCTGTTGCTGTGCTGGGAGAGACCTCGGGACATGCTGCTGTTCCTGCGGGGGAGGGACGGAGACGATCGGGTGGCACTGGGAAGAAAACCCCAGCAGGGCGAGGGGACAGAGTACTGCCCCTGTCCTAGACTGACTCGGGGAGGGCTCGTCGGAGGAGGTGACAGCTGACAGGAGGGGATGCGGGGGGGGGGGGTGCGCTGTGAGAGGACCCCTCTGGCTGCCAGGATGCCAGTGAGGAGAGGGCGGGTGCCTGGTGGGGGTGACGCACCAGGCTCCGCTGGCCCCCAGCTCCCGCGAGGAACCTTTGCACTTTACTCTGCGTGGTTGACGCTCAGCATTCTGCTCGGCCTGGAGGGCGCTCCGTGTGTCGTCCCAGCTGGGCAGCAAGCCACTTAGAGGGACAGGAGCCGTCACCGCATGCCTGGCTTTGGTCCAGAATGTGTGCGGAAGTACCAGGGGCTCGAGCAGTGCTGGCCGCGGTGCCTTTGTCCTTGGGACCCCCTGCCCTGGAGCACACACACATGCACACACACATGCGCCTTGCCTCATCCCCGGCTGGCTTTGCGGCAACTTTTTCTGTGATCCATACGGGTGTTGGCTAAAACCTCTGATGCTGCTCCTCTCAGACAAACGGACTGTTACCTTTGAGGATGATATTTAGCAGAGTGGGGGCGCTTGGGTCACAGAGATCTGGGTCTGGATCAAGCACTTGACCTGTGTCCTCAGAGGTTCCTCATTCAGAAACGGGACAGATGGTCACAGTGGCGCCTTCTCAATGGCAGTAAGGGGAGAGGGAGGTGGTGTGGACAAAGGCCTCAGTGCTGTGCGTCCTGCAGAGCAAGCCGGCAGTGAAACTCGTTCTCGTGAGTAAGAGTTTTAAGTTTCATGTTAACTGATTTTCTGTATCTCAGTAATTGGGGGGTCCATCGGCTCCTTGGTTACAAAATACCGTTCAAGTCTAGCTTTCTCAGAAGAATGTCGATGTCCAGATAAAGCTTGCTGCCTGCACAGATGAGCCGAGAAGTCAACCAGTGGGCTCAGGCCCTGACTTTGTCACTTACAGTGCCTCGGTTTTCCTCACCTGTAAAACGGGGGCAAGGAGGGTCCCCAACGCACAGAGGTGTTAATGACGTTGTGTTAATTCGTGAAAAGTGCTTAAAACCAAGCCTGCTCTCTTAGCAAGGTCTTAACAAAGGCTAGTAGGTAGAGAAAGT
This sequence comes from Panthera tigris, assembly GCF_018350195.1. Lineage (NCBI taxonomy): Eukaryota > Metazoa > Chordata > Mammalia > Carnivora > Felidae > Panthera > Panthera tigris. The sequence continues at coordinate 2,916,718 of NC_056661.1, read as the reverse complement.
GCAGAATTACTGTCGGCATCCCGAGCAGCCGACGTTCAGGGTCCGACGGAACTTACGAGCTTCCACGAAGGCGTTCGCAGAACTTCGTGATGCAGCCGGCTCCTGTGTTTATCTGTGGTTCCAGCGCCCAGCCTCCGATGGCTTTTCCCCTCCCCGCCACCGGAGCCAGCCTCGCCCCGGGACCTGCTGCGACCCCGACGTTTCCCGCGGCCGCCCGGCCCCCCGGGCCTGTCGGCGTGGCGGGGTATGGCGGGTACCAGCCCTGCCCCAGCTGGCCCCCGGAGCCTGCCCCAGCGCCCAGCGCCGCTCCCTCCTACCAGGTACCAGCCCGGCCTTTCTCTCACTGGCACCTCACCTTTGAAGCCGCGGGTAGCGTCGAGTGGGAGCGTGCAGCGGGTGGCCCGCACTAGCAGACGGTCGGGCGCACAGACGTCCCTTCCCCGCGCTCCTGTCCCTGCCTGTGACCGGGAGCAGGGGACGAGCGTGAGCTCATCTGGCACTTCTGGCGCTGCTGCTGCCATCTTCCCGACCCCTTCTCTGGGCCTGGAGATCCAGCCGCTCGGAACTTCCAGCACGTCCCGTGCCGGACGTGGTCCAGACCCCCGGGCCTCTGCCGCCCACCGCTTCGTCCCCTCTAACACCAGCAAACGGCACCACGGGCCGCCCCGCTGGCAGAGCTCGCTCTGTTCGGCCCCGCCCTCTTCCTCTGTCCCTTGCCTTTGCTTCCCCAAGGCCTCTGGGGCTTCTCCCCGCAGCCCGTCCCCCGAGCTCCTGCCTGTCCCCAGGGCCCACTCCTGACCCCTGCTTTCACGCTCACCTGCCTGTGGTCCCGTTCCACGTGACGACCCGAAGGCTCCTTTGCACGTCACCCAGACCCTCCCTGAGTCCCTGGCCCCAGCTGTCACCCCAGCCCCTAGTCCCCTGCTCTGACCGCCTCCGTCTTCTGCAAGCCCACCAGCTGGCTCCACGTGGGGGCCTCTGTGTCCTGACCCTGCGGGGAACCCTGTCCCCACGTCCTCACGTACCACCCTCCCTGCGCTGCTCCCGTGCGAGCGGTTTCAGGCTGGGCATTGCCCACAGCGCTTCTGCCCTCAGACGTCAACATTTCCACGAGAGCGGCCACGTCCAGCTCGCTGGTCGCTGCGTCCCCAGCTCCTGAACCGGCCTGTCCGAGTCGGAGCTCAGGAATTGTGAACGTGAGCCGCGTGTGGGGCCGGCGAGGGCACGCCTTGCCCCTGCCCTGAGGGGCCCTCTCCCTGCCCCGTGTCTCTCTGGGGTAACCCCCTCGCAGGACGGTTACAGCCGCGAACCAGCGACGGATGCCGGCAGCTACGAGAACAAACAGGATCCCCTGCGCGCTGCCAGCCAGCCTCGGCTCCCGGCCTCGGCCGTGCCGTGCCAGCCAGGTGGGCCTCTGTGAGGGGCCGCCGGCTTCACTGTGGGAGCAGCCGCCGCGGAGCCCAATTCGTAGGAGGTCCAGGGGTCGTGTGACTGTCAGGGCTGCCTTCTCAAATATGCGCCGAAGCCTCAACTAGGGCCGGGCCCGTGTAGGAGAGAGAGGGAGAGAAGGAAAGAGAGGCAGAGAGACGGAACTGGAAGGAGATCTGGAAGGAGGGGGGTTCTGCTGAGGACTTGGACTTGAGGGGTGGGAGAGGCCGGGGCCCTGGCCTCCAGCCGCAGCTGAGACTTCCAGGAAGTTCGAGGCCAGTAGCACCTGGGACCATGCTGGTTCTAGGCAGCGGGAGAGGCCCGTTGCCACGGCCACGGGGGGCCGGGATTCCCACTGCTGGGAGGGGGGAGGTTGGGGGCAGAGGGGTGGCTTTGCAGAGAGGTTTTGTTTGCCCTCAGGGACTAAAGGAACGCATGTCTGGCCCGGCGGTGGGTACGGCCCAGCGCAGCCCCTGCAGCAGGCGGCCACCGCTAACGCAGGACAGCCAGTCAGCACCCTGGCCCTGAGCTGCACGGAGAACGGCACCCGCCTGCCGGCCGCCAGCGCTCTGCCCGCGGCCTCCGTCTCCACCCTGCCTTCCTACACCCCGACCTCCTACAGCCCCATGTCTGCCCTGGACGCAGGTAGGGTGCATTTCCGTGTGTGCACAGGCCATTCCTGAAGAGATGCCACAGCCAACCCGGCGCCCCGTCTGGGTTTTCTCTCTGCTTCCTAGGACCGAGCCACCCGAGCTGTGACCTGGCCGAGCGCTGGGCAACCGGTCCTCACCGCCTCTCACCGCCGCCCCCCCGGCTGCCCCCCCAACTCCCAGAGCCCACGGGCTCCCTGTGGGGCGGCCCGGGGAACAGCCCCAGGGCCGGTTCTGCCGGCAGCCTGGCCGGAAAGCCCCCGAAGCCCAAGGGTGGCCCCAGGCAGCCCCTGCTTCACTACTGTGACGTCTGCAAGATCAGCTGTGCCGGCCCCCAGGTCAGCTGCCCTCCACCCCCCGCCGAGCAGGCCCTGGGGACCTTCCTGGGGACCATCCTGCCTCCTCGGGTAGCCACACGTCAGGGGTGTCCTGTTCCGGAACTGGCGGTGACACGGGCGCATCAGAACTGCCTTTCCGGCGCGCTCGTGGAGGACACGAGGGCAGGCGCAGCGCTGACCGCTGGCGGCGGGAGCACGGGCAGAGGCGGGCAGCACCCCCTCCTGCGAGCAGCCACGGGTGCGGCAGGGGCAGTTCCGAGAGGCCTGGGGGTGGGGTGCACCTTCGTCACAGGGCTGCTCGAGCAAAGGTGCACCTGAAGCAGGGTGCCTGGTGGGCGGGAGCAAGGGTGTGTGTGCTCTGTGTGCGTGTGCGTGTGTCTTGTGTGTGCGTGTGTGTGTGCTGTTGTCTGAGAGGGATGCCCCCCGGCCCTGCTCACAGATAACCCAGCTGGCGCTCTGGAAAGGTCACCAGATGCTGGGGTTCCATCTTGACAGAGAGCAATGCGCTAATTCTGTCTTCTTTTTATTTATTTATTTTTACGTTTATTTTGAGAGAGCGTGTGTGCACGCGTGCAGGAACGAGAGGGAGACAGGGAGAGAGAGAGAGAGAGTTCATGAGAGACTAGTGGGGAGAATCCCAAGCAGGCTCCACGCTGTCAGCACGGAGCCCGACGTGGGGCTCGAACTCCAGAACCGTGAGATCGTGACCTGAGCCGAAATCAAGAGTCGGACGCTGAACCAGCCGGGCCCCCCCGGGCGCCCCCACGGCACTCTCTTTGTGCTTGTCCTCACCTGCACGTGTGCGTGCATTTTGCTCAGTGTGACCTTGTCACCTGGGCCGGCTCCCGCCTCCGCAGCCACGTCGGGGTCCTGAGTTGGCCCTTCCCCACCCCCACCCGCCACTCTATCACCTGGTGCGTGGAGCTCCGTCGGCTGGCCTCCCGCGGCCCCGGGCAGTACTGGTGCCTGTCCTCCGGGCGTCTGTCTCCGTAGCCTCTCCCCCTGGGGCGGCCCAGGTGACCGTGCAGCCAGGGGCACAGGGACCTCTCCCAGCACTCCTCCCTGCTTTGTCTCCCTGTCTCTCTTCACACACGACGCACGCGTTTACGGCGAGGAGTCCGGTAGCCGCACGGCCACTGCAAACGTGTCCTGTCGCTTTGAGCTCGGAGCTCTGCAGCGTGTTCTGCCGGCCGTTCTGTCCTTCCACTGCAGCATCACCGCCTCCCCGTGTCAGGGGAAGGCCAGGGGCTCGGGGGGGGGCCGGGCACCCAGGAACTCGCACTTGCTGTGGCGATGGAGCTAGAGGTCAGACCCGGGTTGTGGGCAGCCGCGGGGCTTAACTAGGGTGGTGCGTGGGGATCGCAGGCCGGAGTGGGCTCTGTCCTTCTAGACTCTTCTCTGCCCCAAGGCTTTCACCTTGTGTGTGTGTGTGTGTGTGTGTGTGTGTGTGTGTGTGTGTGTGTGTGTGCGCGCGCGCGCGCGCACCTGCTGTTGCTTGGGTAAATGCTCACAGGTTTCCTGTGTTCAGGAGAGTGTCCCCTCCTGCTCCTGTCCCCGCTTCCCACCTGCCCCCAAACCAGCCCGTGTGGGTTTCCCCGAGATCTCTTCCCTGCAGGGCATGCTGACCCTTGGCATGGTCAGAGCGCGTTGCTTTAGCGGGCCCACTCTGGGGGTGTTCGCTGTGGCCGGCCTCGTCCTCAGGATTCCCAGGGAGGAGTCCGGTCACTTGCCAGACGCCGCCAGATCCTTTGGGCTCGGGCCTGTGAGTCCTGGCAGCCTCCCTCGCGTGGACCCCTCGTAGCCGCGCTCCAACGAGGAAACGGGCCCTTGCTGTTGCGGTCGTGTGTGTCCTTGAGTGGTTTCCGAGGTCAGATTCTGAACAGCCAGAGTTTTCCTTCGGAGAAGCCTCTGAAACCACGTGTGTGTTTCTTCAAGGACACTTGCTTATTGATTTTCAGATAAGAGAAAGAAAAAGAAACCTGACGTTTTTCAGCCTGAGCTTCTGAGCCTGTTGACGGGGTTTAATAAAGTGGCTTGGTGGCCGGTGGACGGGGAGGGGGCCACAGGCCCCCGCCTCCCCCGCCAGTCAACCGCACACACGCCCCCTCAGGCCGCTCTCCCTCTCTGCCTGCAGACCTACGTCGAGCACCTAGAAGGGCAGAAGCACAGGAAGAAACAGGCGGCTCAGAAGATGGGCACCCGGCCTGACGGCAGCCCGAGCAGGGCGCAGACACAGCTGCGCTGTGGCCTGTGCGCCGTGTCCTGCACTGGGGCAGACGCCTACGCCGCTCACATCCGGGGGGCCAAGCACCAGAAGGTAGGAATCCCAGGTGACAGCCCGGTGGCTGGAGGGGGCGGCCGCCAAAGGCAAGGAGCTTTTCCTCAGGAGCCAGACAGCTCCCTGCTGTTAAAGTCCCCCCGCCTGTGGGACGACAGCATATGGAGCGGTGCCCGGGCCTCGTACCCGGACCCCAGAGGGAACCTTCTGGGCTGTAGGTGTGTTTACGTGTTTATGGAAATAAGCATTTGTGTGTTGAGGGCATCAACTACGTGTTCCATTTGAAGTTCTGCTTTTTAAAGATAAATGGGTCAAATTAAACTAATATGCAAACACTAAGTTTAAAAAAAGTTTTTTTTCATGTTTATTTATTTTGGAGAGAGAGAGAGAGAGAGAGAGCGAGCGAGTGGGGGGTGGGGGGCAGAGAGAGATGGAGACACAGAATCCCAAGCAGGCTCCAGGCTCCGAGCTGTCAGCACAGGGCCCGACGCGGGGCTCACACTCACGAGCTGTGAGATCATGACCTGAGCCGAGGGTGGACGCTTAGCTGACTGAGCCACAGAGGTGCCCCTAAAATGCTAACTTTTAATGTCAATTTTAATAGCAATGTTTTAAGTGGTATGAAATTATTTAACATCAGTGCTTTTGATATGTATTCCTATTTTATTTATTTTATGGTTTTTTGTATTTTACTTTTGAGAGAGAGAGAGAAGGGGAAGAGCAGAGAGAGAGACAGAGGGTCCAAAGCAGGCTCTGTGCTGTCAGCAGATGTGGGCTCGAACTCACAAACCCTGAGATCTTGACCTGAGCCAAAGTTGGACACTTAACCGATAGAGCCACCCAGGTGCCCCATATTCCTATTTTAACATCAGCATTTTTGTGCGGCCTTCAGAATGCACATAGTATGTCCTTTTATGGAGAGACTTGATGGGATCCCCACCTGAGGGAAGGTCGGGACACACCTGCCTCTCCCCCGGGGGTCTGCTCTTCCCGTGCTGCACAGCGAGCTTCTGGAAAAGCAGCCCCCTTCCCAGGTGGTGGTGGTAACCTGCAAGGTGACTCCGGTCACGGGGGGCGTGTGGCGAGGGCGGGAGGGGACGTTCCTGGGGAACCAGCTTCAGGCCGCGTAGTTACTGAGCAGGAGGGTTAGGAGGGAACCTCCTCCAGGTGCCCTCCCTCACGGCTGGCCCTCCTCCCGCCCCCCACCGCGGGACCCGTCTTCTCCCCTGCACTCCTCAAGAGCCTTGTCTCCAGCGCGGCCGGGGCAGGCTCTCAAGGGCGTGAGGGAGCCCACAAACCCCTCAAAGGAGAGAGCGACCCGTGGAGGAGGGGAAGCAAGCGGGTGGAGGAAGGGGGGGAGGGGATGCCCGGGCCTGGCCGTGCAGGGGTGCGGGCGGGAGAACCGGGGCCCCGGAAGGGTGGGCTGTCCTGCGGGTCCGGGAGAGCCCGCAGCCAGCTCTGGGCGGGGGCGGGTCTGAGCTGTGAGCGTCAGACCCGGGGCGAACACGGCAGTTGACGGAGGGAGAGGCAGTTGGCGTCAGTCCTCCCAGTAAGTACGTTTGACGGGGGCCGGGGGATGCCGAGGATGGGGTGTGACCGGATCCCGGGTGCATCTGTGTCCGTGGATGTGTCCACACGTCCCTGCAGAAGGTGGAGTGTGTCCGTGGACATCTTAGCAGTGGCCTCTGGCCACACATCTCGCCACACACACTGTGTCCCGTCCGGGCCGGGCCCGGGGCTGGCGCTGGGGTTGCAGAAAATGGCCCTTTCGGCCTGAGCCAGTGCCATTTGGAGGGGGGTGGGTGTAGGCGGCACAGGGTGTCGACGTGTTCTAGGTCCTGCCTGCGCAGGACTGGTAGGGCCTGGAAGCAGGAGGGAGCTTCTAGAAGGAGTGGGGCTGGAGAGCCCGGGTGTGTCACTGGGGGCTGCGGTGGGGGCGGCGCCCTCCCGTCCGTAGGCTCCCAGCCCCGCACACCCCCTCGGTGTTCTTCCCGTCTCTTCGGGAAGGCCGAGGAGGCCCGGAGAAGGCCTGACGGGGGACCTGGGTCTGTTCCAGGTCTTCAAGCTGCACAGCAAGCTGGGGAAGCCCATCCCCCCCATAGAACCCGTGCCGGGGAACTCCAGCTCGGCCACGGCCACGGCCGCGGGCGCCAGCGGGCCGGCCCCCCTCACCGCGGAGAGTCCCTCCACAGCCTCTGCCAAGCCCGCAGCCCCCGCCCGCCCCAGCGCGCATGCCCCGAGCAAGCCAGGGCCGGCCAGGAGACCGGCGGCTTTGAAGGCCTCGCGCCCGGGTACGTGTCTGTGCGTCACAGCCAGCCACCCACGCCCTGACTCCTCACGCTGGGATTTCAAGGAAGCGCTTGTCCATTTAACTTGCGTGCGTGCGTGCCCGCCATCCCCACTCTGGAGGGTCGAGCCTCTGGATGGAGGGCGGGGATGGGGAGAGGCAGGCACCTTCCGGCCGCACCGTGGTAGCGCCTCTCACACCCCGGTGCTCGTGGCGAACAAAGCGGGCTCTGATGAGTGAGGTGGGTCCCGGGAAGTTAAGGGGGGCTCCTTGCCACTCCACCTGCAGCCCGCCTCCCCTGGGTGGGGGCGCACCCGCCGTGGCCTGGGCAGTGGAGGCAGCCAGGTGGCACCAGCAGGGCGGGTAGCTAGGATTGTGCGTGACGCCCTCGCTCCACCGACTGCTTAACGGCACCGCCTGATTTACCCTCCACGACTCTCAAAAGTAGCTTTTGTCACGATCCCAGTTTGCAGAGGGAAAAACAAAGGTGAGGCGAGGCCCCGGCCACCTCACACGCGGTGCAGATGCGATTCAGACCCAGGTCCGGCCGACAGGCTCTGCGCCCCCCGTCCTGCTGCACCCGGGAAGCAGGGGGAGGACTTACCTTACTTTGAGCCTCAGCAGCACCGTGTTTTGAGTAACCGCGTGCTATTGAAGGTGAAACCATGAAGCAGCATGGCTGACAGATGGGTCTCCCCCGTGAGGCCCGGTGAATTTGCCCCACGGGGGGCTGGGCTGACCGTGTCCCCAGTCCACCTGGAACTCTGTCCTCCGTCACCTGAGGGATGCAGAGTTGGAGCGGCTGGGGGCTCCTCTGGGCGGGGGGGGGGGGGGGGGGGGGGGGGGGCGGCGACAGGGCTCTCTGTGGATGCGTTCGGATTTCCGCCAAACCCTGCGTGGGCCTTGTTCTCTCAGCTGCGGCCCAGGCTGGCCCAGAAGGGTCTTTCGGGACCTGGATCTGACTGACTGACGTCACGGGGGCTGGGGGTGCGGGTGACTGGGCAGCAGGAGACCTCGGTTTGCATGTTGTCCACCCTCCACACTGGCGGACTGGAAGCCAGCCGTGGTCTCCGGCCGGAGCGGGCTGTAAGCAGCACAGTCCTCCCTTCCAGGGCCCCCCGAGCCGCAGGCAGAGGGCAGCAGACTCCCCGAAGGGACACACCTCGTATCAGATGGGTCTAGGGAACCGCCCACCGGAGGAGGCTCTGCAGAAGCTTCTGGAAGGTGTGATGTGCAGCCCGTGGGCCCAGGCTACGTGGAGGAGGTAACTGCCAGGCAGCCGTCGTGATGGGGCCATCGGTGTGCGCCCCGCCCTGTCACTGGGCCATGGCAGAGGATCTGGGCAGGGCCCAGACTTCAAGACCTCGCCCCGTTCTCCACCTGAGGTGTACACAGTTGTCCACGGGAGAAGCCCGCGGGAAGGCCCGGGCCCTGGGCTTCAGATCCTGAGACAGACCAGCACTTCCTGAGCCTTTTCCCGCTGGGAGGAAGGCAGAAAGGGGGATCTGTGTCCTGCCGAGCTTCTCCCCGCAGGCACGCGATTCTCGGGCTTAGGCAGCCGGTGTGCACCACCCAGAGCCCCGGCAGTGGCCCTGCAAGGCCTGCCTCCAGCAGCCTTCTAGAACCAGATTTGGAAGCCGCCTCCCCGGCGGCCGCTTCCGTAGTCCCAGCCTCTCCTCCTCCTCCTCCTCCTCCTCCTCCTCCTCGTGGCTGAAAGCATTAGCGTTTCTTCTGTCCTCAGGGTGATGTTTTTGTTTGACCAACTCAGCATCTTCTGTTTTGTCTGGAGAAATAACCACCCAGATAGATTGCTGCCACGGGAGGCCCTGTGGTTGGGCAGTTAGGAGATAGTAAGGTGCTGAAAAGCCTGAGGAGACACAGAAGGGGCCTGTGATGGGTGGAAATCACTATAGGGCGGAGGCCAGAGCCCTGCGGGGACCGGCCTGGGCGTGGGTACTGTTGCCTGGGGTGGGGGTGGGGCAGTGGGAGGAGGAGGGGCGCGGGACAGTGGCACAGGTGGCCCGGGGCACTGGCGGGCGTGTTGGTGAAAGGCCGGCTACCCTGAAACCCACTTGGCAGGCCGGAAGCCAGCGCGCGGGCCTGGGCACCCCCAGGAGGGCCCGGCGCCCTGGAGGTGACGGGAGGCGACCCTGCCCGGAGACCAGACCCGCTGCGGGGCAGCCCTAACTCAGCTGAGCTCTGTGTCACAGGTGTGTAACCACGAGGGCAAGGTGATCCGGTTCCACTGCCGGCTGTGTGACTGCAGTTTCAACGACGGCACCGCCAGGGACTTGCACGTGAGGGGACGGCGGCACCGGCTCCAGTACAAGGTGCGAGGGGCTGGGGAGGACCTGCCGGGTCCGCATCCTCCCTTTGTCCCCTGAGGCTGAGCCCCCCCCCCCCACCCCGGCCCCTCGAGCGGCATCCAGACCTGGCGTTTCCCGCTGCCGGGAGGAAAACCCAGAACTGCGTTTGCTCGTAGCGCGTGGTCTCTTGCTGCGGAACGTGTGGTGGGAAAACCGTGCCTGAGTGATGCTGCAGGGCGTCCTGGAGCACGCAGAACAGGCTCACACAGGCCGCCTCCTGTCCCCAGCCCCGGCCGGGTTCTCTTCCGGCCTCTGCCGGGAGCCCGAGCTGGTGTGCAGCTGAGACGGGGCTCGGGGCTGAGCGGGTACCTGGGGGCCGGGAGGTCACGGCCGAGGGGCTGCTACTGCCACGGGGGCGTCGGCCTGTCCAGGCTGGAGCCACATCTTCGGGGAGCCCGGCCTCCAAGGGGTCAAGGGGTCTGGGTGGCGGGTGCCGAGGGCCTTCCGGCGCCAGCAGGGTCCTTGTTAGGGGGTCCGCTCCCCACACAAGGTGGGGGGGCTCTTGGGTCCCTCAGCCCTGTGGGCTCACCCAGAGGGGCTACCGGCTGTCTCCCTCTCTCAGGTGTGCAGGGCACCGGGCCTTGTCACGCGTGCACACGGCCCTGCGCGTGTCTGTGCACAGCCCACGTAAAAAGCGGCTTGTGGCTATTCCCCGTTCTTTAGCAGCTTTATTGAGACGTCATCCGCACGCTGCACACTTTACCCACGTGAGCACACGGGTTCGTGGCTCTTGCTGCTGCGTCTGCACAGAGCTGTGGCCATCGCCTTTCTGTAATTCCAGAACACTCCGTCACCCCCAAATGAAGCCCGCCCCTATTAGCAGTTGCCCCCACAGTTTCCCCCACGAGCCCCCTTCCCGTCCGTGGATGAGCCTGTTCTGGACGTTTCACACACTCGGACTCACACCCCGCGGGGCCTCTCGCGTCCGGCTCCCTCCCTGAGCGTCGCGTGTTCGGGGTCCGTCCGCGGGGCAGCGGGGGTGGGCGCCTCGCTCCCGTGCACGGTGGACACGCCGTGTGTGCCTGCTCCTCCGTCAGTGGACACGCGGGCTCTTCCCACCCCACGCTGCTTAGACGGTGCTGCGCTTTCTGGATGATGGAAGTAAACGCTCAACACGGAGTCCAGGAGGGAATCTGAGCTACTTTGGAAAACGCGGATTGCTGAATTCCACACAGATGCCGCTTCCCCCGAGCGGCCTCGATTAGAAATAAACATCTTGGGCTGGCTCTGCGGCGACTGGTCAGCGGTCGGCCGTGGGGTCTCGCGGTGCTGCCGATTTCCTTCTTCCCTGGGCAGCGTGGGCTCTTGTGGCCACACCTGGGCGGCGTCGAGTCGGGCCACAGAAGGCCGTGTGGGCTCCCTGGGCTCCGGGCCCTCGTCTAAAGGAAGGTCTCCCGTCTCACAGCCCTTCTTGCCCTTTCCAGAAAAAAGTGGACCCTGACCTTCCGATCGCAGTGGCGCCCAGCCCCCGAGCTCGGAAGCTGCTGGAGGAGAGGCTGAGGCGGCAGAGGCAGCTGAGCAGGAAGCGGCTGGAGGGGATGCGGCGCTGGCACGCCGAGATGAGGTGCGCGGGCCCCGCCGGCTGCCTCACCTTCCCGCACACCCTCTGCTCCCTTTCAGGCCCCAGGCCCGGGTGCTCACCCCTGCGAGGTGGGCAGGGGACACCGCCCTTGGCAGAGATGGTCGGGCTCAGGGCCTGCGTTAGCATCTCGTAAGACACGCAGGACGGCACAGCCACGGCAGCCACGGGACAGGCGCTCTGGGCCCCACTTCACAGGGATGCCCCGCGTCTCCGTGAACGCTGACCCCGGTATCCCCTGACTTCTGGTGTCCCCCTGACCCCGGTGTCCCCTGACCTCCAGTGTCCCCTGATCTCCAGTGTCCCTCCGACCTCTGTGTCCCCTGACCTCTGTGTCCCCTGATCTCTGGTGTCCCTTGACCTCTGGTGTCCCCTTGATCTCAGTTCCCCTGACCTCCTGTGTCCCCCGTCCTCCTGTGTCACCCTGAACTCAGTTCCCCTGACCTCCTGTGTCCCCCAGCTTCCTGTGTCACCCTGACCTCAGTTCCCCTGAGTTCCTGTGTCCCCCTGACCCCGGTGTCCTCTGACCTATGTCCCCCTGACCACCTCTGTCCCCCTGACCACAGAGTCCCCTGATCTCCTATGTCCCCCGACCTCCTCCGTCTCCCTGACCCCAGGATCCCCTGGTATCTGTGTCCCTCTGACCTCCTATGTACTCCAGACCTCTGGTCTCTGCCTGAACCTTAGGGTTCCTTGTGTCCCCCTGAATCTTCATGTCCCCTGACCACCCATGCATTTGTCACATCCTCCTTCGCCCTCTGGAGCAGGTTCGAAGCATTATTGACATGGTGTCTGATGCTCGGAAGGTCCAGGCAGTGTCTGAGCTGGGGAGCAAGACCCAGGACAGACTCAGGATTGCAGCTGTCCTTCATTCCCTGCCTCTTGCCCTTGGCATATGTTCTCCCGACCCGCCTGGCCTCAGTCTCCCTGATATACGGTGGGCATTTGTGCAGGACCCACATCCTGGAGGTGGGCTCCCAGGGCCCCATCAGGCTACTGTGTCTGTCCCTGGAGGTCCTGGAGCCCCGACCTCACCTAGCATCGCTCTGACATGACAAGCCCAGGGGACCCTCGGCTGCTTAGAGCAACCTGTCCCCCCTCTTCCCCCCAACAGGCGCTACGATCTATGTAGGAGGCGACTGGAGGAGGGGCCACAGGCCCAGGAAGAACACCCTGGACCCTCGCCACCTGACCAGCCGCCTCCTTCCCTCCTGAGCAGGCCGGGGGCACCTACTGGCTCGCCTCTGGTGGGTGGCGGCCTTGTCTTTGTGCCGAATGCCTCCCGTGGTTGAGGCCCCATGGGTGGGTGAGGTTCTCAGGCCCTCCCTACAAGGACCTGAATCTTCTAGGAGTGAGGAACATGACTTTGAACGAGGACCCCCAAGGGGTGCCCAGGGGTGGGAGCTGGAGGGCCTGAGGGCCATAGCCTCATCACCAGTCACGGACAGGGGCCCCAGGCCTGGGTCCCATCACCAGCCACAGGCGCTCCTAGCTGTGGGGCCCCGGTCACCGTTTCCCTCTGGAGCCTCAGCGTCCATCTGTCCACGCACGCTGGGCCAGGGTGGGTTGGGAGCCCCCCGTGCCCACCTTGCCGAGGGGAAGGACCCCGTCGAGGTGGCTGCAAAGACCACCACAGAGGGGAGCCCACTGGCCCCACGCAGTCCTGGGTCCTCTCTGGCTCACCGCCCCGGGCGTCCCTAGCCTTCCTTCACCTGGCTCTCTGCTGCCACTTGCCTGCCACCCCCAAAGCCAGCCTGGCTCCGGGGCTCCCCACCCCGGACAGGGCTGCATGTGCCCTGCAGCAGCCGGGGCTGACCCGGCTCATCCCCTCCCCTACCTGCCGGGTGCCGGAGCCCCTCAGCCCGCCTGTGACACTCTCCCCTTTGCCTGTAGCCCACACGGCGGCCAGAGTCCAGCGATGACCGGCACGTCATGTGGACGCATGCTGCCATCTATCCCACGGAGGAGGAGCTCCTGGCCGTCCAGAAGGCCGTCTCCCACGTGGAGCGCGCCCTCAAGCTGGTGTCCGACGTGCTGGCCGAGGAGAGCTCCGGAAGCCCAGAGCAGGAGGGCGGCGAGCACAGGTAGTGGAGGCTCCTCTCTGTTCCCAGGGCCCAGGGGTGACCTCGAGCCGTTCTGGACAGGACGTGGCTGGCAGGAGGGCAGAGGCCGCCTCACCTGGGACGGCCTCTGAGCTGTCCGCGGTCTCTGGGACTTTCCAGCCACGGGCAGAAAATTCCCCAGACTGACGTTTCCTATGGAAGGTGCATCTACAGTGCCATTCACGAAAGGTTAACGGCATCTGTTTCCTGGTCTGCAAAACGGAGATAAGTGTGATTCACAGGGTGATGAAGGCCCCCCAGCGGGAGATGCCGCTGGGCCCCCGTGAATCACCGCGACTCCTTCCTGTGACTTGGGGCAGGGAAGCCCCTCCGCCTGCAGTCGGAGAGGAAGTCAGCCTTTCCAAGTCCCTTCTCTCCGGGGCCTCGTGGAGTTGTCTGTGTTACAGTAAAACGTAACCCGGAATTTACTGCCTGAACCGTTTTCGTGGGTCCGATTGGGCGGCACGGAGGGCATTCACCACCTTGTTTCCAGAACCGCATCCCCCACCGACCCAGCCACAAATCTGCCCCTGCTAAATTCCCGATGCCCTCGCCCCCTGCCCCCACCCCCCGGTCCCCTGGCTCAGCCTGATCTGGACATTGAGCAGAAGAGGAGCCCTGTGGCGTCGACCCGTTTGGGGTCTGGTTGTTACCAGGGTCTGCGCCCTCAGGAAGCGCCTGGTGCTACCTGTGAGTGACTTCCGAAGGGTCAGCCCCGGGCTCAGACTCGGGACCTCCCCTAGGACAGTGGACAGGGGTGCAAAGAGGCGCTCTTTCTGCTCTGCACTGACGCCCTTGCAGAGACGGCCAAACCCCCTCCCAGCTCCGAGGTCTGCCCGGGTGTAGGGTTCGCTCACCGGTACACGAGAGCTGGTCTGGCCGCAGGGTGACCCTTGCCCTCAGCCCTGCTCCAAGGGGCGCAGGGCCGGCTTCCCTGGGCTGGTGCTGTGTGGGGTGCATGGGAGCGCCACGCCGCACCCCTTCACGTGACGCTCCCGTGTTCCCTCCGGTTTTCTCCCAGCACATGGGTTTTCTTTCTGTTTTTATTCATTTGCTTATTGTTTATGATTTTAAGTTTATTTATTTTGAGAGAGAGAGAGAGCATAAGCAGGGGAGGGGCAGAGAGAGGGGAGAGAGAGGATCCCCAGTGGTCCTGCACTGAACATGGAGGCCGGGCAGTGGACACAGGCAGACCTGGGACCTGCAGGCCTTCCTCAGGTCTCTCCCCCCCCCCCCACCACCCCCCCCACCCCCCAGCAGCACAATGTCATGCATGCCCACAGCACTCAGCAGCTGCAGAGTCGTGTGGCCCCGGGACAGTAGGGGTGGGGACCCAGACGGGTCAGCCTCCACAGGGCGCGTCCCCGTGCTGCCCCTGCACGCCCCTGCCCTCCCCCTTCCCTAAGCCTGGCAGCTGCCCTGTGCCCGAACAACAAAGCTGACCTGGCTCTTTTAAGCCTTCACGTAACGCTTACGGCATGCCGCGTGTTCTGTCCTTGGGTTAATTTTCAAAACTTGGAAATGCGTTCTTTACAAGGATCGTAGCGAGCCGTCCTACGGCTGTTCTGTTATTCGCTGTTGGAAAGAGCACGTCAGGTTTGGGTGTTTTTCTTGTATAGTGGAAGCTCCCCAGCGTGCACAGAAGTTGATGGAACAGTGAGGCCCGGGGGAGCTCCAGGTGCCGGTGCCCGAACCACGGACTCCACACGAGGCCTCCTCAGTCTCTTGGAAGGAAGCCTTCTGAGTCTGTGCCCTCTAGGATTTCAGTAGCTGTCCCTAAACAGCAAGGACTCGCGATTTAACAAAACCACAACACCATTGTAGTTTAACAGTCACCCTTTAACATCGTCAAACAAGCAGGGTCAAAATTTCCGTTGTCCCACAGAGATCAGAATGTGGGTGGTTTTGTTTTACGGCGTGTGTGAATTGGGATCCAGCTTGATTGATGAACCTCTGCGTCTTTTTGTCTACTTGCCCCACCCCCCACCCCCGCCCACTCCCGCCCTGCCCCGGCTCTCTGCCCCTCTTCCCGTGGGAGGTGGGAATCTGTGGAGTCTGGTTCTAGCCCCGTCCGCAGCCATTCTGGGCTGGATTTGGCTGGTGGCCTCCCAGACCTGGTCCTCTCAGGCCACGTTGGGCTCTAGCGCTCTGTCGTCCAGAAATCAAGAAATACATAAAAAAACATAAATGGATTTTAACAGATCAGGTCCCCTCCTATCCCGAGAAGTGTCACAAAACAAAGAGTGGCAGCTCTTGGAGCCCGGTGGGGACTTTGTGTAGACACCCGCCGAGGGAGGGGCCCACGCGGGGCGCAGCGAGGGAAGCAGCCTCGTGGGGCTGGAACACAGGGACCAAGGGAGGCAGTGTGGGAGAGGATGGCTGCCGCGAGTCGGCCTGGGAGAACTGGGGTGTCCCCCACCTGCAGAGGGGGTAGCACCGGGAGGTGATGTGTTGGGGCAGATGCTGTAGTTAGGTTCACGCTGCGCAAAGCTGGCCTGAGCTTCAGGGGGGCACTTGGGGACCATGGCCGGATGCCTCGGGGCCTGAGGAGAGAGGGCAGACTCCCGGCCGAGCACCTGGCTGGGCCTCCTAGCCAAGGAGCTGAGGTGGGGGCCCGGTGGCCCCAGAGATGCTCAGAGAGCACAGAGCCAGGGGCCGTGTGGGTGGCGCCATCTGGCCGAAGACCAGGGGCCACAGGGATGGCCATTGGTGGCCGTTTACAGAATGCAGAGAACAGCAGGTAGTAACAATGCCCGCCCTTACTGAGCGTGCGCAGTTTGCCGGTCTTGTTCCAAGGCGCATGTGCCCGTTTCCCAGATGGGGAAGCTGAGACAGAGGCCCAGCAAGGCGCCCGTGGTTGCGGGAGCGGGGGACCCCGGCAGCACTCCCTTCTCCAGATCCTTTCCCCTGCGGGTCTCACGCGTTTTCGGGCTTGTCTCCACAGCAGCGGCTCCCCCAGAGCTCGGGTCCTGAAGGGCGTGATGCGGGTCGGCCTCCTGGCCAAAGGCCTCCTCCTGCGGGGGGACAGGACGGTGCAGCTGACCCTGCTCTGCTCGCAGAAGCCCACCCACACCTTGCTGCGGAGAATCTCGGAGCAGCTGCCCCGGCAGCTCCCGGTAAGAGCCCGGCCTCTGTGCGTGGCGGGCACTTGGGCTCTCGGCTGGGGCGGCTGTGTTTCCGCGCGGGTCTGCTAGACACGGACCGGGTTGTTTTTGTACAAAAGTTGACAAGAGGAGGAACTTCGGGCTCCTTTATAAAATGAGTTTAGGGTCAGACTCAAGATGTCAGTGTCCCGTCACTGAGGGTGCTGACTTACCAGCCACCACAGGGGCAGTTGGTGCCAAGGACTGCACAGGACCCTCCCCCTTCACAGGGGAGACGAGAGGGGACCGCGGCACGTGGCCTGGGCTCCTCCCCTGGACTGTCTGGGACTTTCTCACCCGAAACAGTGACCGGGGAAGGGCTGAGAGCACGTCATGATTTAAATGGGTCTCGCGTTGAAAAATCAGTTCCCGGGGTGGAGGAGGCTCTCCTTCCTGGCGTGTCTGTCTCTGTTCCTGGGAGAATCCAGCACTGGGGGTCGCGCAGACCCAGATTCGCCCTCTGGGGTCCCCGCTCTGGTCAGGAGGTGAGCGAACATGCACAAGAGCAAGCTAACTTCCAATGTGTTGTCTGTGGAGAAGTGAAAGTCTGATGCCAAGGAGGGAGCACTGGCAGGGAGGGGGCACGTCAGGATGGTGGGAGGTGTGTGTCCCGTCAGGATGGAGCTAGAGGCGAAGGGGGGGGGCTTGAAAGATGGGGGGCAGGATTGCTGGTCAAAGGCTTGAGGCCAGATGCTTCTGGTAGATGTTGCCAGGTCAGCCTCCAGCAGTTTATAGAGAGGTTTGCCAGCCCGGCTGCCCCTCGACTTCTTGAGGTTTGTCCTCAGAGGCGATGCTGGTGCCTCATTACAGTTTTAATTTGCTTCTTTCTTAGCGTGGGGGTAATCTGTGTCATCACGTAAAAAGGGTCTTCCCCGTTTCTTTTCTGCAAACCACCTGTTTTGTCCCTCGCAGGTTTTGTGGGTTTTTTTCATCGGATCGCTGGTTTTGCTGTTGTTGAGCGGCGGGCGTTCTTTACATGTGAAGGCACCTACATGCAGGGTGTTTTCTGTACGCATCTCTACACGTGTGGGCTCCTAGAGGGTGGGGGCTGTGTCTCAGTCCTCCGGAGGCTACAGGCGCCCAGCACAGGGCCTGGCGCTCGACCGCATTCTTGCTCGTTGACGCCTGCTTCTCAGCTGCACTGACGTGGACTCGTGTCACACTTGCACCTCACAGATGGTGACAGAAGACGAGTATGAGGTCTCCTCTGACCCCGAAGCCAACATCATCATCTCCTCCTGCGAGGAGCCCAGGATGAGGGTCGCTGTGTCTGTCACCTCGCCCCTGATGCGGGAGGACCCTTCCACGGACCAAGGTGTGGCCGGGCCCTTCCGTCCAGCCCCACTCCCCACGCTCCCTGGTGACTGAGGGCCGCATCTGCCTCTGCTCTGGGTGGGGAGGGGGTCACAGCCACCAGCCTTCTGGCACTTCTGCCAGCCCTGGATGCTGCTGGCAGGTAAGAACTGGGCCTTGGGGCAGCAGAGGAAGCAAGGTGGCGACAGTCACATGAGCTCCAGAGCACTGTCCCCCTCTTCCCTTTGCCTCCGGGCCTGCACAGACACCTGCTCCCCACCCCAGGGAGATCAGCTGTGCTGGGTCCCTGGGAGCTCAGCTGATTCTGTGTAGCAGGGGCCACAGGCAACCCCATGGGTCCTAAGGCCTCTCCTGTGAGACATGGGGGCTCTAGGGCTTGAGGCCGGTTGGCTGAGAGAGTGGGAAGGGCACTGGGCCAGGCCAGGGGCCAGCAGGGGCCTCAAGTCACTGCTGTGGTGAAGGCCAGCTGCCAGGAACACACCGTGGATCTCACGGAGCCCCGGAACCTCGTGGAGCAGCCCCCAGAACTGTTTTCCAAACCCCAGTCATTCTTGAACCCCCTCCATGATTGTTTGGTCACAGCGGAGGGCCACGAACTTCTAACGTTCTTCTTTAAACACTTTTTTTAATGTTCGTTTATCTTTGAGAGAGAGAGAGAGACAGAGCGTGAGTAGAAGAGGGGCAGAGAGAGAGACACACACAGAATCCAAAGCAGGCTCCAGGCTCTGAGCTGTCAGCGGAGGGCTCGATGCGGGACTCGAACCCATGAACCACAAGATCATGACCTGAGCTGAAGTCAGACCCTTAACCGACTGAGCCACCCAGGCGCCCCTAACTTGCTTCTTTAAATCAGTTCATTTTTATCGCTTAAATTTTGGGGGAGCAGAACCCTGAACCATTGGTGGGAACCATCACCAGTTGTCATGGTCACGTAAGAAATAACCACAGCGGGATGAGACATCGTGAAGTCCTAGCTGCAGGCCCCGCTAGGGTTTGCTCAAACACACAAACAAGGGCAGCCTGGGAGCGTCAGGCAGTGTGAGCGATCCGAGGCTCCTAGACGGGTGGGCAGGAGGGCGCCCCTCTGTGTCCCCCACAAGTGTGTCAGGCCCCAGGCTGGCTGTCACCAGAGGGCGACACCGGAGGCGAAATGCCCCCCTCCCAGACCCACCCCGGACGGTTCCACCTCAGCCTGAAGCAGTGGCTGGGCTGTGACCCACCCGTGGGGACACCGCTGCATGAGTGAAGCTGTGTTCCATCGCCTGACCTCTGTGACCCGGGGCCTCCCGGAGCGAGGGGCGGAGAGCGTGAAGCAGGGGAAAGACCGCAGGAAAAGGCCCCTGAGTTTCCCCCAGATGCGGGGCCTTTGCCCTCGAGGACGGCACCTGTTCCCGTCCAGCCTGCTCTCTCCCTTGCTGTGATGCACATGGAAGCGTCTGGAAATCTGGCTTAGTTCATCGTTTTCCATCTGAACTGTGATTTGCTAACCGAGGGCGTCAGCACTGCAGGTGCTCGGTAACCAGCATTGCACTCTGTCCTCGTGGGAGCTCTCCCGCAGAGGGAGAGCATTTCCACAGAAATGACTTCTCTGGTCCTTGCGTGGCCTGGAGGAGAGATGGTCTGGAGCCCGGTGCCTTCCAGATAACAGGATGATGCCCAGGAGGGGCCGGGCCGCGTGGCCCAGGGAGGCGAGGGGGGTAGTGAGGGGCGCCGTGCCCACATGGCCCTTTCCTTCTAGAAGGAAGGCAGGTGCCTCAGCCTGACCCAGAAGACGTCCTGAGCCCAGAGAAGTGCCTTCAGTCCCTGGCCGCCCTCCGCCACGCCAAGTGGTTTCAGGTCAGGGGGCCAGAGGGGGCCTCCGTCTGTGTCCTGGCGCTTGAGAGCGGGCTCTGAATGCAGCTGTGGGAGACAGCCGTCTGCACGGCTACCCACGTCTCCTTGCCAAGCACTGACCCGACAAGGTTTCCTCCTGGCCCTTGTCAGAAACATAAAGGAGTGATCCGGACTGCTCTGGGGGATGGCGGGTACTGGAGGTTCCGAATTGGGCCGGATCAGTGGGTCTGTGCCACACCCAGAGTCCCTCCCGGCCAGGCTCACTCCCCAAGGGTCAGCCCTTGTCCCCGAGGCCACGAGCGCATGGCTTCCTGAGCTAACGGTGTACTTCTTCCCCCCGCAGGCTCGAGCCAGTGGCCTACAGCCGTGCGTGATTGTCATCAGGGTCCTTCGTGACCTCTGCCAGCACGTGCCCACCTGGGGGGCCCTGCCGGCCTGGGTAAGCAGCACCCCGTGGCTGGCCCTGTCCTGGGGAGCCCCCCAAGGGCCTCCAACAGCCTTGACAGGCCTCATTTTCTCTGAGACAGAGGTTCCCCTTCCCAGTGTTGGGCTTTCCAAAAAGGGGCCCAACTGAGCAGCCTGGAAGGGTGGGTGGGGAGGGGGCGGCCTAGGGGTCCGTCGGGGCCAGGAGGAGGCCTGCTGCGGAGCACAGCCTCATGAGACTGCCGTTACCTTGAACCGGCAACCTCACAGGCAGAACCAGAGAGCACGTGAGGCAAGGGGGCCCGGGACTGGCCTCGGGGCCGCCTGGTGCGTGCCCTCCCTCTTCCGAAGGGGAGACCCCCATGGCTCTGACAGCCCCTGGCAGTCAGTCCTGGGGCCCGTCGGGGGAGAGGAGAGAAGACAGAGGCAAGGGCACCCGTGCCCCCAAACCCCAGGTTGCCATGCTGTGTCCGTGCACCTGTCGGCACGTCTGAGTCTGTCCATCTCATTTACTTTGGGGGACGGACGTTTGCTTTCCGTGTGCATTTCTGCTGCCAGCATCTCTCCCCCCCAGAGCCGCGCTCTTGCACAAGTAGACCCTTCCCATTCTGGCCTTGCCATCCTTGGCCTCACTCACCCGCGAGGACCGTCTACCAGACCAAGGGCTCTCTCTGCCCAGTGTCCAGAGGAGGCAGGCGCTGCTCTCGGCACCACTCCTTTTGGGACACATGGGTCCGTTTGGGCGCTGAGAGGGCCCCGCATTCCCCAGGAGCCCGTTTCCCTGTAAATCTAGAAGCACCCCCCCCCAGAGAGCACACTTGTCCTGATCCCGCCCCCAAGACCCCCCCCCCACCGCTCCCCACAGGGAGGGGGGCTCCCTGGAGAGGGGAGCATGCCAGAGCAGGTCAACGGGTCATCTGACCCTTACTAAATGCACGAGGGTCACAGAGAGCAGTTCTTCAACCCTCTTGACCCTAGTTTGCAGTGTTACTGTGCACAGGGTTTGCCGATGGAGAATCGGGAGGCGGAGAAGGCGCAGAAACCTGCCGGCAGCCACCCCCTGGGGAGGCAGAGACAGGCCCCAGGGACCACCCTCCTCCTCAGAAGTCAAGGATGGGTGGGGGCGAGGAACAGTGCTGCTAGGGGCCTCCGTCCCAGGGTCTGCTGGAGACCCCGCGCATCGCAGCTGTCGCCCGGGGGAGAGTCCAGCTGGCCCAAGTGCTCTCCTCTGAGGCACGGCATCGTCTTTTCTGTCCCCGCGGGGCCCAGGCCATGGAGCTGCTGGTGGAGAAGGCCCTGAGCAGCACGAAGGGGCCCCTGAGTCCCGGGGACGGCCTGAGGCGTGTCCTGGAGTGTGTAGCCTCGGGGATGCTCCTGGCAGGTCAGTCCCGCAGGCCGGGGAGCCCAGAACAGTAGAGCAGGTGTGGCAGGCACAGAACGAGCCACTTGCAAACCCTGGGAGCACTGTCCCGGGCAGACAAGGGAAGGGAGCCAGACAGACACTGCATGCCACAGAAGCAGCACAGGGACCAGGGTCCGGGCAAGGGAGGGGCCTGCCCTGGGGCAGTGCAGCCCTGGAGAGCCCTGGAGAGCCCTGGGAATGTCGGGAAAGGAACCACGCAGGGTCGCAGATAATGGGCGTCAAAGGGAGACAGTGCACTGAGCCATCGAGGTGTTAGATGCAGAAACGGGGCTTTCCCGTCATTTTAGGGCATAGGATGGTGGCAGGTGAAGTGACAGGAGAGGCCGTGCAGGGAGCATGTGCTGCGGGCCTGTCCTGTCCCAGGGCTCTCGCAGGCGCACACAGGGGTGTGGCTGGTGCACGCTTGGGGGCAGTGGGTGGGCCCTGCGTGGGACCCGCCCAACCGCGGTGGTGGTCTCTTCCCCTGGGTACTTTGTCCTTTGCGGCCCCCACCTCTCCTCGACAAGATGGGCCTGGGATCCAGGATCCCTGCGAGAGAGATCAGAGGGACGCCCTCGGGCCCATGACCTGCCAGCAGCGTGAGGACCTCACGGCCAGTGCGCAGGTAGGACAGCCGGCCCGTGTGGTGCGTGTGGCTCCCAAGTCCGGGCCAGCTCGGACAGGCCGGGCGTGGCACCCGGGTCCCCGCCCAGGTTGCGGCTACACGTGGACCCGGAAATGATGTGGGGTTCCCCCTCCCCCTCTCCTTCCCTTTGTAGAAACAGGTGGCCTGTGGGTGACGGGGGCAGGGCCAGCCTGGCTCGGGGCCGAAGCTGCCATGACAGTGAGGCAGGTGCACACCTGGGGCTTTGCTGGCTGGGACTTCCCTGG
This sequence comes from Panthera tigris, assembly GCF_018350195.1. Lineage (NCBI taxonomy): Eukaryota > Metazoa > Chordata > Mammalia > Carnivora > Felidae > Panthera > Panthera tigris. The sequence goes on along the minus strand of NC_056661.1, from coordinate 2,894,684 downwards.
GTGTTTCGTGGCCCCACGTCTCAGGGTGTGACGACACCCAGCCGTGGCCTCCAGCTTGGCCCGCACAGCCCCCCGCTGTGGTTTCCCTTTTGTCAGCAAGTTTATCTGTAAGAAAGCCTCCCCGTGGCACAAAACCCACACGGACCCTGGCGCTTACGAATTGCCCTTAACGGGAAGAGTCAGGTTGCTCACGGTCATGGCCGAGTGGCGATGCAGGACTTGGAGTCCGGTAGAGAGCCCAGAAAGGGGCTGATGCTCCGAGGGCTTCCTGGGAACATCCTGCCATCGGCTGGCCCCGGCGCAGTGCGCTTCCCCAAGCCCGCGCGTGCCCCGAGCTCTGTGGTTGCTGGCAGGGTGTCGTCGAGGACACCCGGTGAGCTCGTGTCCGCGCTGGGCCGTGGGTGCAGGGCCAGCGGCGAGCAGTGGGAGGGTCCTGACTGGCCGTCTGCCCCCAGCACGCCCTGCGCTTGTTGGCGTTCCGGCAGATCCACAAGATCCTGGGCATGGACCCTCTGCCGCCCCCCAGAAGCAGGCCGGGGGCGCGCTTCCGGAAGAGGCTGCGGGAGGCAGGAACCGAGGCCCAGAAGGGTGAGGTCCCCAGGAAGCAGGGCTGGCAGGGTGGAGAGGGGCCCGCGTGAGCAGCATCCCCTGCTGGGTACGCCCGGACGCGTGTCCTCACCGCAGCCGCTTCGTCCCGACGCTGGACGGCCGTGTTCTCCTTTCCGGAGCGATCTGTGGGTTTCTTTAAAAACACTTTGCTTAAATCCTCCTGGAAATCACCTTCTCCCGGGGTGAGGGCCCCCTGGGGCAGCAGCCGGCACCCGAAGGCCCGCCCCGCGGAGGGCTAGAAGGTGCAGCACAGTGAAACGCTGCCGGCTTTGGGCTCACCCTGTGGCCCACCAAGCGTGTGGCCTTCCGGAGCGCTCCCTGCGGATGCCCCAGCCCTGCGTGGACTTGAAACCACATCACAGGGACGGGCCAGGGAGAGCCGGCGGGTGGGGCCGAGCCTGAGGACGCACCCAGGCCGGGATCCCCCCTCCCTGGGCCCAGCCTGCCCCAAACACATCCCCCCCGCCCCCCGCTCCAGACCCCAACCTGGAGACGCCCCACCCCAGAGGTCTGCAGGGCCGGAGCTGGCATCTTCCCGGCCAGCGTCCACCCTCAGGGAGGTGGGAGGGCCCAGTGGCGGTGAGGATGCAGGCTGGGTGCACCCCTGGCCCCCCAGAAACGTCTGTGACACACAGTCTGCCCTGACCCCGTACCACCGAGTGCCTTCTACTTAGAGCGGGAGCTGCTCGGTCACTCCTCACACACCACACCCACCCCCACCCCCACCCCCCCCCCCCCCCGGCCGGGTGCAGCAGGTCTGGGTCCGGGCCTGGTGCAGGAGCCCGGGTGGACGAGGGGCAGCCCTGCCCAGTCCTCCCTCTGTGCTCGAGCCTCCCTGCCCGGTCGCCCCACGGCACTGAAGGGGAAAAGTCCGTCCTTGGGCCGAGGCCATGTGTGGTCAGGTGAATCCTTAAATTCCACTTCTGTATTTAGGGGCAGTCTGAGTGTGGCTTTGTGTCTGATGTCCCCGTAGAGCCACCTGAAGGTTTGCGAGGGTGGGGAATAAATAAATAACGTCTCATGGTGTGGACTGTGCGGCCCTTGCTTGGGGTGCGGAGCCCCTGCTGCGCCCTCCCGCCGCTCCCTCAGGGCTCCGAGCGGGGGTGCCCGGCCGGCCGGCATTTCTCTCTGACACTCAGGCCGTAGCGTGAGCAGCGTGCTGCCCGGAGGCTGTGCCCCCGTGCGTTGGTCCCCCGGGCCATTCCCACCCCAGGGTGCCCTGGGGACCCTCCCCGAGGAGCACTCATTTTGCACAGGCCCCGTGACCACTCAGGGAGCCTGTCTTGGCCTGGTCCTAGAAATGATCATCAACGGGAAGGCTGGGGGCCCAGAGGGCTTCCTAGACAAGGAGGTGGCCAAGCTGAGTTGGTGGGGGGCTCTCTGCCTGTAGGTCCCCTACCAGGAGTTCCCCAGAGTTTTCCCAAACCCTCGTGGCAAACCTCAGGGGGCAGAGGGGGGTTCAGACGGGGAGACTGGGTCACCGCTGAGCTGCCGACAGCTTCAAGCCCCCAGGGCGTCCCCAGGCAACGGTCAGGCTCCGGGGAGGGGAGCGGGGGGAGCGTGGGCCTCCGGTGGGGGCGCGTGTGTCAGAGCACGGGCTGGGCGCACACAGACCCCCTTCTCAGCCCCCTCAGGCAGGCGAAGCCCTGCTTGGTTCTCACGGGCACGTTATCAACTGGAAACGGGAAGCAGCCGGCCAGTGCCTAAGCACCACCACCCCCCCGGGAGGGCAGGCCCCTCTCCTCTGCCTCTGGGGCCCTGGGCCCCCTTCCTTGTTGGCAGCCCAACAATCCCTAGGAGTCAGAGCCAGCCCCTCAGCTGGTCCTGGCCGCCGCCACGGATGGGGCACAAGGGATGGGTCCGAGGGAGGGTCCCGACATCCTCCGCCTCCTCCGGCGGTGGCTCTGCCCTTCGCCCAGCTCTCCAGGCTCACCACCACCACCACCGGGGAGTCCTCCCAGGTTCCTGTGTGCTCGAGCCCAAGCCATCACCGTCGGCACTGTCTGTGCTTGCCACTCGCAGTGCTACTCTGCTGCTTCAGTCCTCCAGCAGTGGGAGCTTGTGGTAAAATTCAGGTGACTCCCAAATCCCAACGAGGCCCCCCAAAAGCCCATCTGCCACCCTCTCCTTCAATAACGCCCCTTCAGAGCCACCAGTCTCTTGCTGTCCTCAGACCAGCCAAACCTGTTCTTACCCCAGGGCCTTTGCACATGCTACTTCTACTACCTAGTAAGCTCTTCTCTGACTTGTATGACCGGCAACTCCTCCCTTCCCTCGGTTCTCCTCCCAGATGTCCCCTCCTCCAAGAAGACTCCCTGACCACCTCTCCCTGTCACATAACTATGTTTGTTTTCTTTATACCACACGTCACTGATTAAAATCACCTGCCACCCGCCTTCCCCCAGCGACATGGGTTCTCTGTGGGCAGGAAGCGTACCCACTCCACCCACCGTGGGTATCCCCCGGGGCCAGAACAGACCAAGTGCATGGTGGTAGCTCGGTACACGTGTCACATGCTTGAAACTGTGCTCCGGCACCCCAAGGGGAGTCTCCCTGTGACAGGAACGTGCCTCCCGGCAGTGAAGACACAGTCTGCGTCCACCTCATCCCAGGAGACCGTTGTCACGGTTTGGCCGAGAGGCTTCGGCTAAGGCAGGGGCAAGAGGACAGAAGGAAGGTGGCTTCGCCCGTGCAGCCCGTGACTTGCCAGATGCGGTCGTCACAACTTCGCGGGGAGCCCCGTGTCCTGCCGCCGTGACCTGCACGCAAGTGCTCGCGGACCGGCTTCCTCCCTCAGATCCTGGCAGGGGGGCAGCTCGGGGACACCTCATCACCCACTGTTCACTGGCCCACCCCCGGCTCCTGGGGAAGAGGGACAGTATCCTGAGCACCAGGTGGCCTAAAGCCGATCCTGCTGACGGGGAGTTAAATCTTTCCCCCTAGCAACTCCCGAAAAAAATCAAGCAGTCGGTTAGCGAAGCGCCGGGTCCAGATGGACGAAGCGCCTGGGCGACTGAGCTTGCCGCCGGCCCACAGAGCGGCTCTTCTGGTCTCTCCCCTGCAGCCCTCTTCCCACCGGCAGGGGACCCCGGAGCCAGCCCCGTGGCAGGCGGGGAGGCTGGAGAGCAGGCCCCGGAGCGGCATCCCTGGACCTCAGGCTGCAGGATGCTGGCGGGCGAGCCCGGTTGCTAGGAGACAGCGGTGAGTGTGGGAGGGATGACGCGGGCAGTGTGGGCAGGGCTGGGGCCGCGCCTGGCAGGCGGTCCAGGGAGGACGAAAATGGAAGCCGGCTCCATCCAGAGCCGCGGGCAACAGAACCCGCCGTGTCCCTGGTCCGAAATAAGTCGCGCCCCAGGGGTGCAGGGAGCATCTCCAAGGCTCGGCCGGTGTCGACAGCGTTTGGGGGGGAAAATGCCAGCTCCATCTCTCCCAGGAGCCCCGTGTTTCTCCTACGGTGGACAAGGCAGCCTGGGTTGGGGGGGGTCGTGCCCCGTTCGGGTCTGTTCAAGTTCTGCACATAAAAAAAGAAAAAGAGTTGGGATACGGGAACTTGCACCCCCCACGTTCCCAGCAGCAGCATCCACAGCGACCCAGCGGTGGACACGACCCGAGTGCCCATCGGCAGGTGAATGGACAAGCCCGCTGTGGCCCACCCGCCCAGACACTGGAATATTACTCAGCTTTAAAAAGGAAGGGTGTCCTGTCACCTGCCATCACGTGGACAGACCCGGAGGTCACTGTGTGCAGTGACAGAAGCCAGACACAGAAGGACACGTCCCGCGTGACCCCCTAGAGGAGTCCCGCCCACAGAGACAGAGAGTGGATGGTGGGAGCCAGGGCTGGGGAGTCCGTGCTTCATGGGGACAGGGTCTCAGTCTGGGGAGATGGAAAGTTCTGGACGCAGATGGCGGGGGGGGGCGCGGCTGCACGACAGTGTGAGTGTGCCTGACGCCGCTGAGCTGTGCTCTTGGAGACGGTGAGTTTTACGTCTATTTTAACACACCGGGGAACTTCAGTGCACCGGGTTTTCCCATTACAAAAAGCCTGGAAGTTTCAGAAAAACTAAAGAGTGGAAACGAGGTCGAGTACTATGAACACACGCCGTGTTTCCTTCCTAGCTTGTCTCTCGTGCTCTCTCGGTGGCGGGTCGGCCCTTTATACCATTTTGATGCCCGTTTCTTCACGTGACGCCGTCTCAGCTTTGATTCCTCGTTGTTCTGCGTGTGCTTAGACTTTTTCTCATTTAATACTTCCACAGACGTCACAATATGACTTTTTTAATTGTGGTAACACGCATATAAAATTTGCTGCTTTATATCAAAATGTACAACTCAGTGGGTTTTGCTATTTTCGCTGAGATGCGCGACCGTCGCCACCATCTAATTCCAGAACATTCCATCAGCTCAAAAAGACGGCTTGCCCCCATTAGCTGTCACCCTCACCCTCACCCTCCCCAGCCCCCACGACGTTTCACACACGTGGACTCACGCCCCGTGGGGCCTCTCGTGTCCGGTTCCCTCCCTGAGCGTCGTGTGTTCGGGGTCCGTCCGTGGGGCGGCGGGGGTGGGCGCCTCGCTCCTGCTCACGGCCGAGGGACGTGCGCGTATGGGCCGTGTTCTGTTTATCTGTTCATCTATTGGTGGGCATTTTCCCCCCACTTTTTTGGCTGAGATGTCATTTTTAATAGATGCATTTTTAATAGATGCATTTTAATAGATCCCACAAAATGAACGTGCCCTAATTTGCTTAACCATCCCCTCCTGTTGGACATTTTCAAGTTATTAACCACGATGCGGCAGACATGCTGTCTTGCACAGTTGGGGTTCTGTCCCTCCCTCCGTAGATGTCCCAGAATGGAACTTATCAATCAGGGGGCATGGGCATTTGAAGGCATTTGAAATTTCCACGTGCAAGTTTGGAATCCGTCAGAACCTGGCCAGGTTCCCTCTCGTGGTAAACGAAGGAGCCCTGTTCTCCTCTCCCAAGTCGGGACTGTGTCTCCAAAATACTCATCTTCACGTGGCCATGAGTTTGGCAGTTAGGTTTCATTCTGTGACATCTTTTTTTTTTTTTTTTTTAACGTTTATTTATTATTGAGAGGTAGAGAGACGGAGCATGAGCAGGGGAGGGGCAGAGAGAGGAGGAGACACAGAATCCGAAGCCGGCTCCAGGCTCCGAGCCGTCAGCACAGAGCCCGACGCGGGGCTCGAACTCACAAACCATGAGATCATGACCTGAGCCGAGGTCAGACGCTTAACCAACCGAGCCCCCCAGGCACCCCCACTCTGTGACATCTTGTATCGCGCACTGCTGTTTCAGTGTCTTTTATCCAACCAGCGTTTATTGAACGCCTGGCACGCGCCATGGGCCGTCACTCATGTGGCTTCCCTGTGTCTGCCACTGAGAGGGTTGAAATGTATTCAGTATTCAATCAGCAAGCACTCCCCAACTTCCTTGGGAGGAATCAAAGCTGAACCAGCAGCTGTCCCTTCGTGCAGTGAGGGTGACTCCAGGCTCCCGTCTCAGCGTGGCCTTGAACAGACGAGCTGTGGGGTGTCAGGACAGTTCACTTCGCCTCCCCGACCGTCTATAAAATTGGATCAAAACTAGCAGCACCCACCTTGCAGAGCTGGGGGAGAACCCAGGAATAAAGTGGATTTGTCAACACTTGCTGCACGGAAGGTTTCAGCCTCAGGGCCACAGGCATGGCGGAGGGCAGGTGTGAAGGTGGAAACCAGCAATCAAGGTGAAGGTCACACAGGAAACTGTGACCTCTTCAGCTTCCAGAATACGAGCTGCCGGGCTGTGAGAAAAGCCCTACGGCGTCACTGGTGTTCGAGGCAGTGACCAGTGCCTTGTACTCAACCCACTCCAATGGTGAGGAGCCTTCTGCCAGCTCTACGTCACTTGCCATAGAGCAAATGTTAGCTAGTGAGAGACTAAAACCCAAAAAGAGAAGGAAAAAAGTAATTTGGAGGGAAGAGACAATGAGAACAGAAGAAAGCAGTTGTAGAAACCCCCTTATGCAGGTTATCCTCAGAGAGCTTGTAGAAGATGCGATGGCCAGGAAGCAGGTTTACATTTGCCTTTTGAAAAAGAACTTTAAGGGGCGCCCGGCCGGCTCAGTCAGTGGGCGTGCGAGTCTTGATCTCAGGGTCGTGAGTTCGAGCCCCATGTTGGGTGTAGAGATTACTTAAAGATGAGAATCTTAAAAAGGAAAAAGAACATTCAAAGAACTAGAAAGAAGTTGGAAACTCAACCTGGTAGTCAAAATATGGAAATGTTGACAGACTTGGAAGACAAAGTGGAATGAGAAGACAAAAAGAAAAAAAAAGACAAGAAAAGAAGGAGACCAATGTATGATGAAGAAGAAGAGACACCACAGGGGAAGAAATCACCAGTGACATCATTTAAGAAAGTTTGGCAGGAATGGAACACATGACACAGCCCGCCAAAACGTCCAGCGCGACCAGTGAACACAGACGCCCACCAAACCCACGCTTTGAAAGTACAGGATGTGGAGGCTAAGAAGATTGTACAGGCTTCAAAAGAGAGGGCAAACAACGTGACAAGCAGGGGATAAGGAAGCAGGACAGCTTCAGGTTGTTCAACTGCCCAAGGCTAGAATCTGGAAGACACCAGGCAAGGAAGCCAGCCACCACTCGGGATAGTGTCTTCAGTCAAGCCACCGGCCACACGGGGGTGGAAGGAAAAGCCTTGAGGGTACACACTCCCGAAATGAGGGCACAGACCAAGAAACAGGGAGACCTAGGACCCCCCCAAAAAAACAGGAGTCACTTCCCAAGAACCCCTAGATGCTGAAGAAGGACCAGGGGTACAGCCGGGCCGCATCTGGCCCTGAGTGGGGAAGTTAGATCCATTGGAAAGGTTGGAGGAGACAGAGTGTCACAGATACACAAAACAAAGGCAATCACTAACTCCAGGCAAATACCAGAACAAGGCCTAGAAAATAAAAGTGCTCCTTAGCGGACATTGCTCCACTGTGAACAAGTTACACATAATAACATAAAGGTCTCCTGCAGGCTCGGCTCCAGAGGTAAATGATTGATCAAGCCAGAGATGATCCCTGCCCTTGCTCATGGAACATACATTTTGTCAAGGGGGCAAAGGCACGTCAGGAGGGCAGTCAACAAGAATGAGTAGACATGGTAACATGTAGTGATTTGGGCTCAGATGGTGGGTGGCCACTATGGGTGGTCAGTAAGGGTCTCTTGGAGGAACCAGAAATGCTGAGAAGGAGCCAAGCTGGAGAGGAGCTGGGGAAAGCACATAGGAGGAGGAGAAAACAGCATGCGCAAAGGCCCCAAGGCCAGGCAGTGCCTGGAACATTTGAGGAACAGCAGGCAGAGGCAGAGGAAGTGGTAGCAAGCCAGCCAAGGGAAGTGGAGGAGGGAGCTGAGAGCAAGAGGTGACAGCAGCCAGACACAGCTGGTGACGTGACGGGCCACCGAGAGGAGCTTGGGTTTATCCCAAGCATAGTGGAGCCATGCAAAGATTTTTTTTTTTAATTTTTTATTTATTTTTGAGACAGAGGGAGACAGAGCGTGAGCCGGGGAGGGGCAGAGAGAGAGGGAGACACAGAATCCGAAGCAGGCTCCGGGCTCCGAGCTGTCAGCACAGAGCCCAACGCGGTGCTCAAACCCACAAACCGCAAGATCATGACCTGAGCTGATGTCGGACGCTCGGCCGACTGAGCCGCCCACGCGCCCCATGCCACACAAAGATTTTAAGCCAAGAAGTGCTATGGACCCGGTTTACACGTGTTGAACCTATAAGCAGGCTCAGCTCCACCTACAGAACAAGACAAGATGAGGGATGGGAGTGGGCAAACAGGTTCCCCCATCAGTCCCTCCCGCCTGGCACCCCAAAGCAGTCGCCTTGAGAAGCCCTTCATTCGGCGAGTGGAGAATGGCCCGTCACGCCATGTGCCCAGTTGCAGAGTGAGCGATGCAGCAGTTTTCCTCGAAAGAGCGGAGTGTTCCTCCGCTGAATCCCCCAAGTCCCCTGGCGGGGAGGAGAAAGCTAAATTTAAAGGTGTGCTAATTGGGGCACTCCGATCTGGCCCGGTGCTCCAGCCGAGGATCTTTGGGGGCCCCCCCCCCCGGCAGCTCAGCTGTTCCCACGTCTGGCTGATGCCGTCCTGCCTCACCTGCCATCTGGAGAACTCTTTGGGGGTCCGTCGTGGGCCCAACACCTTGCCGTGCAACTGGCCTGTGGGCCCTGGAGCCCGACGGACCGGGGTTGAAAGCGCAGCCCGCCGCTTCCTGTATCCCGGGGTGAGCCCGGGCACCGACTGGGCCTCAGTTGTCTCGTCTGTGAAATGGCTACAATGAAAGTGCTCAGCTCACGGGTGTCAGTCATTGCTCATTACCTCTCCCCTCCCTTGTACTCGTTGGCTTAAAAAATACATCCTGAGCCCCTCCTGTGTGCCAGGTTCAGGGGCCACAGCCGTGAATGACACTGTCCAAAACCCCTGGCCCTGGGGAGCTGATGTTCTGGAGAGGCTGCAGCCAGTAGACAACACCACCACCACCACCACCACAAAACGAGTACAATATATGGCCAGTTAGACCATGGTCGCTCTACTGATCTACAAGGGGAGAGGACGTGAAGTGTCAGAAGACTGGAATATTCTGTAGGCGCTGGAATGATGGGTACGTCCGGGGAAGTGTCCCAGGCAGAAGGCACAACTAACGCAAAGGCCCTGAAGTGGGGACATGCCTGGGAACTTTGAGGAGGCTTCCTTGGCCCCTGCTGTAAAGACTACATTTCCCAGCTTCCCCTGCTACTAAATTTGGCCATGTGGCTAAGTTCCACCCAACAGAATAGACCAAAGCTGTCACGTGCGTCTTCCAAGAAGAGCCCTTGAAGAGAAGAGGTGTACCTTTCCCTGCCAACTTCCCGCTTCCTGTTGGCTGGAATGCACATGGGAGGGCTGGAGCTTCAGCGGCCATGTTAGCTCAAGAGGTGACAGTTCATGTGCGGAGAAAGGCAGAGCAACAAGATGGCAGGAGCCTCGGTTCCTGACACTGCCCAGGAGTACATCCCTCAGAGATTAATTTCTGTCTACTTCAAGCCTCCAGCACCCGTGTTCTTCCACCCTGTGTAGCCAGTCCCGATTCAAACTGATGCATTACGTAACGTGCATGTCCTATGACTCCCCTTGTTCGCCGCCTACATTGATTTTCATCCATATTAGTACAGAATTAAGAAATGTGCCCTGCCTTTGAGAAGTTTCCAACCCCACTGAGTGAGTCCGCAGGCCTGACTTACAGCCCCAGCCAGCTGTGCGACCATAGACCAGTAGCTTTGCCTCTCTGGAACTCAGGATTGGCCCCCAAACCGCCAGGAGTTTGGAGAACAGGGGCTTCTGCAAATTGCAACAGCCAACAAAGGAGAGAGGTAGGACGCGAAAAGCGGTGAGATTTGAATAAACAAAGAAGGGCCTTCAGGAGGGAAAGCGGGTGGGTCCTCAGGGCTCCTCTGTTGCACGTGTCGTGTCAGAAGACGGCACCACCCGACCCAGCGGATGGATGGGAGATCTATCAGATCTTGGAAGGGTGCGCCCAGGAGATCCCACTTCTAGCTGGGCTTAGGGCAATCTAATCTGACTCGCCAGTTCCACGTCCTAGAGTACGTTCATTTCAACGCCCACCTTCCTGCCCTATTTTCAGTATTAGGAATCCTTTTGCTCGCAAGTGGCAGAAACCCCCTGCAGGAACAACCAAAAAAAGCAGAGTGGTTTCCAACACTAGTCATAGCGTGAACTCGAGGCTCGGCTGGATCCAAGGATTTGAATTCCTCCTTCAGGATTCAGCCTCTGCTTTCTCTGCACTGGCCTCCTTCCCAGGCGGGCTCACGGGCTCAGTCACCAAGGCCAGGTCCACACCCATCGCTCGGTGAGACAAGAAAGCTGGTGCCTCCAGCGAGGGGCCTTTTCGGGGCATAGAAGCAGGGTTCTGCTCTGAGAAGGTGGGCGCATCCTAAAAATGGTGCCAGTCGAGATAGGTGTGAGCTGGAGATGCCAACAGGACAAAGGGGAAGGGCATTCTGGGCAGAAGGAGGTGCCAGACTGCTGGGTGCTTTGTGGGAGCAGGAGGTGAGGCCGGGGAGGTCCGTGGGGAGCTGAACGTGAAGAGCTCTGAATGCCATGCTGAGCGTTTTAGGCAGTGGGGAGCTATGGGAGGATTTAGCGCGGGGGAGGGCTACAGTCACATTTTCATCCTTAGCCATGCAGGGGAAGGTGAATGGTGGTAGGTAGCGGGGAGGAAAACTGGAGGCAGCTGGGAAGTCAGGGAGGGGCTTCCGTGTCGCCAGCCTGTACCAGGCGGGGTGGCCTGGCGCGTCAGAGAATTTCTGGAATCAAGCTCGACAGGACTGAGACACGGAGGGTGAGGAGCCCGGGACTGGGTAATTCTGAGGCCCGGCTGGCTTCAGAGTGGTCGAGGGAAAGGGCAAGATCCCCCCCAGCTCCTGGCAGGAGGAGGAGATACTGGCAATGCCACCCCCGGGGACTGAAAGACCCCTCTAGCCTTTGAGATTCCAAGTGGCCAACTCGTGAATGTCTTTGGGGTTGGGGAGTTGACCCCTCCTATAGCTCTGACCGAAATACGCCCCGGACTCAAAGCCTATCTCCCTAGAGTCAGGTGCAGCTCAGTGCCCCGTATGCCGGGTGGGGGGGGGGGGCTGCACCCCTGGCTAGCCCTTGGAGATTTGGGAACCTGGCACTATCTACTTAAGCCCGTCCCTCTCCAGTCTCAGCACCTTTGGCTCCTCTGATCGCCTCTGGAGTTCGGGACAAGATCCCTGGGGTCCTGGGGAGGATGAAAGCATTACTCAGACAGTATTGTCACAGAGGGAGCAAGCCGGCCCCTTTCAAATCTCTTCCCACCTCTCTGACTGCATCAAGCAGAAAGTCTCCCTGGGGAGCTAGGGCCCCTTAGAGCCCTGTACGTGGGCTCACGTCCCCGCTGAGCAAAAGGAAGGCAGGCCTCCATCATGGGGCCTCCGGCTCAGTCTCTGGTCTGCACCTAACGCTGGGCTGCTGGGCTTCCTGTGGCTATTTTGATGTGTTTCTATTTCAGGCAAGTGATGATGGTTTCCCATATATGGTGGCCCCAGGACCCAACCGAATGCCGGCTGCAGGGTCTCCAGCCCCGGGTCCACAGCAGGGCCTGTGCCTGTTGCTGGTTGCAGGGTCCCCTTCTGGAACTTTCCCCCTTGGACCTCTTCTCTCCTGTGTAACAGCAAAGGATGGATGGTGCCATTGGTATCGTGTCACATCTCGGTGCTGGGTGAACAGCTGTTGACTCTAGGACCTTGATACATAGAAGTTCCCAGTTGTGGCTCCACAACAGGGAAGTTTTGTGACTCCGTAAGTGGGCGTCTATTCCCAACAGCCTTCTGGGGTGACATAAGATTACATACAGGACCCAGGATGCTCCTCCCTGGGCATCCTGCCTCACCGCCCTCCTAGGACCAGCTCTGTCCTTGCCGAGCGGACGCCTCCATCGGAAGCAGAGCCTTGGCTGGAGCCCCCCGCCCAGACCCAGTGCCTCGGGCCTCAAATGCTCGTCTGTTTTCTGAGGTTGAAGCCGCCGGACCCGCAGAGAAGGAAGCCCAGGCAGGCTGGCTTGGCCCGGGCCGGGCTTCACTGTCCCCTCCGCCAGGAGGCCTCCGGTCCCACGTGATTTTTTTTTTTTTTTCTGTAGCCCCGGTTTCCCCTTAATATCGATGATGATCGTAACGACACCGATAACCGTTGACATTTTTGAGCACTTTGCGCCAGGCGCCAAGAATCCTCGGGGCAGAGGAGGTGAGTGAGGGCGCTGGAATCGCGGAGTCAGGAGGGTCCGGTACACAGCCTGGGCGCTGCGGCTTGCTTATCTCCCCAAACGGGCAGCTCACTCTCCCCGTCCCCCCCGCCCCCCACTCTCCCCCGCCCCGCGCGCGGCACCCGCTCCAAGGCCTCTGTTTCCCAGGGTGGGCGGGGTGCGCGCCCGAGACACCACGCCACGGCGCGCGACGCGGAGCAGGCGAGCGCCCCGGGCCCCCCGCCCGGGCCGTGCGGGAGGCGCCGGGGGCCGCAGGGGCGGGGCGGGGAGGGGCCGGCGGCGGCGGCGGCGGCGGCGGCGGCGGCGCGCGGAGCAGACCGCAGTGCGGCCGGCGCTAGGACCTGCGGGGGCTTCCCGGGCCGCGGCGCCTCCCGCTCCCCCGCTCCCCCCAGCCCTCCCCCCCCCAAAATGAGGAAACGGAGCAACTTGTTCCAAGTTGTGCAGCCGGGGCTGCCTTGGGGTGCCCAGCCAGCGCTCGGGGGCCCTCCTGGGTGTGGGCGCGGGGCGCGGCCCGGGGGCGCCCCCTGAGCAGGTGAGCCCGGTGGCGGGGGTAAGGGGAGAGACCTTGGGGCAGTGGCGGTGTGTGGGGGGGGGGGACCCCGAGGGCCCTGGGGGCGTCCCGGGCGTGCGCTGGAGCAGCCGGTGTGAGCGCCAGTGTGCGCGGCCGGCGTGCGCGGCCGGTACGCGGCTGGGGTAGCGGGTGGTTAGAGGCGATCGGGCGCGGGGCGGGGGGTATTTTTCTGGGTGCGAGTGTGCGCGTCCGCAGGCTCCCGGGTGTGTGTATCCGCGCGTCCACGTGGAGGGATGTTCGCGTGGGGCCGAGATGCGTGTGCGCGGCCCTGCGTGTAGCTCGGGTAGCGCCGGGTGCCCTGGCGGCCCGCGTCTGGCGCCCAGGTGTTCAAGTGCGGGTCCGTGTGTGTGTGTTGGGGGAGACAGGCACACACATCTCTGGATGTCGGAGAGGCTGTTCGTGTGTGCACACGTGTAGACGTGTGCACACCTGTCTCTAGGTGAACGTGCCTTTGCTTGCACACCCGCGTGCCCGTGGGTCCCTGTGTCCACCTGTGTCCAAGCCCCATGTGTTTCTGTGTGTGCTCGTGTGTACATGGATCAGTATGCGTGTGAGTACACAGGGGGCTGGGGATTTACGGGGGGCAGTACTGGAGAGGCAGAGGTTCATCTCCCAGCCGTCCCCACGGCCCACTCGCCTGCTGTGGGGTCCGGGCGAGAAAAGCCCTCCCCCCGCAGCAGTAAGAGGCCGTGTGTCTGTCCTAGGTTGGCGTTGGGATTGGTGGGGGATCAGAGAGGCTCAGCCGATGGCCAGAGGGGCCCAGGAGGGCTGCATGCCCCCTGCACCCCCCCCCCCCACCGTCCCGGCCCCACCCTAGGGTCAGGGATAGTGGGGAATGACCTTGAATCATCCTCTGGTTCCTTGCTCTGCCCCTGCCCCTGCCCACTTACCAGAAAAGAGGAAGAACCAAGCTCAGGCAGGCGGCACCGTGTTCCCCACCCACTGAGTGACTGCTGGGGGCTGAGCCAGGCGCTTCCCCCCTCCCCACCATATGGCCCCTTGCTCTGTGCCCACCCTGTGCCTCCGTTTCCCTTTCGGGACCGTGGCGAGGCTAGATTCTGTGGTTTCCTCGCTGATGTTGCATGGCCGCAACTCTACAAGGAATTCCTGTGGATAAAGACCGCCTCCCCAAAGGGGCTTAGGGAGCCATCACCCGGGACCCCCTATGGGGATGCCCTCCCCCTGTCGCCTCCATCTGGCCCCGGGCTGGAAGGGCTGGAAGTGGTTCGTTAGCAATGGCCCCGGGCCCCAGCCTGGCTCCAGTCTGGGCTCTCCAGCTGGTCTCTGCCCCTCCCCCAGGTGAGCCCCCGCTTCCTCCGTGCCTGGCGCCCCACGTTCGTCTCAGCCAGGATGCCAACGGTGAGCACCCCCACCCCGGGCTGCCTGTGTCTCGCCCCGTGCCCTGCTCAGTCCACACCCACGGGACCTCGGCGCCGTGTCGGGGGCTGTACTCTGACCGTGTCCCCTTCAGCCGGTGCTGCATTTCTGTCACCTTTTCTTCCCAATCTTCCGCCTTCGTAGAAGCAGATGTTTCTATCCTGGCTGCTCCCCCTTTCTTTTGTGTTGTTCTTTCTGCCTCTGCCTTGCTGTCTTTTGCCCAGTTTCCATTTCTTCCTCACCCCTGGCATCTCTCATGCCCTTTTGCTCCCCCCCCCGCCCCCCCGCAGAGGCGCTGGGCCCCAGGCACCCAATGCATCACCAAGTGTGAGCACACGCGCCCCAAGCCGGGAGAGCTGGCCTTCCACAAGGGCGACGTGGTCACCATCCTGGAGGCCTGTGAGGTGAGTGGTGGCCTGGGGGCCTGGCGGTGCTTGCGGAGGTGCGTCTCTGCCAGGACCTCCCCCCCCACCCCCACGCAGACACCGACCCCTGGCTCCCTCCCTGGCAGAGCAAGAGCTGGTACCGTGCCAAGCACCACGCCAGCGGGCAGGAGGGTCTGCTGGCGGCGGGGGCGCTGCGGGAGCGGGAGGCCCTGTCGGCCGACCCCAAGCTCAGCCTCATGCCGTGAGTCGCGGGGCCGCCCCGGGCGGGGGCCGGGGGCCGGAGGGCCTGGGCGGCCCGGTCCAGCGCGCCCTTCCGCCGGCCGCAGGTGGTTCCACGGGAAGATCTCGGGCCAGGAGGCCGTGCAGCAGCTGCAGCCGCCGGAGGACGGGCTGTTCCTGGTGCGCGAGTCCGCGCGGCATCCGGGCGACTACGTGCTGTGCGTGAGCTTCGGCCGCGACGTCATCCACTACCGGGTGCTGCATCGCGACGGCCACCTGACCATCGACGAGGCCGTCTGCTTCTGCAACCTCATGGACATGGTGGAGGTGTGGCCGCCGCGAGGCCCGGGGCCTCCAGAGCCGCGCGGACACCCCAGGCCCTGCCCCGTGCCGGCAGTGGGGGGTGGGCAGGAGGGGCTGGTCTCCGTGGACCACCAAGCCCAAGGTGGTCTGAGTCCTCTGGATGCACCTCTGGGGGGCCCTGGGGTGGCTCCTCTAGACCCCTAGGAACCTCCAAGTTGACGCTCGTCCAGAGACCACCGCCCCACCTTCCCCAGGATCCTCCTGTTTCCTAGCCTGCATCCTTTCCGTTTCCACGGAAACCAACCCAACTCCTCTGGAGGAAAGGAAACCCCCCTTCTCCCCAGCTCCTGCCCACCACCCGGTTCAGGGCACAGAATGCAGGGCGTCCCCTCACCGTGGGGCCAGGCTCACGGCTGCCTCTGCCCTGTCCCCCCCCCCCCCCCCCCCCAGCATTACAGCAAGGACAAGGGGGCCATCTGCACGAAGCTAGTGAAACCCAAGAGGAAGCAGGGCACCAAGTCGGCAGAGGAGGAGCTGGCCAAAGGTAGGGGCCCCTGCCCTCCCGCACCGGGCCCACGGCCAAGGCCGCTGCACACGAGCGGATCGCGGGACCTGGCACGATGAGCAGAGCACCCGGGGCAGCCCTCGGGGCGGGCAGGAGGGCCCACAGACGCCCACCAGCCCACATGGGGTGAATTCCCACACTTGCTGCTGCTTCCACGTCTCTGTCCCCGCCCTGTCACCTGGGCCAGAATCCTGGGCCTGAGCCTCAAGCCACCACCCACCCACCGGCCGTCCAGCCCCAGCCCTAGATCCTTCCACCAGAGCCCTGCCTCTGTGCCCCCAGAGGTGACTTTCTACCATGAAAATCTACCCATATCTCTCCCTTGCCTTCTAGAACCTTCCCTCATGGCTGAGCTGTCTTCCTGGCCTCATCTACAAGGCCCTTCCTTTTTGTCCCCCGTTTCCCTCCTTGTTTCCTCCCGTGCCTCTGTGCTGTTGTGCATTCTTTTCCCTCCCCAAGTACTCTTCCAGCCCCATTTTCATTGAGAAATGACATCCTCAGTGCTCAAGGCCCGAAGCAAATGCCACCCCCACGTCCACGGCCACCCCCTTTGAACCTGACGATCATGTCTCTTTGGAAGCATGTCTCTCCCAGGGAAATCTGGACGTCTTGGGGGTGGCCCTCAGGGGAGGCTGGTGTCACCATGCTTGATCGCGGAGTGGGGCTTTGGGGAGGAAGGGGAGGGGGCCTATGGAACCTAGTAGAGAGGAAGGGGGAACGTAGGCAGTTTTGAGACAAGGCGTCAGGGAGGCTGGACTGCAGATGACCACTTAGAGTGCTGGAAGATTCTGGAAGATTCTGGAAGAGTCTCCAACCTTTACCAGAAGATTCCAGGAACTTTGACAGCCTCCGTGTTTGTGGTATCTTTTGCTGTGTGTCCCTGGGTAGCCAGAGATGAAAAGACTCTAAAGGGAAGAACCCATGGGGTATTGGGAGGGACACAGTCTCCAGGTGGAAGAGAGGGGAGCCCCAGGGCTGCCCCTGGGGCTCCATGGGGCGTTCCTGGAGAGCGAGGCTGGGGCCTTACCCCACCCGCCCCCAACCCTCGTCAGCTCCTTTCCTCAGGTCGGCCTGAGATGGGCAGGCTCTGTTGCTTTCCAGCACTTGAAAACCAGGACCAGGGGTGGGGTGTCTCACACAAGCCCTCGGGCCGTTGCTAGGCGTAGTGGCCGCCTGAATGTGTGTCCCTGCCGGGGCGCTGTGGGAGACACCACCGGCCTCTCGCCAGGCGGACCCCCCACGGGAGGGGCTGGTGGAACCCATTCCCCTCTGACCGGGTCTCCACCCCACAGCCGGCTGGTTACTGAACCTACAGCATTTGACGCTGGGTGCGCGGATTGGAGAGGGTGAGTTTGGAGGTAAGTGGGGTCCTGGGTCCGGGGCTGAAGGAAGAGGGGCGGGAGAGATGAATTAATCCACACCCGTGTTAACACCTTCTTGCTGTGAGCCTGTGTCTCCCTCTGTGGCGGGGGGGGGTGGGGGGGGCGGTGACATCAGCTGTGCGGACCAGCACTCCGTGATTGGTGATCGTGCGCGATGCCTTCACACCTCTGGGCCCTGTACTGGGAATGCCATTCCTGGAAGCTGTTGTTCTGGAAGGCTCTGGGGCTTAGATCAGGGGTCGGCCTACCTTCTCTGTAAAGGGCCTGGCTTTTCAGGCCAGTCTGTGTCACATCTATTCAGCTCTGCCTTAGTAGCAGGAAAGTTGCTGCAGACACAGGTAAATGAATGGGCCAATAAAACTTTATTTGTGGACACTGAACCGCGAATTTCTTGTCATTTTCATTTGTTGCAAAGTAGTATTTTTCTTGTGACTTTTTTCAAACGTGAAAAAACGTACAAACCACTCCGAGCTTTGTGAGCCTTGCAAAGGCAGGAGGCAGGCCTGGATTTGGCCCACGAGCTGAAGTTTGCAGACCCTACTTAGCTGATTGTCTTTGATCAGCCTGCAGGGGTGAGGGGTTTTCCAGGCCTGGGGACCCACAGCCCTGGCGGTGTGCATGGCGGTCGGTGTGCGTGGGTGTTTCCATCTGCCTGTCCCCCCCCCCCCCCACCACAGCGGTCCTGCAGGGTGAGTACCTGGGACAGAAGGTGGCCGTGAAGAACGTCAAGTGCGATGTGACGGCCCAGGCCTTCCTGGACGAGACGGCGGTCATGACGTGAGTCCCGGGTGGGGGGCGGGCCCCCTGGGAGGGGGGGCCCAGGCGCACCCTCACGGCCCGCCTGCCGGCCCCCAGGAAGATACAGCACAAGAACCTGGTGCGTCTGCTGGGCGTCATCCTGCACCAGGGACTCTACATCGTCATGGAGCACGTGAGCAAGGTGGGGGTGGGGCCCGACGTGGGATCAGGGTTGGGGGGGGCACCTGAGCAGCCTCGAGCCCCCCAGGCCCACTTCCCTTCCCCACAGGGCAACCTGGTGAACTTTCTACGGACACGAGGCCGGGCCCTCGTGAGCACGCCCCAGCTCCTGCAGTTTTCCTTGTGAGTGGGACTCCCCGGGCGGGGCGGGGAGGGGGCTTTCTAAGGTCAAGGGAAAACTGAGGTGCCAAGTGGGAGGAGCCTGGCCTTGGGGATCTGCGCTCCGGTCACCGAGCACCCCCCGGCCCCGCGCCCCCCGTGCTCTGCCCCCGGCCCAGGCACGTGGCTGAGGGCATGGAGTACCTGGAGAGCAAGAAGCTGGTGCACCGAGACCTTGCCGCCCGCAACATCCTCATTTCCGAGGACCTGGTGGCCAAGGTCAGTGACTTTGGCCTGGCCAAAGCCGAGCGGAAGGGGCTGGACTCAAGCCGGCTGCCGGTCAAATGGACGGCGCCCGAGGCTCTCAAACACGGGGTGAGCCCCCCTCCATCCTGGGACCCTTCCTTGTGTGGCCCTATCTGGGCCTCAGTTTCCCCATTTCTGAAACAGTCTTGGGTTCAGTGCCGAGGGCCAGAACAACAAGGACTCCTTACCCCACTGAGTCTATGGGTTCCGCTCAGTGGCGGGGGAGACTCAGAGGGGTCAGTCTGTCGGGAGGAGACCAGAGAGGGAAGGTCAGCCCAGGGGGACTTCCTGGAGGAAGCAGGGGCTGTAACAGAAGCCATTAGGGCTCCCTCCTCACCCTGGTCCTGGGCCCCACAGAAGTTCTCCAGCAAGTCGGATGTCTGGAGTTTCGGGGTGCTTCTTTGGGAGGTTTTCTCATACGGCCGGGCTCCATACCCCAAGATGGTGAGTGGGGTCTGGGGGGAGGCGCTGGGTCCCCTGTGAGTCTGGGGACCATGGCCCCGACCCCAGCCGTGCTGGCGTGCCCTCTGCCCACAGTCGCTGAAGGAGGTGTCAGAGGCCGTGGAGAAGGGGTACCGCATGGAGCCCCCCGAGGGCTGCCCGGGCCCCATTCATGCCCTCATGGGCAGCTGCTGGGAGGCTGAGCCTGCCCGCCGGCCGCCCTTCCGGAAACTGGCGGAGAAGCTGGCCCGGGAGCTGCGCAGCGCGGGGGCCTCGGCCCCGGTGGGGGGCCAGGACGCGGACAGTTCCTCCTCGCCCCGAGGCCAGGAGCCCTGACCCTGCCCGGTGGGGCCTCAGGCCCCAGAGGACAGAGTGGAGGGTGCGGGGTCGGGGGAACGGGCCAGGCCCGAGAAGGGTCAGGGCCAGCGAGCTGCTCATGTGGCCCAGGTGGGGGGCTCTGGGCAGCCCGTGGACACCAGGGACCCGGGGAGGCGAGGGATTAGAGCCTCCATAAAGACTGGTTCCAAGGACTGTGGGTGTCTGAGTCTCTCTGCGACCCTTGGCGTCCTTCGCCCCGGGGGTTAACACCAGGGCACCCCCGTCACTCAGCCCAGGGCCATCCACCTACCAGTCGTCTGCCTGCTGAGGCCCCCACAGCCGCCGTTGGGGACACAAATCCCCGGGGGTGGAGCCAGGAGAGCCCCCGGGCATCACGGCCACCCCATGGGCCCACTTGTTGCCACCCACGGTCCCCGCTGTGGTGCCCTCACAGCTGCTGTATTCGACCCTTGGGGTCCCCGGCTCAGAGGACCTCGGGAGGCTGCCTGCGGCCACGGAGGCCCACGTTCCACATCGTCTGTGGCTCCTCTGCGCCAGCCTCGCCCCTCAGGGCGGGCACACGGGAGACCGGGGAGGGTCTGCCACGGCGGTGCAGCCGCCAGCCTGACCCGGTGACTCCAGAGGAGACTGACGGGAAGATGCAGGGGCGGGGGCTCTGGGCTCGCACCCCCAAGTTCCAAGCCTGACACCCCGGCTGTGTGGCCCTGACCCGCCGTGACGAAGCGTCTTGAACTGAGGACAGACACTCCAGGGATAGGGGACATTAGTGCTAAACCCGGAGCCTCTGGGCAAACCTCCCCCCGCCCCCCCGGGTCCCAGCAGCCTCCTCTACGATCAGGCGTCTTTTCGGGGTGATGGGTGGGGGCCTGAAGACTCACACCGGTCAAGGCTCCGTGCACACAGCCGGTGCCCAGTTATTACTGGGACTGTCCGTCACCCCTTCTCATCGATGTTTCCAGCCAGCTTCTAGGATGCCCGGAGGGGTCTCCGGCCAGGCTGGGGTGGCCGTCGCCCCAGGACCCCTCAAACCGGAGAGGGCAAACCAGACCACAATACACCCACCCGCTTTGGCTGACCCACCGCTCTTGAGCACGGCCTGAGCCAGGGACTTCCCCAAGGTCACACTGACCTCCTACGGTGCCCCTCCCCACCCCCCCGAGGTCCCACCCACCCTCCAGCCTCATTTTCCCCACCAGCACCCGAAGGGGCCCAGGGATTTTTCCTGGCGGAGAAATGACGGGTGGGAGGCTGGTGGGGCTGACAGTGGCCTGACCCCCACCTAATCCAGCCGGAGGGGACGCCCGGCCCCAAGGCCCCGCCCCTCCCTGCCCCTAATCCGGCTCTCTAAGCTGACACAGCGTCTGCACCTCCTGCCGCATCCGCTAAGCCACCCAAGTCCCCTGCGCCTAACTCCCGATCTCTCCTGCAGCCTCTTAACCCACCTGGGGCCAATTAGCTAATTGGGGCCTGAGAACAGAGCAGCTCGTTAGTGAGGAGGCAATTAGGGCATTAGGGACCCCCCCCCCCCCACTCTGTGCTGCAGGCCCCGTGCCCCTGTCCCCAGGCCCGCCCCACACACGGGGCAGCTCAGCCCGGACGGGCCCCAGGGAGCCTCGGGGAGCACCGGCCACCCCGGGGCTCGGGCTCACACGCCTCTCGGGCGCTGGGGCCTGGGTCTCCCGCCTCGCTCCCCAGACAACCTCCGTCCCGTCCTCCGTGGCACTGAATCCACCAGACCTTGTCTTGGCCTCATCGCTGCCCCCCCCCGCCCCCCGTCTCCCCTCCTCTCGGGCGCCGAGCTCCTTGGGTGGGGGTGGACAAACCAGTCTCAGGGTCTTTCCCCTGGAACCTGCTCCAGCTCTTGGACCACTGCCTCTGGGACAACCTTGTCATCTACCTGTCCCCAAAATTGGGCCCTGGGGAGAGCCGCCTCCTCCCTCTTCCCCCAACTCTCTCCCCCCGGGGTTGTTCCCCTCCCCCAACTTCCATCCCCACAGCCAGACCAGGCCTCCCATCTTGCCCCCAAGAGATATTCATCCAACATGCCATCTGACTGCGTCCCTCCCCTGCTCCACAAACTCCCGTGGCTCCCCAGTACCCTCTCCACACACACACTTGGGCCCGGAATTTTAGCCTTGCACTTCATCGCTCTGATTACTTTCCGTAAAAGAGCGGCCCACCCTCCGTCCCCCCTTCCCTCCCCGGCTTGAGTTGTCTCACTAGGCTTAGAACCACCTGACACTGTGTTACGTCTCCTGGTTGGCTATCTCCCCGACTAGCATGTCCGCCCCGAGGTCTGTGTCTGTTCTGTTCGCTGCTGTGAACACTGCCTGGTATACTGTAAGCGCTCCACAATGTTTATTGAATGAATGAAGGACGGACTTCGATTCATTCCCCCAAACCCAGCGAAGTGCCCCCTACTCCCCGGCCGGCTCGGTGTCCGGGGGAGCCGACAGGAACTGCCTTCACTTCTCGGAACCACAGCTTCCCCAGCCCCCGTCAACATCTGTGTCTAAGAGGACCTTTTTCTGGCCCCAGCTCTGAGAACAGTAACAGTGGGCATTCATCGAGCACTTCCTGAATGCCAACCACTGTGCAATGCTCTCTGCTTTCATCACCTCGTTGCCCCACCCGGGCAGGTCCTGGTGTCACCATTCTACAGCTAGGGAAACTGAGGCCCAGAGAGGGGAGGCCCTCGTTGGTGTCCTACGGGGAACGGAGGCAGACCCAGGCCGATGGTTCCCCCCCCCTCCCCGCCCCATGCACACACCCCTCTGGAGCCGCAGCCTTCCTCCCCCCGCCCCCCCACGCCCTCCCTCTGCAGCTCAGAGCGGCCAGGGCCTGGGCGGGAGGGGCCGCCTCAATTAATCACCTCGCACTAATCTTCCCATCTCCGGACCCCAACCCCCTCGGGTCTGCAGGACCAGGCCAGCAGCAGACACGCTGGGCCCACTGGGGCGGGGGCCGTGTGGATACTGGGGCCATCGAGGGGCTGCTGGGGGTGGTGAGTACGGGGCAGGTGGCTAAGAGCGGGAGTTGGGGCGCAGAGAGCCCCCCAGTGTCCCAGCCTCCTCCCTTCCTGGGGGGGGGGGTCCCAGACAGAGAGAGACGGACAGACAGACAGAAGCAGACATGCAGGCAGAGGCAATCCAGAACTCGAGAGGGAGAGAGAAAATAGAGGTGGAGGGACAGGCACCCCAGGAGCCGAGAGCAGAGGAGGGGGAGGCGGATGGAGAGCGAGCCCACCCGAGGTGGACGGAGGGACGGGCCGGGCAGGGCGAATGCGGGACCCGGTGCGCCTTTCCTCGGCGCCTCTAACCCCAGACCCAGAGGACTCGGGGCGGGGGGGGGGGGGGGGGGCTCCCTGCCCTCCCCAGCTGGTGGCCTCACCACCGTCTGCCCTGCTGCCGTCCCGCCAGGTGGGGGTGAGGACAAGCCATGTTCCTGAGCCCGGGTGAGGGGCCTGCGGCGGAGGCGGGGGGGCCGGGCCCGGGCGAGGAGGCCCCCAAGAAGAAGCACCGGAGAAACCGCACGACCTTCACCACGTACCAGCTGCACCAGCTGGAGAGGGCGTTCGAGGCCTCCCACTACCCGGACGTCTACAGCCGCGAGGAGCTGGCGGCCAAGGTGCACCTGCCAGAGGTGCGCGTGCAGGTGAGGGCACCCGGCAGCCCAGCGAGGGAGCCGGGGCCACACTCGGGCCCTCCGGGGGCATAGGCAGGCGAGACGCCGGGAAGGCTTCCCGGAGGAGGAGGTGTGGGACTGAGACCTTGGCGTCGGAGTGAAAGTCGGCCAGTCGGAAAGGAGGAAGGGGGGGTTGGGGTGGGCGGCTGGCTCAGGTGGTAGAACTCGTAACTCTTGATCTCAGGGTTGTGAGTTCAAGCCCCGCTTTGGGTGTAGAGGTTGCTTAAAAATAAAATCATTTAAAACGAAAGGAGGGAGAGAAGGCAGGCAGGCAGGCAGCGCGGTGTCTTTCTAGGCGCACAGAGCAGTGTATGCAAAGGCGTGGAAGGTGACACCGGGGGTGTTTCCGTGGAGCTGGGTGCGAGGCGGGGGGAAGGGGATGCCGACCGCGGCTGAGAAACGGCTTTCCACGGGCGTCAGATGCTGAGCCGGTGGCTGGGACTCAGCGCCCAGGGCCGAGTTTCAGAGAAGACCCCAGGTCGGCTTGATGGGGGCCGTGGGGGGGCCTTCTCGGAGAGGGCCATCTCCTTGAGGCAGGTAACTGCAGGTCAGAGGGAGGCTAGCCGGTTCTGCACAGCGGGGAGCCCCGAAGGAGGACACAGGGGGGGAGGGAGCGGCGGGCTGGCTCCTCCCCACAGAGCCTGAACCGGGAGCACCCCTCTCACCACCTCCAGGTGTGGTTCCAGAACCGCCGGGCCAAGTGGCGCCGCCAGGAGCGTCTGGAGTCGGGCTCCGGGGCCGTGGCAGCCCCGAGGCTCCCCGAGGCCCCAGCCCTGCCGTTCGCCCGCCCTCCGGCCATGCCGCTGCCCCTGGAGCCCTGGCTGGGCCCCGGGCCCCCGGCCGTGCCAGGCCTCCCGCGCCTCCTGGGCCCAGGCCCCGGGCTGCAGGCGTCCTTCGGGCCCCACGCCTTTGGCCCAGCCTTCACGGAGGGCTTCGCCCTGGAGGAGGCGTCCCTGCGGCTGCTGGCCAAGGAGCACGCACAGGCTCTGGACAGGGCCTGGCCTCCCGCCTGAGTCTGGGGCCCGCCCGTGGCCACCCGTGCCGGTGCCCCTGCCTTGCATCCCGGGGAGGAGGTGGCCTGGCGGGGGCCTCGGCCTCCCCGCCTGCGGGCCGGGCAAGGGGTGGACCGTGAGGCTCTGAGGCAGTAAGGCTGCCATCGCAAGACACGCCCAAGTCCCCCTGCCCGCTCCTCGTCCCTCACGGCGGAGCCCCGGCTCTCTCAGAAGTGACAAAGAACAGCAGTGGCCGCCCATGGCCCTGGCGTCTTTCACTGTGTGTCCCCCGCGTGCCCGTCGCTTTACCCCTCGTGACAGCTGCTTTACGGGGGAGGAAACCGGCCCAGGGAGGCCAGTTTCCACAGCCACACAGCCACTCGGGGTGGAGCCGTCGTTCAAGCTCGTTGCCCAAGCCCAACTCCCCAGGTGCCACGCCGAGTCCACGCCGGTGTGGGACGCGGGGGGAGCCGGGCTGGGCGCGAACGGCGGGTTCTCAGGCAGAAGCAGGCGGACGCTCTGCTCCCTCTGTAAATCAAAATGTGGCTTCTGTCCCCACTGACCACAGACCCGGTCACGTCTCCCAGCCCAGTGAGGGCGGGATGGGGCCCTGCTGGCAAGACCCACATTTGTCCCGTCCAGCCCAGCCATGTCTCCCCAGGGCGTGACGGACACCCTTCCGGAACTCGGCTGGACTCCTTGGCAAGGGGGCCACGGAGGGCAAGGAACAGGGTGTGAGCAGGCCGGAGGCCCCCCCAGCGTCAGCAGGACACGGGACTTCCCCATAGGACGGGGCAGCCCAGGTCGCGACAGGAGGGGAGGGGCTGGAAGGCAGGAGGTGCACGTAACCGCCCTCCCTTTGAGCTCTGTCCGCGGAATAACCACAGGTTCACTTCCGGGTCCTCGGTTCGAGCTGCCCTGCTCACCTTGGCTCACGTGACACCTCACACAGGAGCCCCCTGGCCCGGTCTTCCTCGCGTGGTGGCAGCCAGGTCAGCGGCCCACCCACGCATCTTGCATCCACCTGACCGCCGGCCGCCCAGCCGCCCAGCCCCCGCCCACCCATCGTCCGGTGATCCCTCTGTCCATCCATCCACTGCGCGACGGGGCCGTAACGGTGAACAGAACGAGACAAAAATCCCTACCCCGACGGAGTTGCCACTCTGATGGGAGACAGACACAAGCACAATTAAATAAACACCGACGTTCGTACTTAAAACACCAGCTGGCTGTAAGTGCTGGGACAAAATAAAACCAGAAGAGGCAGTCTGGAGTGCAGGGAACAACTGTAGTTCGACAGGCCGGTCGGGGGGCCTCTCAGACGTGACATCACGGAATCGGAGGAGGTGAAAGAGGCAGCCATGGGAACACCTGGGGGGGGAGCCACCCAGGCAGCGGGAACAGCACCCCCAAAGGCTCTGGGGCAGGACCGGGGTGGGCACGAGGGAGGAACCGCCAGGAGGCCCCTGTGGCTGGAGCAGGAGGTGCCCGCAGGGAGGTGACAGGAGGCAGGTGTGGCAAGGCCTTGTAGCCGTCACACCTTTGTTTTTTCACCGAGAGCCAAGGGGATCCACGGGAGGGCTGGGACCCTCCGCCTGCTCTGGGTGGGCCACAGGGAAGGCAAGTAATCCGCTTGGGCAGAGTCTTCCTAAGAGGATGAGGACTCCCATTTTCCTGGGACTAGACGGAATTAGTCCCGAGCCCCGCCCACCCAGCCACACAAGCAGAGGAGCCCGGAGGGCCCCTGGTCCGGCCCCCAGGGGGTGCCCTCATCCCATCCCCCACTCCACCCCCTGCAAGCCCCAGCCTCGGCCCTGGGTCCCAGGCAGGGCAGGAGTTAGGACCGCTGGGAGCTGGGGTTCTCACTCAGGTCTGTGGGTCAGGTTCACAGGGTCTTAATGCAAGATTCCGGGATGCATCTCCTGCTGGGGTGAAGGTGAGGGAGGGGGCGGGGGAGACCGAGACCCGGGGACCAGACGGGTGGACAGGAGGATGGTGGTGAGGCCCAGGTCGCCGGGCTATTTCAAATGACCGGCCCATGCAGACGACACATGACTCTGGCCAAAGAAGGAAAACGAAGTCCCTTGTCTCTGGCTGGGCTTGCTAAACTAGGTAGGGGGCTTCAGCCGGGAGTCCTGGAGCCACACTCGTCCAAGAGAACTAGTCCCTGGGGCTACAAGGACCCAGAGACAGAGCCACACACCTGGACACTGAAGTCCCCGAGGCCAGCATGCCTCAGGGCAGAGCCCGCCCCAGACACTTCGGCTTCCGAAGGCCACAAAGACGCTTACGGTCCGGGTGGCACGGAAAAGGGTTGAGTCCCTTGCAACCAAGCGAGTTGGGTCTAAAAACACCTCCTCCTGGAAGACGAGCTGGGGCCTCTTGGGCGGCGTGAGAAATCCCGAAGATGGACAGCAACCGCCCGGGGGGAGGCTGCAGCCACGGAACCACGGGGCCTGAGTCGCCCCCCCCCCCCACCTGCCCCAGTCTCCCTCCCGGCTCGGAGAGCAGACGGCACCCAGCAGCACCCAGGGCCCGCGAGGACCCCCAGGGCCCTGGTCCGGCCTCACTCTGGGGACCAACCAGGCACCAGGTGAGGGGCCTCCTCTGTTCTCAGAAAACTCTTTTCTCCAGGCAGATAGAGTCTTCTGTGGGGGCAGGATGGGGAAGGCGCTGTGTGCCTCCGGGGTCCTCCCGCCGGGCCTGGTGAGGTCCCTGACGGGTCAGGGCGGCCCCGGGGCCTTCCCCTGCTAGAACTTCCGGTTCTTGCTCAATCGGTTGTGACGCCAGATGTTGTGTTTCCGCAGCAGCCGCCAGTACTCCCGGGTCTCGGGGTCCAGCTCCTCCAGCTTCTTGGGGGGGCCCAGGTTCATCTGGAACAGCCTGATGCGGTGTGGGCAGGGGTCAGGGCCGCACAGCAGACCCCCACAGCTCCCCCACCCCAGGCACCCCGGGTAGAGGCAGCAGCACACGGGGCCCCACACAGAGGCTGCGCTGTCCTGCCCCAGGGCCTTTGCACTGGCTGTTCCATCCACCTTTAAAGCTCCTTCCACCCACTCAGGTCTGGAGCCACGCATCACCTCCCCAGGGAAGCCCTCTGGAAAGCACAGGGGATCAGCTAGGCCACCTTCACCCCGTCACTTGGTCTCCCGGGTCTCCAGCCTGGCCCACTCACCACTCAGGGTACTCCTCGTCTGGCTTCAGGACCACGTCCTGGCCCTCCTTGTAGATGTTGACGCCCATGGCATGAGTGGTGAGTCGGACAGGGTCCGTACATACGTCTGGGTCCTTCAGGGCCTCGCTGACCACACCGCCTTTGCCGCCTTTGCCCCCTTTGCCCCCCTTCATGACTGGGGGTGGGGGGGGAGAGAATCGTTTCTGTCCAGCTGCACCCCAGGAGGCCAGCCTTCTTTTCTACCCCTTTCTCCGGGTGGCCCCCGGGTCCCTTAGACTCTTGCCTGCTGCACTCAAAATGATCTTTTTTAATGCTTATCTTTGAGACAGAGAACGAGAGCAGGGGAGGAGCAGAGAGAAGGGGACACAGGACCCTTAGCAGTGAGTCCGATGCGGGGCTTGAAGCCATGAACCGTGAGACTGTGACCTGAGCGGAAGTCTGACGCTCAACCGACTGAGCCACCCAGGCGCCCCATGCACCCAAATGACTTTAAGTGAGACACAGATCCTGCTTTTAACACTGCCGCGCAGACCGACCAGGTCATTGCTCTCCAATTCTGTTTTGATACCTTCTGTGTATCTCACAGAGAAAAAGGTCTGGTATGTGTCTTTAACGCCCAACATTTTGTCAGTTCCCTCCTTTGAACAAAGGAGATCAGGCAACGCTATACCCAGCTCATTTTGCCTTTGCTTAGGTGGCTAATACTTAGACGGGCCCCTCTGCTTCCTCGAATTTCCGGTGGCGGGTAGCCCAAGGTCACACAGTGACCCAAGAGTTGGGACCCAAGTTCCTAACACCCCACCCCACCCCCCGCAACAAAACACATCCCGCACCGGCGCAGTGAGCCAAATCCCTTCCTAGGTCCCTCAGAGCGCGCCTGCGCAAATAGCTCAGCGTCTGCCTCTTTAAGCTCGCGCCCGGATTCTAGGCACCGCCTCCCACACAAGCGCCTGCGCACTATTAACTCCCAATTCCCAAACCATGCCCATCTGGGTCCCTCTTAACCCAGCTCACCCGGTCTCTTGGCGTAACCCCGTACAAGGAGTCTTCCAGGCTCGACAGGGACCGGGAGCTCCCGGGCCGACCAGCTGGCCCAGGTCCGCGTAGCCCCGAAGAGGCATCTGGCCGCCATGGCGTATGCCGGCTGTCCGCACGTGCACTTTTCCGGGAGACGACAGCGGCTACGGGGTGCTTGGGAGTTGTAGGCTCCTAGAGATTTCTGGGAAATGTAGTACTCCACCGTTAGCCACTCACGGTGACTTCTTTCACAGGGGTCTTCAGTTACCGTGTGAGGGGACTTTCCAAAGAGATTTCATTTACTAATTGCCCTTCTTTGGTTACTTACCACTTAAAGATCACACCTTATGCATTCCTGATTCTATTCAAGGCGCAATTACTGAAAACCTAAAAGTAATTGGCTAATACTTAACAGCCTCATTATCCTCCAGCCCTTTTGCTAAATCTGTAGCCAGCTCGATCTCGTTTAATCCTCACCAGTAGCAGGTAGCTGCTATTATTATCCCCAGTTTATAATTGCGGAAGCGAAGCTCAGGGAGGGAAAGTTAGGCCAGGACGCGCCATCCCGCCTCCCTACTGTGAGCGAAACCGGAAGTCCATGTAAAATAGGGTCCCGGCGCTGCTTCCGGTGTCCCTGGAGTCGAGAGAGACCGCCTCTCCCTTTGAGATTTTCCAGTCCCATTTTTTTCTCATCCATTGGGATAACGCCCACAGCCGCAGAAGGGAGGCAATGATCACTAACCCCGTTTTGTAATTGAGGAGTCAGGCCCAGAGGCCAGCCCGGGCTCTCACTCTGTGTAAACGGAGCATTTGGACTCGAACCCTTGGTTCCGACACCTGGCGCTCCGGCGCCGCGAGGCTGGCTGGGAGAACTACATTTCCCAGCAGGCCCGGCAAACGCGCGCAAGCCCAGTGGGCCGGGAGCGCTGCGCGGACGGACCTGCCGGCGCCGCGGCCACTGGAGGGCTGTCCTGCCGGGGCGTGGGGTCCTGGGGGCCGTGCGGGCTGAGGCCACCTCGGTGTGGGAAGTGAGTGGCCTGACGGGGCAGAACGGGGTCTGGAGCCGGCGGCTGAGGTAGGGGGTCTGAAGTCTTGAGTCTGGGGTCTTCGGGAGGACCGGGGTCTTCACTGGTAGCTTTAGGCTCGAGTTGGGTCTTCAGGCTGGGTTCTGAGGTCCGGGTCAGAGCCTGGGGTTGATCTTGAGCGTGACATTGGAGGTTTTGAGACGAAGCTCTGCTTTCTGGGGTCTTGGATCTCGGCTTAGACTGAGGTCTTGAGTCCGCGGTCTCATGGACCTGTACCAACCGGGTCTGTAGAGTCAGGGTGTGTCTCCCACCTGGGTTACAAGGTCGCGGTGGAGAAAGATGTGGAAGAACTAAGTCTGGGGTGACGGGATCCACGGCTGGGAGAGGCCTGGGGTGACAGGTACAGGGCCGGGCCGGGGCGGGGGGTGGGGGGGGGGGAAACCTCAGGGTTTGGAGCCTGTGGAGCTACTGTCTTACAACGGCCTGTTCTGCGCCTCAGTTTCCTCATCTATACAATGGAGATCATAGCGGACCCTTCCTTGCAGGGTATGGTGCGGCTTAAGTTATGTGCTCTGTATGAGCGGCACCCACCTAGAGCCTGGCACCCGGTGGGCACTCAGGAGATCGTATCTTTGAATCTCTCTTTCAGATGCTGGCCCAGGCATGGAATCCCTGACAACTTCCCAGTCTCCCCCAGGCCCTCCAGCTATGGACTTGGAGGAGCCCAGGGACGCCCTCTCACCCCCTCGGGACGTCACCCCCAACTGCCAGTGGGACCCGGTGCCGGGAGGCCCCGGCAGCCTGAATCAGATGGAACTTGATGGGCCAAGTATCCGGGAACTGGTGCAGCAGTTTGAGGCTCTGCCTGGTGATCTGGCGAGCTTGTCCCCAGACGGACCTCCCTGCCCCCTGCACGTTGCCACCGGCCACGGCCTGGCCTCCCAGGACGTTGCTGATGCCCACGGGCTCTTGTCTGCCGAGGCCGGCCGGGACGACCTGCTGAGCCTTCTGCGCTGCCAGGAGTGTCCTCCTCCCCAGTCTTGTCCGAAGGAGCCTCCGGACCCTGCTCCTCGCCTGTTGCAGCCCCCTGAGGACCCAGACGGGGATGCCGGCCCCCCGGAATGGCCGGAGGGCGCTTCTGCCGAGCAGGCCGGCAGCCGGAGCTCAAGCAGCTCCCCAGAACCGTGGCTGGAGACAGTCCCTCTGGTTGTTCCCGAAGAGCCCCCTGCCAGTGTCCAGGTAGAGCCTGTCCCGCCTCCTGGGCCGCCTCTGCTGCCAGCAGCCAAGCCAGGGGACTCAGTCCTGCCCCTCTTCTGTCTTCTTCCAGAGCCCCAAGACCCTGGTGCCATACCCTGCCCTCCAGGAGGGTGAGTGTCCTGTCCACCCTGGCCGCAGGGACTGGGCAGTTTCAGAATAGCCTGGCTCAGGCTCCCAAATTGGCACAAAGTTGGCCAGGGACGAGTTGCTTCTAGAGAGGCTCTGAGGTTGGTTGAGCAGATTCCAGACGGTCCGGTGAGAATGTTCTAGAATGAATGGGTACGGAAGGGCAGGTTTGCCATGTGGAGCACCGGGTTCTAGAGCAGGGCTTGGCAGATGACCATCTGCGGACCACATCCAACCCGCCGCCTGTTCTGGCACGTCTTGTGAGCTAACCAGCTCTTAGGTTAAAAAAAAAAAAAATTTTTTTTTTTAATGTTTTTATTTTGAGAGCGAGAGTGCGCACGAGCAGGGGAGGGGCAGAGAGAGAGAGGGAGCGAGAGCGTCCAAAGCAGGCTCCGCGCTGTCAGCACAGAGCCCCGCATGGGGCTCGATCTCATGAACCGCGAGGTCGTGACCTGAGCCGAAGTCAAGGGTCGGTCGCTTAACCGACTGAGCCACCCAGGCGCCCCGGCTCTTACATTTTTAAGCGGCTGGAAGGAAACAGAATAATATTTCTTGATGCATAGAAAAGATGTGCAACTCAAATTTCAGCGACAAATAAAGTTTTATTGAGACACAACCCGGCCCATTCATTCACGGACTGTCTATGGTGGTTTTCCTGCCAGGGGTTGAGTAGTTTCCACAGAGACCATCTGGCCCACAAAGACCAACGTATTTACTGTTTGTCCGCTTGCATAAGAAGTTTGTCAGTCTCTGCCCCGAAGGCGTGGGAAGAACTGGTTCTGGGCATCTAGAATGTTCTAGGACTTCCACGTAAACTACCTGAGGCTATAAGTCAAAGAGCGAGTTTTATGGTTGGCGGAAGGGGCGCTGCTTTGGACCAATGGTTACAAGGTGCCAGAATCACGGGTGGAGCTGTGAGTCACCCAGGTAGTTCCAGATTTTGGCATTTTGCCTGTGGTTCTAGATTAAGAGAACCTGGGCTGGTGAGAGTGTTCTGGAATGAACCGAGCCATCTAGACTGGGGGGTTTCATAATCATGGGTGGAAAAGAGCTTATCTGCCGCTCCAGACCAAAGGAGGGTGTTCTGCCACTGTGGATAGGGCCATCTGGTTCTAGAGCACTCAGAGAGTTCTAGAGTTGTGCGATACAATAGAATCATAACGTGAGCCACGAGTGACTTTCGATTTCCTAGTTCTCTGCTTTACAGAAAAGATAAGTAAGACTAGTAACATTTTTTTAATTTTTAAAAAATATGTATTTATTGGGGCACCTGGGCGGCCTAGTGGGCCGAGCGTCCAACTTCAGCTCAGGTCCTGATCTCGCGGTCTGAGAGTTCGAGCCCCGCATCCGGCTCTGTGCTGACGGCTCAGAGCCTGGAGCCTGCTTCGGATTCTGTGTCTCCCTCTCTCTCTGCCCCTCCCCTGCTCGCTCTCTCTCTCTCTCTCTCTCAAAAATAAATAAATGTTAAAAATATATACAATTATTTATTTACTTTGAGAGACGGAGAGAGAGAATCACCAGCAGCCTCCACTACGTCAGCGCAGAGCCTGACACGGGGCTCGATCCCACGATCCGTGAGATCATGACCTGAGTCGAGACGAAGACTCAGATGCTTCACCCAGTGAGCCCTCCCCCCCGCCCCGGGCACTCCAAAATTCCTACCGTTTTAACTAACTCAAACGTATTTGAGTGTCGTTTCAACGTCCAATCGGTATCTTGCAATTGTTTTACGTCTTTTTCACACTAAATTTTCAAAATGCCGTGTGGGTTTTACACGTCACAGCATATTTTAGGGGCACGACACCCACCTGTGCCTGGCTGTTAGCATATTGGATGGTGCGGTTCTAGAAGCTCAGAGTAGAGCTGTCTGCCGTTCCAGAATGCTTAGGGTCTTCCAGAGCTGGGGCCTGTACCTGTCGCTGTAAACAAACAAAGCAATGGCTCCCGGTTAGGACACTTTAGAACTGACCGAGCCGTCTGGTCTGGTTCTAGACTGCTCAGGGAATTACAGAACCAGGAGGGGAACGTTCCGCGTGTTTCTGGGCTGGGTTGGTGGGATTCTAGAACTTTGAGCAGAGTTGTTTGTTCCTGGGCTGCTCCGAAACTTCTTAGAACCACCGGGTACAACTGAAGTGTCGCAACTATGTGAGGACGTTCTAGAACCGTTGGAAGCGTGACCCGACGCCGTCACGATGAAGAAGTTACAGAATCACGGAGTGGGGAGATGTGGTTCCGGAGTGGTGCCCATTTCTGGACGCCCCCCCCCCCCCCCCGGAATTCTGTGGTCGGAGACTGTCGGAGAGTTCTGGAGTCACAGAGGGGAGCCAGCTGGGGTTCTGGATGGTGTGAGTTTTAGAAATGTGACAAGGGGTCTCTTTCTGCTCTGATCAGGCAGTTCTTTGAGTATGGAACAGAGTCGTCTGCAGATCTGGGCTGGCAAGGGAGAAATCTGGAACGGTGGTCAAAGCTCACTGGCTCTAGATGGATTCGGGGGATTCCAGAAGCACCGAGTGACGCTGACTGGTCCTAGGACATTGCTGGTTTTAGAAACGGGACTGCCTGGTTGTAGCCTGATGACAGAATTCTAGAAACACAGGGTGGAGGTGTCCGTCGTGAGCTTTTTTTTTTTTCCCTGGGGGGCTCTGACCCTGGTTCCAGACCCTCAGGGGTCCAGAAACTGGGTCATCTGGCCCAGAGTCCTTGAGCCGTGGACAGAGTCAGCTGGTTCGAGACTGACGAGAGGGCTCTAGATCTGTGAAGGCCAAGCTGCTTGTCCCTCCTGCTGCTGGGATGGTTCTGGAACGGCGGGCAGACCCGCGTGGCTTGAGTGCTAGGCTGGGGGGTAGAAGTCAGTGCTTCCAGACCACCGTGGGAGCCGGGACCCTGGGCGGAGCGTGTGGGGCTGGACACGGCCGGCGGGGCGCTCTCGGGCTGACCCTCCTCCGCTGTCGCCTTCAGTCCCTGGTCCCTGTGACCATGAAGACCTCCTAGACGGTGTCATATTTGGGGCCAAATACTTGGGCTCCACCCAGCTGGTGTCCGAGCGGAACCCGCCCCCCAGCACACGCATGGCCCAGGCCCGGGAGGCGATGGACCGCGTCAAGGTGAAGGCAGGGCCGGGCAGGTGGGGCTCCCCAGGGCCGGTGGGAGGTGGGGGGGGGGGGCAGGGGGGAGCCACAGGCCGGTCCTCCGAGGCCCCTGGAGCCTGGCGGGGGTGGGGCGGGCAGAGGCTGGGTCTTCGTGGGCCTCCACTTCCCACCCCCCCCCCCACAGGCCCCCGAGGGGGAGACCCAGCCCATGACGGAGGTGGACCTCTTTGTCTCCACCAAGAGGGTCAAGGTTCTGACGGCTGACTCCCAGGTACAGGGCCGGGCCGGCCCCCGGGCTGGGGGCGCCCCCGCCCCCCCGAGGGTCCGCACAGCCCACCCAGGCCTGGTCTCCCCCCCCACCCCCCGCCCCCCTGCAGGAGGCCATGATGGACCACGCCCTGCAGACCATCTCCTACATTGCCGACATCGGCAACGTGCTGGTGCTCATGGCCCGGCGGCGGCTGGCCCGGCGGCCGGCGCCCCAGGCACACAGCCGCCATCTCTACAGGATGATCTGTCACGTCTTCCACTCAGAGGACGTGAGCAGCCCGGCTCCGGGTGTCGGGGGGGGGGGGGGGGGGACTCGGGGCCCGCCCTGCGCCCTTCCAGAGACCCCCTGGTCACGCCGTCGCTGCAGCGTCCTTCCATCGGTCCTCAGGGCTGTCGGCTGTCTCCCCCACCACCCCCTGGGCCTCTGGTCTTTGCCATAAGCCTCAGAGACTGGCGGCCCACCCCCCAGCCTTCCCCCCTTCCGGGTCGGTGTCCCTCCCCTCCCCCGACAGATTCCCCAAGACAGCGGCTGTTTTCCACAGTCCCCGTAGCCACAGGGCACGGGGCTGTCTCCCAGGAGTCCTGTCCCTGGTGGGGCCGGGAGGGCTCAGCCCCGAGGACGCCCGAGGGTCTGGGAGACCTGAAGGAGGGGGGCGGGACACCCCCCGAGAGCCGCTGCCCATCGCCACGCAGGCCCAGCTCATTGCTCAGGCCATCGGCCAGGCCTTCAGCGTGGCCTACAGGCAGTTCCTCCGGGAGAGCGGCATCGACCCCAGCCAGGTGGGCGCCCAGCAGAGCCTGGGGGCCACGGGCCCCGGCCACCTCCACAACGGGGACCTCGACCACTTCTCCAACAGCGAGAACTGCAGGGAGGTGAGCGTGCGGGCCGGGGGGCCCCTGCCAGCCCCCCTCAGAGCCGCCCTCATGCCCCCCACCGTGTCCCCCCCCCAGGTGTGCATCGAGAAGCGTCGGGGTGAGGGCCTGGGCGTGGCCCTGGTGGAGTCGGGCTGGGGCTCCCTGCTGCCCACGGCCGTCATCGCCAACCTGCTGCACGGGGGCCCTGCCGAGCGCTCGGGGGCCCTCAGCATCGGGGACCGCCTTACTGCCATCAACGGGACCAGCCTGGTGGGGCTGCCCCTGGCCGCCTGCCAGGCCGCCGTCCGCGTGAGTCCTCTCAGGGTGGCAGGGTGCTTTCCCTGGGCCAGTCCAGAGGGGCATGGAGCATTAAGTCCCCCCCCCCGCACCCCGCTGCCGCGTGCTCCGGGAAACTGAGTCTTGGAGAGGGGACGTTGTTGGTCCAGGTGACCGTGATGGGGTGAAGGCAGGATGGGAGCACCAGCAGCCCAGCTACGGAGCCGGGGGCCTTCCTCTCCGCCGTGAGGCAGCAAGCGTGTTCTTGAGTCTGGACCCTTTTGTTGGATGGGGAAACTGAGGCCCGAACATGGGGAGGGACCTGGCCAGGTCAGGAGGGCGGGTCCGACACGGCCCACGCAGCAGGTTAAGGAGTGAGCACGGCCGACCTGGCTAGAAGCTTGCTTCCCGTGAGGAAACGGAGGCCGCGGGAAGGGAGGGGAGAGGTCACACAGCTCCCACCCGAGGCTGCCCGGCTTGAGTCTTGTCTTCTTAACTGCTTCTCGAGGAGCCTTCTAGAATCTAGGGCCCTGACTCCAAAGCTCCATTTTACGAGTGGGTAAACTGAGGCCCGGAGGGAGCTGCAGCGTGCCGCGAGGTCCCGCAGCGCCCTGGGGGGCCTCGCTAAGCCCACAGCCCCTGTCGCGCACAGGAGGTGAAGTCGCAGACGCTGGTGACCCTCAGCATCATCCACTGCCCGCCGGTCACCACGGCCATCATCCGTCGGCCCCACGCCCTCGAACAGCTGGGCTTCTGCGTGGAGGACGGCATCGTGAGACCCCAGCCCCGGGACAGGGTGGGGGGGGGTGGGGGGGACCGGCGGCCCCCCCCTGAGCAGCACGGCCCCCTCCCCGCTCCCTCCAGATCTGCAGTCTCCTCCGGGGCGGCATCGCCGAGCGCGGGGGCGTGCGCGTGGGGCACCGCATCATCGAGATCAACGGGCACAGCGTGGTGGCCACGCCGCACGCCCGCATCATCGAGCTGCTCACCGAGGCGCACGTTGAGGTGCGCGGGCAGCGGCCGGGGCGGGGCCGGGGGCGGGGCCAGGGTGGGGGGCGTGCCCTCCTGCCGGCCCAGGCCCGCCCCCAGCCGCCGGCCTCCGCTCTGGCCCCCCCAGGTCCACATCAAAACGATGCCGGCCGCCACCTACCGCCTGCTCACCGGCCAGGAGCAGCCCGTGTACCTGTGACCGGCCACCAGCCCGCCACCGTGCCTTAGCGCCAGCAGCCCCGGGACTCCGTCCGCGGGGCCTCCGGAGGCTTCTTGGCTCCCTGTTATTCTCTGACGTAAAACATTAAATGCTTAACAAACGGGCATCTTGGCTCGAGATCTGTGGGGTTCAGAGAGGTAGGATACGACCGACTCTCAACTCGGTGTCCTTCCTGGAAATCTCTAGAAGCCAGTGCTGTGAAAATACTCTATTTATTAAAGATTGGCAGAAAGAGGTAGGGTTCTAGGTTCTGTACGGGAAACTGAGTCCCAGCTCTAGGGAGGAAGAGGGGATAGGGGCCAGCTGGCCACCTGGGAGGGGGTCACAGGTCGGTGGCCGGGCCCCAGTCGTAG
This sequence comes from Panthera tigris, assembly GCF_018350195.1. Classification (NCBI taxonomy): domain Eukaryota; kingdom Metazoa; phylum Chordata; class Mammalia; order Carnivora; family Felidae; genus Panthera; species Panthera tigris. The sequence goes on along the minus strand of NC_056661.1, from coordinate 2,857,925 downwards.
CCGTCTTCGTCAGAGGACTCCATGTCTCGAGCTCGCGTGAACTTTTTCTTCAAAGCTTCCTGCCCATATGTCCTGGGGATCAGGAAATAGAATAGAGGCTGTGGGCAGGGGACAGGCAGGAGCCACCCTTACCTGAGGCTGACTCTGTGGGGCACGGTGGGTGTGGACAGAGATGAGCGAGACTGTGCATTTAGGGGTCAAGCCTCGTTAACGAACTCCTACACATCCTTCAAAGCCCCAGCCAGTGTCCTGTCCTTCAGGAGACTTTCCCAGTCAGTCCTCGTAGGAAGACAGCATCTGCTTCTTTGGCCCTGACCACATGGGGGTCTGAGTGACCCTGTCTGCTTTCAACCCGCCCACTGGGCTGGGAGCACCATGAAGGCATAGCCTGGTTCTCGGTCTCGTCACCCCCAGAGCCTGAGTCCCAGGAAGAGGGCCGAGGGGCCCCAATCTGGACTACGGGGGGGGGGGCTCTTACCGCATGCTGTCCTGTCGCCACTGACCATGGGGGGAATGGCCATCCACCTTGGAGGGGGAGAAAGGAGGTCAGCACTTCCCCCAGAGTAAGACAAAGTAGGGTGTAGAGGACCCCCATCCCAGCTTCCCACCTTGGCCCCAAGTGGTGCTACCCACGCTTTCTCCTTGCCCCACACAGGTCTGCAACTCCTCCAATTTTTAGTGAGAAAATGGGGTGGGACAGAGAAAGGCCTTGGCTGCGATCCCCTAGCCTGTCAGCAAAGGGGGAAGTGGGTTCCCAGCTGTAGAATTCTTCAGAGGGCTGTTGTTAGGACCTCATAAATAAATCCGTGTATGGAAAGTGCTCAGGATAGTGCCTGCCCCATAAGCAAGCTGCCGTGGACAGTTGAGCAGGTTGGATACTGCACAACTCCAGGGACGCACCATTCCAAGTAGAGACCTCACAGATTTGTACATTTTTATATTTAACAAGAGACAGTCTGGAGGAAGGGTTGCCTTTGTCGAATTTATAAAGGGCACTGCAGAGGCTGAGGCAGCCTCAGTAAGAACAAATGCTATATAAATACTTGTTGTGGTTAAACACCCAACTAGTGTGGGCTGGGACTTGGACGAAGTGCATTGAGTTTAAACAGCCACCTTGTGACGTCAAGATTCATCCATTTCATTATGTCCCAGATAAGGAAATACAGAGGTTACAATGTTTGTTTTAAGTTGTTCAGTGGCTCAAATACCCTAGGCCCGGGGCTGAGACACTGATCTGATCAGAGAAGCTTCTGTTCGTTAACATCCTGGTGGCAAACAGGCTCCCCTGTGTGTCCCAGCCCCACCCAAGACCCCTGCCAGGCCGCCCCCGCCCCCCGCCCGTGCCCTGCTTACCTGGGCCCCTCGGGGACCCGGGGCTCTCCCATGATCCCCCGGGCTCTGAGGCTCATCCGCCAGCACGGGTTCCGAGGACCGGGCCAGAGCTGGCGCCGGCGGACCCTCGTCCACGTCCGTGTGGGGCCCGCCCTCGCCATCCGTGTAGCCCTCCCCGTCCGTCTCGTAGTCGCTGTTGACCCGGCTGTCACAGCTCAGATCCGCAGAGCTGTCGGCCAGGCCTCGGTGAGGCAGGTCCAGGTTGCCCTCCGACGAGGTGTCCGGCTGCGGGGTGGGCGTGGCCGGGCTGAGCCAAGACCCCTCCCCCTCCTCCCAATCCCACCCCCGGCCTCCGACCGCACTGCCAAAGCAGGTCCAGCCCGTCACCTCAGGTCCGACCTTGGCCGTGGACGTTGCCCCACCCCCCGCCCCAGGTACCTGGTCCTCGGCCGTCCAGATGGGCCGGGTCTGCTGCTCGCGGATGACGGCCTTGAGCTCCCGGTACCAGGCGTCACTCGTGCCATGCAGGGGGATGGTGGCTGCGGGGAGGGGGCTTCAGCGTGGCCGCAAGTGCGCGGCCGGGACCCACCGCCCACGCGGGCTCCCCCCCCCCCCCCCCCCCGCCGTCCGCCTACCGGTGAACAGGTGTTCGCTGTGCTTGCGTAGCTTCTGGGCTTGCGCGTAGAGGCGGCGGGTGCTGCGGCGGGAGACGGGCGCCAGCCACTGGCGCAGGGCCTTGAGGGCCACGCGGCTCTCGGGGGCGCAGAAGACCACGATGGGGTAATATTGCACGTAGTTGAGGCGTTCCACCGCCGACGGCGTCACGTCCAGGAGCGCGTGCTTGTTCTGCGCCCAGCCCGCGGCGGAGGCGGAGGCGGAGGCGGAGGCGGAGGCGGAGGCGGAGGCGGGGGGCGGGGCAGACGGCAGGGAGAGAAACACCCAGAGACGCAGCGGACAGGTCAGGAGGCAGGTGAAAGGTCAGAAGATCAGAGGTGGAGATGGAGGGTTGGGGTCAAGGTGGACCCTGACCTCAGGGCGCAGGCGAGCGCAGTGGGCAGGGGCTGTGACGGCCCAGCGCTCGCCACTGTGCGTCTCTGTCCCTCTCAAGCCCCGGCATCGCAGCACCTCCGAGAGGGGCGCCGACGGGGGTCTGTGCCGTGCAGCCTGGCCGGGGCGGGAACAGGTTGGAGGCCTGGGCCTTGGTTTCCCAACCCTTGAAAGGGGGCACAGAGCGGGGCCCTGCTTACGTTCTCGGCGATCACGCGCACGGTATCCAGCTTGATGATCTTGGAGGGGCTGTCGGTCCTCGACACGCTGTCTGTGGAGGGAGAGGTGACCGGCGGCTGCGGAAGGGCGTTCCCCTGGCCGCTCAAATTCTCGGGCCTACCTGCCCCTCCCCTGCTCAAGAACCCACCATGGCTGCCCATCACCCCGAGGGCAAGTCTAACGACAGCCACGAGCCTGACTCGCTGCACTCAGTCTCCCTCCTGACCGTGGCCTACACTGCCGTGGACCATGTGGCGGATGGGAAACAGCCTCAAGGACACGAGGTCACCGGCTCGGGGTCACGGAGCCGACAAGGGGCAGGGCAAGGAGCCGGATGTGGTGTTTGTGTCGCAGACACTAGCTGCGCCCCGCTTGGCCCCAACTTGGCTCGGGCTGCGTCTGCTGCTCTCCCCTCCCCCATGCGTTCTGTAGGACTCCAGATAGAGCCCTGCCTCCTCCAGGAAGCCCTCCAGGACAGCCAGGGGCTGATGGAGGTGACACGCCCTGCCCTGGGGGGGGCCCAAAAGGAAAAGGGGGGGGAGTGGGGCAGAACCCTACCTAATTTATTTTATTCTTATGTGCAGAACAGGGACACCTGCGGGGGCTCTGTCCGTTAAGGGTCTGACTTCAGCTCGGGTCATGATCTCACACTTTGCGGGTTTGAGCCCTGCCTCGGGCTCTGTGCTGACAGCTCGGAGCCTGGAGCCTGCTCCGGATCCTGTGTCTCCCCCTCTCTGCCCCTCCCCTGCTCGCACCCTGTCTCTCTCTCTCTCCCTCTCTCTCTCCTTCTCCAAAATAAACATTAAAAAAATTTAAAAAGTAAAATAAAATGTACAGAACATAAAACTCACCATCTCTAAGCTCACAGCTCAGCGGCCTCAGGCACACTCACACTGTCGTGCAGCCGCCCCCGCCATATGTCTCCAGCACTTTCCATGTCCCCGAACTGAGACTCTGTCCCCATGAAACACTGGCTCCCCACCTCCCGCCCCACCCCTGGCTCCCACCATCTACTCTCTGTCTCTGTGGGCAGGACGTCCTTCCTTTTTACGGCTGGATCATACTCCAGTGTGTGGACGGACACTGTGTCTATCCTTCACTGTGGCTAATACTGCTGGGAACGTGCGGGTGCCACTGCCCGTTTGAGACCCGGCCCTTGCTTCTCTTCGGTATAGACCAGACGTGGACTCGCTCGCTGGGTCAGACGATGACTCTGTGTAACCGAGGAGCTGCTCGTAGTTTTCCACAGTGGCCGCCTGGTCTCACGCTCCCCCAGCCGAGCACGAGGGCTCCCACTTTCCACATCCTCACGGACACTTGCTATGCTCTGTTTTGCTGTTTTACACTCTGGCCCCGTCCCGGGGCCTCGCTTGGCCTCGCACTGTGGTTCCGATCGGCACTTCCCCGGCGAGTAGTGATGTTAGGACGACCTTGCCCTCCAAACCACACGCCGGAGCCTCGTCCTTCCGCCAAGTTCCCTCCCCACAGACCCTGCCTCCCCTTTTGCTGTGGGAAGAGCCCCCTGAAGGCTGCTGAGCCCTCCAGGGCGGCGAGAAAGGGCCTCACCTCCTGAAATGCTCGCACCTCGCACGGGCACGAAGACCATTCCCACACTCATTCTTCCTGCCCAGCACAACCCCATTTGAGAGATGGGGAAGTGAGGTCTCAGGGCAAGCCACCAGCTCAGGGTCACCCAGCCAGGAGGAGCAGGAATTGCCCGGAGGTGACATCTGCCCACAGAACGGCCTCGCTCCAAAGCCCCGGCCGGGGGACACTTTGGCAAGGAGACGGTGTGTGTCTGCAAGAAAAGCCCCTCCGCCCTCCTTTGGGGGGCTCCTGACCGAGATCGCCACCCCACGGGGCTTTGCTCTGATGCTGTATTCAAGGGCATCCGCTCTGCAAACACTTCTCTCCGCTGGAATGCGGCCACCGTGTGTCAACCCACAGGTGTGGCCGTATCCCAATAAAACTTTATTGATAGGTTATAGGTGGTGCAATGTGAATTTCATATCATTTTCATGTGTCACATCACATTTCTTTTCACTTCTCTTCAACCGTTTGAAATGTGTAGATACCGTTCTTAGCTGGCAGGCTGTATAAACACTTAGCTGATGGGCCAGATTTGGCCCTGGAGCTTTAATTTACTGACCCCCGCCCCCCCCCCCCCCCAGCTTGTTTCAGTAGTTGTTCGTGAATTTTTGGTGTTCTCCGGGGAATAGTTGTCTGTCTTGCTCAACGCTGTGTCTGTAGCTCAGTAAAGGAAGGGGCAGGTGGCACGTTGGGTTCATCGGCAGTGGCTGCCGGGCAAACCGTGTTAAGAAGGATTCTGAGGCTCTATCCAGACAAAGAGCGCCATGATTGGCTCGGGACGGCTGGCCCAGGCCTTGGAGGGGGCGCTGGTGACTCATCTGCCTCGTGCCTGCCGTGGCTGTTTTAACTCTTTCCCGAAACAGCAGCAGCAGCAGCAGCCCCCTCATCAAGCTGCCTCGGCCCCCGCGCCGGGGAAGAGGCTGTGAAATGGTTCCCCCAACAAGGCTGCTTCCTCACCTGCGATTTCGAACTGGTCGGGCATCTCCGCAGTCAACTTCTGCATGGCAATGTCTGCCACGGGCCCCAGGATCACCACCGGGCGCTTGAAGCTGGCTGAGGGGCAGAGAAACGGCAAGAATCAAGATCCCATTTGCAGCAAAGACCGCTAGACCCAGCCAGGCCCATGGCTGCCCGGCTAAAGACTACATCTCCCAGCGTCCCCTGCAGGCGGGAGGGCCACATGACCACCTCCCGGCCAATGGGGTGCAAGCAGAATTGTGCGCCGTTCTGGGTTGTAGCCTTCCAGGAAAGGTAGGGGCCCTGTTCACCTTCTTGCCTCTTCCCCGGCTGGAATGGTCTTGGACCACATCATAAGGCAGAAAAACAAGACGTGAGACCACCCTCCGTTACTTACACCCGGGCTGTGACTTAAAAAGAAGCTCTTTTCCGCTTCTGCAGCTCTCACGTGGGTTGGGTTATAGCATTGAAGTCAGTAGACAGCAAACTACAACCCGTGGGGCCACATCCGGCCCCCTGCCTGTTTTATAAATAAAGTTTTATTGGAACACAGTCACGTCCACTCATGTACTGCCTCTGGCTGCCTTCGTGCAGAGTGGAGTCGTTTTGAAAGAAACCACACGGCCCCACAAAGACTAAAGTAGTAACTGTGTCTGACCCTTTGCAGGAAGAGTTTGCCAACCACTGGACTGATGGCTATACCATTTTAGCCATGAGGAAACGGGCACAGAACGCACAATGGCAGGAGAAAAGGGAGTAGTCAGCCCCCTCCTGATACCCCTCTTCCCATCCCTCGGAAAGGATTTTTTGAATTTTTTCTTTAAAGTTTATTTTTTGAGGGGCACCTGAGTGGCTCAGTGGGTTAAGCGCCCAACTTCAGCTCAGGTCATGATCTCAGGGTTCGTGAGTTCGAGCCCCACGTCAGGCTCTATGCTGACAGCTCAGAGCCTGGAGCCTGCGTCGGATTCTGTGTCTCCTTCTTTCTCTGCCCCTCCCCCGCTCACACCCTGTCTCTCTCTCAAAAAAAAAAATAAACTTTAAAAAAAAGTCACCCCCTCCAGCCCCCACGACCCCCCTTCTTGTCCCTGGATGAGCCTGTTCTGTACGTTTCACACACGTGGACTCACACCCCGTGTGGGCTCTGGGGTCTGGTTCCCTTTCTGAGCCTCAAACATTCAGGGTCCGTCTGCAGGGCAGCGGGGGTGGGCGCCTCGCTCCTGCTAGTGGGCGGGGCAGCGACCTGCGCGTGCGCGGTGGACACGGTCATCCGCAGACGCGCGCGTGCGCGGTGGGCACACTGTGTGTGTCCCTTCCTCTGTCGGTGAGCATGTGGGTTGTTTCCACGTTTGGGCCGTTGTGAGCCGTGCTGCTGTGGACACGCGTGTTCAGGCTTCGGTCTCACGCCTGTTCACAGTATGCGTGTATTTTAAAGGGTGTCTGTTCAGCGCCAGCTGACACCCTAGAAAGGGCAGCGCCCACTGAACGCCCGGGCGGCCACCGCAGGCCACGTGTGGCCGTGGAGCCCCTAAAACGTGGCTGGTCTGAACCCAGATGTGCCGAGTGCAGAATACACACCAGGGCTTACACACACACACACACACACACACGAGGGTGTGAAATATCTCACAGACTACTTATAATTGGGTTATCTGTTAAAATAATACTTTGGGGGGCGCCTGGGTGGCTGAGTCGGTTAAGCGTCCGACTTCAGCTCAGGTCATGATCTCACAGTCTGTGAGTTCAAGCCCCGCGTCGGGCTCTGTGCTGACAGCTCAGAGCCTGGAGACTGCTTTGGATTCTGTGTCTCCCTCTCTCTCTGCTCCTCCGCTGCTCACACGCTCTCTCTCTCTCTCTCTCTCTCAAAAATAAGACTAAAAAAAAAAAAAAAAAAAAAAAAAAAAGATACTTTGGGTATGGTAACAAGGTAAGTTGTTTAAGTTACGGGTAAGCACTTCTTTTCGAGATTGCCCCTGCGGCTTGCGGATCTCTACTGGAACAGGAAAGGAGCCCTTTCCTGTTCCCTTCGGCACCCTAAAATAACCCAAAATGGGTTATTTTGGGTGGGGGGGAGAGGTTAAGGATGGGGGCTTCCGAAGCCTGGACGCGGAGGAAGACTTGGTCCAGGGCTTCCGAAAGCCTTACGAGCCCCCCCCTCCCCTCGGCCCCCCGCCCCTCGGACCCACCTTCTCGAAGCACCACGCGTTCATACGGCGGGTAGTGACCCTGCCTGGTCAGATCGGACAGGTCCTCGCGGCTCCGATGGGTGGTCTTCTTGGCCCCTCGACGGAGACCCCGCAGCCGCCAGAACTCGGCCCGCGCGTTGGAGCCCGAAGACGCGCCCGGCCCGGCGCCCACGGCGCGCTGGGCGGCCTCCAGACTGGCCAGCTGCTCCGCCCTGGGGACCAGGCAGGGGGCTGGGCACGGAGGGCGGCGGAAACCCGGCCCGGGAGCCGGGAGGCCGCGCCCGTCTGCGGCGGGGAAGCCGAGGCCGAGGGGCGACGCACCTGCTCCGGTTGGGGATGATGCCCCGCTCCTGCTCGCGGAGGTCGCGCCCCATGCGCGCCGCCAGCCAGTGGCCCCCGCGGGCGCGGCTCTGCCCGGGGCCGGGGTACAGCGTGTCCAGCACGTGGAAGACGTCTCCGCGGGTGAAGCCCAGGCCCGACGGGGGGCTGGCCTCCAGCTCGAAGTGCGTGCGGATGTAGAAGGAGTCGCCCACGCGGGACTGCACCATCTTCCGGAAGACTGTGGACCGGGGAGGCTCGGTGAGCGCCCAGGCCCCCCGCCCGGCCCCCGCCCGCCCGGCCGCGCGCGCGCACTCACTGTCCTGCTTCCGCTGCGTCACCAGCTCCACGTCCTCGCCCGGCGGCAGCCCCAGCAGGAACTGCACGGCCTCCTCGCGGGTCAGGTTCCGGAAGGGGACGTCATTCACCTGCGGGGAAGGGGGCGTGGCATGGGCCGCGGCCACCCCCCCCCCCCCCCCCCCCCAGACAGGCGATGCCAGCTCTGCTGGGCACGGGACCCACTCCGGGGAGGACAGCAGGGACGGGTCGTGACCCAGCCAACGAGGTCATGACACAGGCAGGGAGACGTTAAAATGTTCAGATGTCCAGGGGCGCCTGGGTGGCTCGGTCGGTTAAGCGACCGACTTCGGCTCAGGGCACGATCGCACGGTTTGTGAGTTCGAGCCCCAGGGCGGGCTCTGTGCCATCAGCTCGGAGCCCGCTTCGGATTCTGTGTCTCCCTCTCTCTCTCTGCCCCTCCCCCACTCAAGCTCTGTCTCTCAAAAATAAATAAATGTAAAAAAAAAAAAAAATTTTTTTTTTAAATGTTCACGTCCCTGGGGGTGCTGCGGGTCCTGGGGGAGGACACACAGGCCAGGACAGACTCCGGGGCCACCCAGCAGGCCGCCACACCCACTGCCGGCTGCCCCAAGTCACCTGCAGAATCTCATCTCCCTCCTGGATGCCCTGCCCGTCGGCCGGGCTGCCCTCCTGCACCCCGGACACGAAGATGCCCACGTCATTGCCGCCGGCCAGGCGCAGGCCGATGGTGGAGCCCTTGGGGAAGCGGACCACCCTCCAGTCGGGGCTGTACCTGCAAGGGGGGGCAGAGGCGGGGTCAGGCCCGAATGGGTGCAGAGGGGGCGCGCGGGGCCTCCCTGGGAGAGCCCCCACCCCCTCCGGGCCTCAGTTTCCCCACAGCCTCGCATGGCGGCCCCACCAACACGGGCACGCAGCCCCGGGATGCGCCAGTGTCCGGCTGGGGGGGCTTTTTTCCCCGGGGGGACGTACCCACGGTCCTCCCTGCTCTGGCCGCTGGGCACCCTGTAGATGTCATAGCTGCTTTGCCTGGGGGAGTCTGAAAGGGAACAGCAGTGTGTTTTCCAAGCACGCTGACTGGTCTAGCCGCCACACCTCAGCCTTAGGGTGTCCCTGCCCCACGGCGCAGTCACCCAGCCCTCCGTCCTTCCCAGGGAGCTGCCCCTGACCTCTTAGGCCCCTGCCCCCCTCTCCCGCCCTGCCTGGCACCACCTCACTGGTTGGGATCAGAAAAATCAGAAGGATGCTCAGAGTCACGTCCCTGCCACCGTCCGCTCACCTGTTCCCGAGATGGTTCTGGAATCCACTGAATTGTCCCGCCAAAGCGGGGGGCTCTCCCTGGAGGGGGAACAGATTTGGGGTGAAGTAGGGGCGGATGCCGAGAGTCGACTTTAGCAATTCCCTTTTATTTGCACCCAGATTCAAATTCTGCCCTTCTGGCTGGGAGACGGAGGGGCCGCTGCTCTGTCTCTGAACTCGGGTTCCCTCCTCTGAGCCCCGGGGACGGCTAAGTCAGGGCCACAAGTACGCATGGCTCAAAATGAGGCAAACCTGTGGCCGATGGTCACGTTTATTATTCTAATTAGTGAAAAGCTATAGAAGGTGATATGGTCTGAGTGTTGTGCTCCCCCCACCCCCCACCCCGCGCCACCGCCGTCCTAACCCCGGGGGTGGGGTGGTGGTTTGGGAGGTGGGGCGTCTGGCAGGCGAGGCGATCAGGGTTAGGTGAGGTTGGGGGGGGGGGCAGGTGAGGTTGGGGGGGGCAGGAAGGTCATGCAACAGACCCTCCCCCCCTCCCCCAACCCTCTGAGAGATGCCGCCCTGTGTCGCTCCAGAGGCTGGCGTTCCTGTTACCGAGCGTCCCCGAGCCCGGCTGCACGGTAACAGCCGTATGAAGGAGCGGGCGTTCACTGTGGCTCAAGCACACACGTGTTGCCTCCTTCTGTCACTGATACTCAGTACCCCGAGATCCGGGGCTCTGGGGTCCCCTTCCTGGCCAAACCAGCCCCGGGGACCCGGGAAAAGAGCGGCACAGGAGGAACCGCGTGCTGAGCTGAGGTTACGAGAAGCAGCTTCTGTCTCGGTCCGTATTCTTAAGTCTCTGTGGGATCATTCGCTCTGGGGACCCGCGAGGCCCTGAGTCCTCCTGCCCCCACGGCTGTGAGCGTGCTGGGGACCAGCCACCCCCAAATCCTACTGCCCTAGCCGGCGCCTCGGCTGTAGCCTCCTAAGACCCAGAGATCAGAGGCACCCAGCGAACTTATCCGTGTGGGATAATGTTCACCGGCGTTTCGAGCCGCTAGGCTTTAGGAAAATTCGTTACCGAGCCACAGATAACGGATAGACACCCCCCCCCGCTTCACAGGCGCCGAAGGCCTTAGCGATAATATACCCATGACCTAATCCCCATGGGCTGGGCACTTATGTTTTGGTTTTTTAAATTTTTTTAATGTTTTTATTTATTTTTGAGTCAGAGAGAGACAGAGCACGAATGGGGGAGGGGCAGAGAGAGAGGGAGACACAGAATCCGAAGCAGGCTTCAGGCTCTGAGCTGTCCGCACAGAGCCCGACCCGGGGCTCGAACCCACGGACCATGAGATCATGACCCGAGCCGAAGTCGGACGCCCAACCGACTAGGCCACCCAGGCGCCCCTGGGCACTTCTGTTTTTAGGCATGGAGTCGTGTCCCCTCAAAATTCCTGCACCGAAATCCTAACCCCCAGCATCGCAGAATGTGACGGTACTTGGAAACACGGTCGCGGTGGATGCGATTGGTGGAGAGGAGGACCTACTGGTAGGAGGAGGGGAGGCCCTGATCCCATATGACTGGTGTCCTTATACAGTGGCGACGTTTGGACCCAGAGACAGACAAGGTGACGTGAAGACATCAAGAGGAGGTGGCCACTTACAAGCCCAGGACTTTCTGGAAGCTACCAGAAGGTAGGAGAGACCTCCCGCCCCCTGCCTCCCCGCCTCCCCGCCTCCCCGCCCCGAGCACCCAGGGGGAGCGCGGCCCTGCCCACACCCTCATCTGGGACTCCGGATCCGCGAGACCATAAATTTCTCCTGTCCTAAGCCACCAAGTCTGGGCACTGTGTTTATAGCCACCGCAGGACACGAATGCAAGGTCACTGCCACTTGTTCCCGTCTGTAAACATCATCATAACGAGCAAGCACCCTCCAGTCCCTGCACATACCCGTGGCTATCTTGCCCCCAAGAGAAAATCCCTAAAGGAGGACTGAAGTCGAAAATGGGTTCGAAATTGGATGGAAGTCGAAACTGGGGGGGGGGGGGGGGTCTTGGAAAATTCCGCTCCTTCTGCTTTAAGTTGATCCCTACCAGGCTCTCCCGGTCCCGAGAACCCAGAGCCACGTACTGGGGGCCAGGAGGACTATGTGTGGACGGGGGAAGCCTCTTCCAGGCAGGCCACCGGGACCGCACCCTCCAGTCGGAAACGATAGGCCCACGTTCCATTCCCACTCAGCCCTTCTGGCCGACAGGGGTACGTACTCGGGGGAGTCGGTCCAGCTGGCATCAGAGCTCCGCCGCACATGCTGGGGCGGCGGTGGGACGTGGGACGGTGGCGCCTGGGACGTTTCTGAGCCGAGGTCTGAGATGTCTGCAGCGGAGAGGACGTCCCATCAGGCCTGCAGCCCGCACCGCAGAGGGGGACGTCAAGGCCCCTCTAAGCCAAGGGGCCCAGGCCAGAGTCTGGCTCAGCCAGTAAGCCCTGACTTCCTGTGTGGCCTTGGACAAGTGTCTGTCCCTCTCTGAGCCTCACAGGGCCAGGCTCACGTGCCCCGCCGGGCCCCGCCTGGCCTCCTCGGCCTCCCCTGCCCTCCGCTGAACGCACAGGGCCTGCCCTCTGGCCCCTCACCGTCCAGGAGAGAGCTGTCGCTGTCACTGACGGCCGATGGGATTTTCACCAGGAACTGCCCTCTGTCCCTGAGCACCAGCAGAGTCAGCTTCCCTTCTGACTTCTCGATCAGTCGCCGTGTGTCGCTCAGAGACAGATTCTCGCTGGACACGCCATTGATCTGAAAGGCCCGGGAAGGAAGACAGGAAGGGAGTTAACACTAGATAGGGGATACTAGAAACAGACAGCTTGGTGGGGGCACTAGAAACACACAATTGCTAAAAACAGACGTTCTCAAGAGAAAACGATGGTACGGGATCCCTGCTGTGAGGAGACCATGCCCAGAAGTGACTCCCACAAAAATTCCAGAATTCGGGCGCCTGGGTGCCTCAGTCCGTTAGGCGTCCAACTCTTGATTTTAGCTCCTGTCATGATCCCAGGGTCGTGGGACTGAGCTCTGCCATCAGGCTCTCTGCTGACGGCACGGAGTCTGCTTGGGATTCTCTCTCTCCCTCTCTCTCTCTCTCTGCCCCTCCCCTCTTTGCATGCACACATGCACGAGCGCTCTCTCTCTCTCTCTCTCTCAAAAAAAAAAAAAAAAAAAAAGAATTCCAGAAGCAGCCAATTTTCTGAGGGGCAGGGGGAGCTTTGGGGGAAAATTAAAAGCAGCCTGACTCCCCATCTCCCTAGAAGGGGAATTTCTCAGGAGACGCTAGAAACAAACATTAGGGACAAGTCTAACTAGGGGGCCCTAGTCAGTCCATAGAGCGTGAGTTCGAGCCCCACGTCGGGCTCTGGGCTGACAGCTCAGAGCCTGGAGCCTGTTTCGGATTCTGTGTCTCCCTCTCTCTCTGCCCCTCCCCCGTTCATGCTCTGTCTCTCTCTGTCTCAAAAATAAATAAACATTAAAAAAAATTTTTTTTTTATAAAAAAAGAAAGAAAAAGAAAGGAAAAAAAAGAAACAAAGAAACCTGTCTAACCAGGGAGCAGATATGTACATACCCAAAGATACTAAAAGCAGACAATCTCCTTGAGATACTAGAAACTGACATTTAGAGGTGGGTTAGGAACATACAATTGGGGGGAGGACTGAATGCCCCTCTCCACGCACTCCAGGAATCCCTTTCTAACATTTTCCGCAGGGAGTGTGTTTGCATTGACTCTGGGGATGGTGAGTTTCTCACCCCCCCCCCCACTGAGCTACCCGTTTCTAGCGTCTGCCCCAAACCCCTAGAAACAGACAATTCCTCGGGATCGCTACAAACAGAAAACTCTGAGGACCTTCGAGAAGCAATCGCCTGGAAAGGGGTTGGAAATCCTACACCAGGAGTCACTAGAAACAGATTTTCAGGAGAGGAGTCTAGAAGGAAACCAGCTTTCAGGCAGAGCTGGTCCTGTAAACCTGGCGACTGGCCCGTCGCGGGATTCTGAGGATACTAGAAACTGACATTTGGCAGGTGGGGGCGGGGGGCCCTCTCTAACCCTTGGGAAGGAGGCAACTGAGTACAAATGGTTCTGGCTCTGCCGACCTGCCGTGCGGCTGGGTCACCCTGCCAGCCCCCCCCCCCCCCGCCCCCCGCCCACCACTCGGTGTCCCTGTCCCGCCCCCGACAGGAAGCCTGGGCTCACCTGGAGGATGAGGTCGCCTTCCCGCAGCCCGCGGTTCCTGGCCGCCAGGCCCGACTCAGTGATGTGCTTGATGAAGATCTGACTGCCCAGGGTGACCCCGAACTCTGTGGGGGGGGGGGGGAGGAGGGACACTGAGGCAGGGCCTGGGGTCTGGGTTGTAGAAGGTCCACGGCAGGGGCGTGGGAAGGCACGGAGCCCAGGTCCCAGCTCCCCGACACCCTCAATGACATCCCGGTGAGAGTTTTCAGGATGTGACTCTTGTTATCCCAGTTACAAGGCAGCGGGGGCGCCCGGGGCGGGGAGGCTCCGGGTTAAGCGCCCGACTTCGGCTCAGGTCACGATCTCGCGGTTTGTGGGTTCGAGCCCCGCGTCGGGCTCTGTGCTGACGGCTCGGAGCCTGGAGCCTGTTTCAGAGTCTGTGTCTCCCTCTCTCCGCCCCTCCCCCACTCACGCTCTGTCATTCTCTTTCTCTCTCTCAAAAATACACATTAAAAAAAATTTTTTTTTAAATTACAAGGCAGGGGGCCGATGTCCCAGTGCCATTTGTCACATCATGTTTAGAATTCTAAGGCCAGGGTGCTGCTACTGAACTGAGATGGGGTCAGAGGCCACACATTGGCCTTATGGAGGGAATTCTAGTGTCGTGACACTTCTCTGGATGCCACAGTGTGTGAGTTTCCCGGGCCGGAAAGCAACACCAGTTTGCAATCTCATGGTTCTGGGCTCAGAAGTCCCAACACCCAGGCGTGGGCAGGGCCGGTTCCCCCAGGGCCTGGCTCCCCCCTTTTCCGGCTTCCGGAAGCCCCGCATCCTGGGCCCGCGGCCCCTCCTCATCCTCACGGCCAGCAGCTCGGGTCGGGGTCTGCCCATCTCTCTGCCCCCCTCTCGTGAGGACCTCGCGAGGCCGCCGGGCCCCCCGGGACACCCAGGGTCACCCCCACCTCAGGGGCCTGGGCCTGCCCCCCTCTGCCACACGAGGCCACATGTCCCAGGTCCCAGGGACCAGGACGGGGACGCCTCTGGACACACGGGACAGGGGGTCAGCGCGGCCACGGCGCCCCTTGGCGGGAACCGGGAGCCCCACTGCCGCCGACCCGCCGACCTCACCTTCGCTGTCCCTCCTCCGCACCAACACGGACTTCACGGGCCTCATCTGCACGTCCTGCCGCGGCAGCCGCTTAAAGCCCGACACCAGGGCCAGCCCGTTGGCCTCAGACCTGCCGCCTGGGCTCCTGCGCCCGTGGCTGCCGGCCCGGCTCCGGCGGCCTGTCCTCTGCCGGCGGGAGCGCTCGCCCCAGGAGCGGCCAGACCCGCTGGATGTGTCCCCGTCGTAGCCCTGGCCGTGGTCAGCCTCCCCATCCGAGACCTGATGTCCCCCAGAGGGGCTGGCCTTGGCAGGCAGCTGGATTTTCCGGGGACGCTTCACGGTCTGTGAGGGGAGAGAGGGGAGGGGCCGGCTCGAGGCTCCGCCCCGACCCCTGTGGAAGGTGGGGGGTGGGGGGGGCCCTCTCTGGGCCTGAACGTCCAAGCTGTGAAACGGGGACCGGATTCCACCTGCTTGTAGAAGCTTCCACTCATAACACCCGCGGGCTGCAGGTGGGGCTCAAAGTGGGGGCGGCGGGAGGGCAGAGGTGCCCACGGGGGGTGGGGGGGCTGCCCCGCCCACCTGGCCCCCACTCACAATGTTGGCCAACTTGGTGCAGGTTTTGAGTATCTGAATGGCAAAGGTGGAGGTGACGCTCTCCATGGAGACCCCATTCACCATGACGATGTGGTCCCCTGTCCTGAGAGAAGAGGGAGGCTGGGTCTCAGGGACGAGTCCTCACATAAGAGCCCTCTCCTCAGGCCTTCCCTGCAGCCCCTGCCATGTCCCCCAGTGCCCGACTTTGGGGCAGGCACCTCCCAGTCGACAAGGCCTGGTTCTAATTCGCTGGTGTCCCCAGGCTCACAAAGACATTTATCCTTCTGGCATTTATCCCTCAGTTTCCTCATCTGTAAAATGGGGCCAACAACAAATCCAACTATAATAATAGAATGCAACCGGGGCCCCTGGGTGGCTTAGCCAGTTAAGCGTCTGGCTCTTGATCTCGGCTCAGGTCATGATCTCACGGGTCCGTGACTTTGAGGCCCTCGTTGGGCTCAAACTTACTGCACGGAGCCTGCTTTGGATCCTCTGTCTCCCTCTTTCTGGCCATCTCCTGCTTGCGCCCTCTCTTTGCCTCAAAAACAAATAAACGTTATAAAACAAAAAATTGAATGCAACCACAGAATGCAAGCTGTGCTTATAAGTGTCTCCGTACCCCTCAATCCTTGTCACGCCCCCGTTTCTGCTTTTCTCCCCCTCTTTCCCTGTGTTTCTTTTTTTTTTAACGTTTATTTATTATTGAGAGACACAGAGCATGAGCAGGGGAGGGGCCGAGAGATGGAGAGACACAGAATCTGAAACAGGCTCCAGGCTCTGAGCTGTCAGCCCAGAGCCAGACGCGGGGCTTGAACTCACAAACCGCGAGATCATGACCTGAGCCAAAGTCGGACGCTTAATTGACTGAGCCACCCAGGCGCCCTTCCCTGTGTTTCATAACGTCTCTCTCTCTCTCTCTCTCTCTCTGAAGCTGTGTCTCGATTCTGGACTGAACCATATCACCCGTCAGCCACTCAGGTCCCAGAACTGTTTTCCCAACAGAACGCCCAGGAGCCTGCCGCTCCCAAGGGCTCAGAACACAGCGTCTCCTTCCCTGCGGCCACAAAAGGCTTCCAGGACCTTTCATCCCAGGAAGGCCATTATGACCCCGGAGACCTACAGCGAAGGACCAGGAAGTGGCTTGGGGAGGGTGAGTCTCCCAACGCCAACCCTGTGCTGCTGGCAGCTCCGAGCCCTGTGTTGACAGAGCTGAAAGGCACCAGGCACTTTCCCCGCTCCTGGCTTTGGCCCACACACCTCCCTGCTCTCGGCAGGCCCCGCCCCTGCCCGCACCCCTGCTGCCTTGATACTCACTGCAGCTGGCCCTCAGCTGGCCCCCCCGGCACCACATCCGACACGACCACGGATCCACTGGGCCGGTCTCGGCCACCAGAGATTGCAATGCCAAAGCCTCTCCGGGGGTCCTGAGAGGGGAGGAGACCTAGGATGAGTTTTTGCGTCCTCCCGTGGAGCAGCCCGGGGTCAAGGTGGCACCCCCGTAGGCACCCACGCGGGGAGAGGGAGGCCTCACCTTGCAGAGCGTGGCCGTGTGCTGTTCCCAGATGGTCATCTCCTCCATGTCCAACACCTGACAGCAGAGGAACGGGAGGTGGGCTTGAGGCCACCGCAGGCCCACTGGAGCATGCAGGGGTCCCCCGCCCTGGGTGGGGAGCCCGGCTGTGACACTCCCCGGGTCCCAGGCCTGTGGGCAGGTTGCTACCTCTCTGGAGACCTCAGCTTTTGTATCTGCAAGGTGGATTTAGGTCAGGGGTTCTCAGTTAGGGACCACGCTGCCCCCCAGAGTACGTGTGACGCTGGCGGTCATCACAATGCTGCCCAGCCCCCCATGGAGCGGGGAAGCCCCCCCACAGGGAACGATCCAGGCCCAAATGTGCCAAAGCTGAGACCCTCGTTTGAGTGAAGCAAACTGGTGAGAGGAGAGAAAGTGATCCATGCCTGGGGGAGGGGGGATCGAGTGGGGGGGGGGAGGGGGGAATCCATGTTTGGGGGGGGGGGGATCAAGCCAGGCCTGCCAGGCCGAGGGAGCCCACTCTGCTCCAGCCACCTGGGGCCTCCTCACTGTTCCTCCGACCCCTGGGGCCTTTGCACGTGCTGTTCCTTCTGCCTGAAACTCTTTTCCCCCAGATCTCCACCTGACTCCTTCCCTCACCTCCTTCTCCTCTCAGCTCCTGTGCTACCTTGCGGGGGAGGCTCTCCAACCACCCGGTGCGGAACAGTAAGCTCTTGCGGCTCCACGGCAGACCGCCCTATCCACCCTTCCCCAATACGCGTTCCTAATTCGGAGAACTTGTGACCCCTTGACGTTCTCTTGGCTTTTTTTGGCCTGTCCGTCTCCCCTCTCTAGAACACCCGATCTGGAGGGCTGAGATTTTTGTTTGTCTCGTTCACAGTGGAGTCCCGGTTCATAGGAGCAATTTACTGGAGGAAGAAAGGAGGGAAAGAGGGGAGAGGAAGGAAGGAAGGAAGGAAGGAAGGAAGGAAGGGGGTGCTTTCCTTGTGCGGGGGGTACTTTACAGGTACTATCTCATTTAATCCACTCACTGAAGGGAGATCCCGTCATCCCCATGTCACAGATGAGGCAACTGAGGCACAGAGAGGCGAAGTCACTTGCCAGGACAACAGCCCCGACAGAGGCTGTGGCTGGGAACGTGGATTCGGTTATTTGCACGCCCGCGATACAGATGGGGACCTGGCTTCTGGGAGTACAAGGCCACCCTCCAGGACACCCGGCCAGAGAAGGCGGGGCGTGAAGCCCGCCCTCCCCCGCCCCCTCCCTGTCCCTTTCCTCTCCGGGCCTGCCCCCCCCCCCCGCCTGGTAGACCCGCCCCCCCTCCCCCCGGGGGCACAGCAGGTGGTGATTCCTCCTCCTAAGAACCCCTCGCTGGCTGCCCCAGTGCCTTTTCTTAACGGATCCCGGGAGAGCGGCATTCCTGGCTCCCAGGGGGTGGGGGGAGGGGGCGAGAGACAAACACCGCCGAGGGCGGGGCCTCCCGGGCACTCCCGGCCCCGCGGTTACCCGGGAGCTGAGGGCAGCGCTCCCCACCCCGACTCAAACCCCTCTGCCGGCTGCCTCAGTTTCCCCGCCTGCCAAATGGGCTACCCCCACCCCCGGCGCCCTGGCCTTCAGGGCCGAGGCGGCGGCGGCGCGGGGCAAGGAGCCAGGCGGGAAAACCAGAAAGAGCCTCGACTTTCCTCCTTGGCACGTTAGTAAGAGACACCGCGCTCCCCTGGCTGCCGACGAGACGCTCATCGTTTAACCCTGAGCGACCTTAATGTGTCACCGCTATTATTCCCACCTTAAGGGAGAGCAAAGGAAGGCCCAGAGAGGCGCAGCAACTTGCCTGAGGTCACCCGGTGAACAGGTGGACACAGGCGGCCGGTCTCGCACCCTTGCCCCTAACCACGGCACCCCTCCGCCCTGTCCCTTGTTTTCTTCTTCCGGACTTATGTTTCAGAGCAGAATCTTTGTACTCGCTTTGAGTTTACACTTTGTATCATTAAATGCCCTCCGGAACTTCGATTTCCCACCCTTATTTTAAGACACAGCCCCAGGGAACCAGGGCCCCTGGGGGAACAGGTGCAGGTGGCCCCGGCTTGCCCTGCCACCCGCCCCGTGCAGGTTCACCTCCTTAGATATTAGAGACTTTGTCTAAAACCCACGGGGCCAAGCCTAACCCGCCCCCCAGTGGCCCTCAGCTCCGTTCTCCTGCACGTCTTCGCCCTGGCAGTCCCCTGGGCCCAGAGACACCCCCAAGAACCCGCAGGCAGCTAGCCCTCGCCACTTGGGTCTCCTGCCTCCTCAGGCAGCCTTCCTGGGCGAGCCAAACTTCCAGGGCTCCCTGTCATGCTTCCCCGTTTTCTTTCTTAGGCTTGGATCACGGCACCCCAAACCATCTTAAATTACCCTGTTTAGGGGCACCTGGGCGGCTCGGTGAAGCGTCTGACCTCCGCTCAGGTCATGATCTCACGGTCTGTGAGTTCGAGCCCCGCGTCGGGCTCTGTGCTGCCAGCGCAAAGCCCACCTGGGGACCCCGGTTCCCCTCCCTCTTTGCCCCTCCCCCACTCGCTCTCCCTCTCTCTCAAAAATAAACATTTCTTAAAAAAATTAGCCAGTTTAATCATCAGCTTGCAAGTTCCTGATCTTTCCTCTTGGGCCGTGAAGGCGGGCTGGGGCCGTCTCTCGGGCACCCTGGTGATGGCCCTTGGCATCTCCTGGGCCCTGGTGAACCCCTACTCATCCTTCAGAGCCCCCGGGACGCTGTTTCTTCCTCCAGGAAGTGAGTCCTCAGCGGCCCCATTCACACGCCTTACATCCCTAATCATTGGAATCGGGGGTGTCCCAGTCCATTGCCTCCCATACACCCCTCTAGTCTGGGGCCTGCGGCTGGGCAAGGTTGGGGACCCTGGGACCCCAGTATAGTCCCCACAGAACCAGAAGAGAGACGGAGTTCGAGGAATGGGGGTGAATGGTGAGATAAAAGGCCTATTCAGCCAGGAACTCAACCGGGTGTGTCCAGAATTCCTAGACCCCTCGGTCAGCCCTTCACCCACCCAGGTGAGCCCTGAGGGGGCGGGGCCTGGGCCTTTATCCCCACCCCCTCCCCCAGGGAGGAGGAGAGGAGGAGTCACCCAAACGGGCGGGTCAGGTGGTACCCTGTCACACAACCCCGGGCACTTGGCTCCCCGCCCCCTCCCCATCTCCGCCTCCGGGAACCGGGGCGCGGGGAGAGGGGGTAGGGGGGCCACAAATATGGGAGGTGGGGAGGGGATTCTGGAAGCCTCCCCCCCCCCCCCACCCGCAGCCAGGACGGAAGTTGGCGGGAACCAGAACTGCCCGGAAGTGTGGTCTGGGGCGAGCCACGTTCCCCTAAGGCCTCACTTTACCCCTCCAGGCGCGATCTGCCGCCCGGTGCGGCGGTTATGAAAGGGGTCAGCCCGAGCTCGGTCCCCGGAGGGTGAGGTTTCCCCCCAAATAGAGACAAGGGGATCCCCTCCCCCCAGCAGGTTTGCTCGTGGGTAAAAGGGGCTCAAGACCCCTGCCTCTGCCCGGTAATGCAAGTTAACGGCTCTGTATACAGTAGGCGCCCAATGAATGTTGCTTCCGGCCTCGCCGCATTCACCGAAGCCACCCCAGCCCACAAATGAAGTCATTGCTGCCGTCCCACTGTTGCTCAAGACTAACTCGGCCCGAACACCCCGCGTAAACATCTTTACAGGGCACCCAAGACGTGCCAGGCGCTAAAAACACGGTTTCCTCTTTGAATCCTCCCTGCACCTCCTTCCCGAGGAAGATGGCCCATTTGAGGGGCGAGGTATGGAGAGGCCTTGATTCACCGGCCCGAAGTTACACAGAAAAGTCAGGATTTGACCCCAGAGAGGCAGACCTTGGAGCACGGAAAGACCCCCCCCCCCCCGACAGCTTTTGGAGACCAGAGGGCGAACGCCCCTCTCTGAGCAGCCTCGGCCTAGCCACCACCTTCCTCTGGGCCTCAGTTTCCCCACCTGTAACCTGGGGTGGTCTGGGGTCCAGGCCCCAGGTCGCAGACTGGATCCAGGTCGCGGACCCCAGCTAGATCCCCTCCCCCTCCCGTCCTCTGCGCGCTACTCGCCTGGAATCTCACCGCCATGGTCCACCCCTGGCCTCTCCAGCGCCCCTGTCCCGGGGCGGGGGAGGGGGGGGCCTGGAAACGGTCAATCGGTCCCCACCTCGGGGTGAGGGAGGAGGCTAAGGACGGCTGCGGCGGAAAGAGCGCCCGGCCCTCGCCTCCTCCAGCCGCTCTGGGTCGCACCTGCCCCTCGTCCCCCGCCCCGTCCCCTGCCGGCCCCGCCCCCGCCCCGCCACGCCTTCGGGACCGCGCCGGGGCCGCCTCCGCCCCTGCAACACGGGCTCCGGGCTCCGGGCTCCGGGGTGGGAATGCCAGACCGGGTTTTCCACCCAGCCGGGCACGAGCCCGCCGTCGGGGCAGGACGCCGGCCGGGCGGGGCTGCAATGAAGACCCGGCAGGAAGTCCGGCCGCGCTCGGAACCGGAGCCTGGGACGGGGCAATCGGCGCCCCCGGCACGTTTCGAGGTTCCGCTGGGACATCGGTTGCACCAAAAGCAGGTTGAGTGCCAGAGACCTCCAGGGCGCAGGGCTAGCCTTCCTCAGGGCACCCCATCTCCAGGAAGTCCCCCCCCCCCACATTTCATAGAGGGGAAACTGAGGCCCAGAGGGGTCAGAGACTTGGGCTTTCTGAACGTCCACGGCTGCCGCCCCAGGGCCTGGCCCCAAAGCCAGCAGAGAGAGCTCTGTCTTCACACCCCACCCGGGGCGGGGCTCCCCGCGGAGGAGGGCGGGCTCTGGGGAGCAAAGGCCGGGTCCGGAAGGTGAGATCTTGGGGTGACAGGACCAGGGCAGACACCCACACGTTCCTTGCTGCTTTAAATATATATTTAAACATTTTATTTATAGGAGCGCCTGGGTGGCCCAGTCGGTTGAGCGTCCCTCCTTGGCTCGGGTCGCGATCTCACGGTTTGTGAGTTCAAGACCTGTTTTGGACTCTACACCGGCCGTGCAAAGCCTGCTTGGGATTCTCTCTCTCTCCTCCCCCCTCTCTCTCTGCCCCTCCCCTGCTTGTGCTCTCTCTCTCTCAAAAACAAATAAATATTTTTTAAAACTAAAAAAATAAATATATTTTTTAAAAGTTATTTAATGTTATTTATTTATTTTTTTTAATTTTTTTTTAACATTTATTTATTTTTGAGACAGAGAGAGAGAGAGAACATGAATAGGGGAGGGTCAGAGAAAGAGGGAGACATAGAATCTGAAACAGGCTCCAGGCTCTGAGCTGTCAGCACAGAGCCCGACGTGGGGCTCGAACCCATGGACCGTGAGATCATGACCTGAGCCAAAGTCGGACGCTTAACCAACTGAGCCACCCAGGCGCCCCAAATGTTATTTATTTTTGAGAGAGACAGAGACAGAGCATGAGTGGGGGAGGGGCAGAGAGAGAGGGAGACACAGAATCGGAAGCAGGCTCCAGGCTCCGGGCTGTCGCCACAGAGCCCGACGTGGGGCTCAAACTCACAACCCACTAGATCATGACCTAGGCCGAAGTCGGACGCCTAACTGAGCCACCCAGGTGCCCCCCCAAATAAATATCTTATTTACGTATTATATTTATGATATAAATGTTATATTATTATAAATATGTACCCTGAGTCCCCTCTGTTCCCGTGCCCCACTCACGCCAAGGTCAAAAGGGCAAATCCGGGCACGGACACCCTCCCCAGCCTCATCCAGTCAGCTCCGGCGGAGAGGAATCCCAGGCTATGGGAAGGGCACAGGAAGGCAAAGAGGAAACTGGGGGATCAGGAGATGCTTTCTGGAAGAGGGAGCATTGCCGCTGGGGTTTTGAAGGGTGAGTAAGAGTTTGCCAAATGAACAAGGCAGAAGATACAATCAAAAATCTCTGAGGCCCCCAAAGCTGACTTCTTGTTCTGCCCCCAAAACACTAATCTGGAGAGCCCAGGCCAGAAGTGGGCCCTCGAGCATCTCCTAAGGTCCCTAAGGCAGGAACCTTTTGCAGAAAGCCTCTCTGAGCGCCGGCTGGAAACCTCAGGGCTGGAGGACAAAGCACATTCTCCCGGTGCGACGTTTGGCCACCAGGAGGCAGCGCCCCAAACGATTGTAGGTAGGACAAGATCAAACCCTTTTTTTGTTTTAATCGCTGTGTGTTTGTGTTCATGAATCATAGGAGAAACCTAACCGAGCTCCCCGCTGACACGCGCACCAGGGTGCCCTCAATGGCTCCCTAGTGCCCACCCGATGCCCTTTTGCTCAAAGGCAGGGTTTTATTTTTTTTTTTTTTAAGTACGCGCCACGCCCAAGGTGGGGCCTGAACCCACGACCCCGAGATCAAGTGTCAAACGCTCCACCAACCGGGCCGGGCAAACGCAGGGCTGGGAAAAAGGGCGTGGCCAGCTCGGTGCAGTTTCGCAGGCCAGAAGAGCCGGCCTTAAGCCCACTAGTCCAGCCGCTCCTGACCGCCACGTCCCTTTGAGGAAATAAAAATCTGCTTGTCATCAATCCATTTCATTCACACGTCCATTGTTTTTTTCATCCGGTCGTTAAGGCGCCGCGAAACTGTTCGGGGCCAAGCAGGCGAGCGGGAGCCCGCAAGAACCGACTTCCCATCTGAAATTTCAATGCCAGATTCAACCAGGAGGGGGCAGTGTGGGCACAGCGCGAAGGAGGGAGGGAAGGGAAGGGAGGGCGCTGTGGACGGTGGGGTCGCCGAAGTCCTTCTGGGACGACCCTGCTCCGCCTTTCTGAGGGCCTAGCGGGAAACTGAGGCAGAGAGACGGCCTGGGCTGGGCTGAGGCCCCTCAGGGTGGGAGCCTGGGGCGGGGGGGGGGTGTCACACAGGGGGCTTGGGCCCTCCCTGGTGGAGGCTGCTTTGCTGGGCTGTAGGAGGCTGAGGCCGTATCTGTGGTCGAACAGGTGTCGCTCCAACCCAAGGATGCCCCGGAGCAGCTCTGCGGCCCGGCTGGCTCTGGTTCGTTCATCTGCATTTACGGAGCCCCCGCTGTGTACACGCAGGACTGACGGGACAGACCCGGGAGAGCAAGACAATGACCGAGTCGTCACCCAACGTGAGTAAAAAGTACAACCTAGACTTCTGAGAGCGTCAGCAGGGAGACACGACAGGGGCTGGGGGCTCAGGGAGGGCTTCCCGGAGGAAGGGCACTCAAACTAAGGACTACGTTTAGGAGGCGTGATGGAGGTGAGAGGCCAGAGGTGAGAGGCGTCCGAGCAGAGGAACAATTAGACCTAAAGGAGATGAGGGAGGAGCCATGGGGAGATCTAGGTGAGGGCACAGCCTGTGCAAAGGCCCTGCGGCAGGACCTGGGCATGTTGGAGGAGCCGGGAGGCCCGTGTGGCTGGAGCGGAGTGAGCGAGGGGGAGAGAGGGAGGAGGGGAAGGCAGGGGGGGGGCCGGGGCACGTCCTGCAGGGCCTTGGGGGCCTCAGTGAGGACTCGGGCTTATCCGGCTCTGTGCTGAGAACAGAGCCTGCTTGGGATTCCCTCTCCCTCTCTCTCGGCCCTTCCCCTGCTCGTTCTCTCTCTCTCTCTCTCTCTCTCACACACACGCACAACATAAATAACCTTAAAAAAAGAGAAAACACTACAAAAAAAGAAAAAGGAAAAAGAATGCCGAAATGAATTCAGAAATGGACGGTAAGCTGATCGACAGCCACGGGTCCACAGGGCAGTAAAGTCTCCACTGGGCAAAACTCACTTGCATTTCTGGGGATCAGAATCATTCGCAATGCTGCCAGTTTCCCATAATTTACGGGGCTGTAAAGTGGTTCAAAGGCAAAAGGAAGCGCGGACAGTGTTCGCGCACACGCCAAAGCCCGGCACGGATCGGACGTCCATTAAGTCCGCAAGCCCCGAGGAGCTACCGAATGTTCTCGAGCCACAGTTCCCGCTTATTGGCTGCACGCCTCCCCGTGGGGCTCTGTCTGGAAGGCGCCTACTCCCTGCCGGCCTCTGCGAGCTCTACCGCTGTAGCATCATCCCAAGCACCTAGAACAGCGCCCGGTATGCAGTCAGCGCCTACTAGGTGAACAAACCGCTCCCGGGGAGTCACCTGAGATTCTGAAGGCAGAGAGAGCAGTGCTGTGTACTCCAGAAGGGACATTCCGGGTGTGGCAGGCGCAGCCACTGGGCACATGAGGGTTGGCCACGTGGGGGTCGTGGGGGGCCTTGAAGGAGCGGTGGCCGAGGACAGCTGGCCTGGGGTACAGGTGCAGAGGCCGGGCTGACCACGGACGCTGTGAGAAAGGTGTCAGGGGTCTGGGTCCCACCCCCAGCTGGGCTCTGCTCTTCCCCGGCTTCCTTCCAGAACTCTGGCTTCCTCCCATCTGGGGGTGGGGGTGGGGGTGGGGGTGGGGGTGGGGACCCCTTCCGTGAGGCCCCTCCAGCTCCCTTCCGTCCACTGCAAGCTTCTCGAAGAGTCTACGTGCCCCTCCTCACCTTCCTTCCCTGCCCCACCACGGTGCTCTCAGGAAGGTGCCCCAGGACCCCCGTGTTGCCAAGCCCTGGGACATTCCTTGTGGCTACGACTTTGCTGCCATGTCAGCTGTACATGATTCCAGAATGAGATGTTTTGCTTGTTCGGTTTAAAGCCACATTCTAGCAGGGCCTCCAGGTGTGGCCTCCCTGGTCCCCCCTGGTTCTGCCCTCGAGCCCACAGTCTGTCCTCCCCGCAGCGGCCGCCGGGGGGCGCCTTCGAGCCCCGAGTCAGGTCCTGCCCTCCTCTGCCTACAGCCCTCCAGGGCTCCCACCTCCCTGGGGTAAAAGCCTAAACCCTCCCCTAATCCCCAGCACCCCGCACAGCCTGCCCTGTTCCCGTCCCTCCCCTCCCCTCCTCTCTCTCTCTCTCTCCCCCTCTCCCACTCTGCTCTAGCCACAAGGGCCTCCTGGTTGTTCCTCCAACGCCAGGCCTGGTCCTGCCCCAGGACCTTTGCACGGGCTGTGCCCTCGGTCTGGAATGCTCATTCGCCAAACTCACTTCCTTCAAGACGGCTCAAACGTCACCTTCTCAAGAAGGCTGCCTCTAATC
The DNA here is from genome assembly GCF_018350195.1 of Panthera tigris. Classification (NCBI taxonomy): domain Eukaryota; kingdom Metazoa; phylum Chordata; class Mammalia; order Carnivora; family Felidae; genus Panthera; species Panthera tigris. The sequence goes on along the minus strand of NC_056661.1, from coordinate 2,832,164 downwards.
TTTCTACGCAAGGTTGTAAAATACCCCTCTGCCCGTTTTATTCCTGACCCTGGGGCTCTTTTGCATTCTTTCCCTCTGTGAGACTGACCACTCTTCAACCCCGGATACGATTTACTTCCTTATTATATCTCTTGTTTCTTGTTTGTCTTCTGCTACCAAAACACAAGCCCACAAGACAAGGGATTATTGTTGGTCTGGTCCCCTGCTGAATCCCCAAGGCCCGGGAGGGCACCCAGCATACAGTAGGTGCCTGATAAATGCAGGTGCACTCCCTGGGCAGCCCCTCCTCCCAGGGCCGTCTCCCACGAACCTCAGCCCGTTCCAAAGGGTGTCAGGCTCCTCCCTGAGCACATACTGCTCCTCTGGCTGAAGGCCAAACAGAAACCCGAATTTGCCTCCGCGGACTTTCCCCACAACCCAGGGCCACACGGAAGCACTGAGCCAAGGAGGCAGGACGTTTACAAGATGCTTAGCCTGGAGTGTTGGTTGGGGCGGGTGGGCAGGGGCAGCCCCCAGTCGTCCCTCCTCTCCTTTCTGCCCTACTTTCCTGTGCAGCCCCGGGCAAGTGGCTACCCCTCTCTGAGCCCGACTTCAACTCCTGTCTCACGCAAAGGTGGATGGGACATTGCGACTCGCCTGGAATTCTGAGTTCTGACTTGGGGTGGGACGGTTTACCCCAACCCCCGATGACTGAGAATCTATTACCCACATTATCATTTGCTGCACTCAGCAGCCCTGGGTCGTGCTGACTCGACCTGCACCCATTCTACGGAGTGGAAGACTGAGGTTTAGATAAGCGAAGGGGCTGGAGGCTGGGTCTATCTGAGTCCACAGGTTTTCTCCCCAAACCCCAGGCGGGTGGGATCTGACAGCCCAGATATATCTCCTTCCAACCCCACAGACCCCAGACTTGAAATCTCTCTACTCGGCACGAGTGTCCCCAAATTCCAGACCAGCTATACGCCCCGAGACTCATAGGCCTGTGCCTCCCTGGCCCCAGGGGGCCCTCTCTGTCCCAGACAAAGAGGCTTGAGGTGCAATCAGACACTTGGCTGGCCAGGAAGCCCTCTTTGTGCTGCCCTTTGGGGAGCAAACGACCCAGAAAAAAACTGTTGCCGCCCGACCCTGTCCTCTGCAGGTTCCGGGCTTCCTTGGCCCTGGGGGCCAACTGGCTCCTCGCCCACGGGAGGCTCTGGCCGCCGCCCCTGCCCCTTCCTACATCTCTCCGCTGGCAAGTTTTGCCCAGGGAAGGAATCCAGACAGGGGCCCGGGGCCCCCGTCGCCGTGGTAAGGCCACCGTGGGATCCCTTCCCAGGCTCCGGCAGGTCCCGGCAGTGGGGGGTCGGGGGGGGGAAGGGGGCGCCACTGTCTGGAAACTTGGGAGTCTCTTCAGAAGCTCCAGGAGGCCCACACACTGACTGGGAGCCGGGCTGCCTTGCCGGCCCCCTCCCTGCCCGGGCCTCCCTTCCTCACTTTGGGGGATCAGAGACCAGCCTGGGCCTCCTCTGCCTCCCTGGCACCACCTGGGCCAACAATGACCCTTTTAAGTCGCTGGCTCTGGCGTCCGGGCAGGTTGCCAGGGACAGTAACCGCCAGCCAGATAATCCCTTAGAAACTATGTCAAACGCCCACACATGAGTGTCAGTTTCCTGCTTTCTGGGCGGCAGGGGGAGGTGATGGAGGTCCCAGGACCCTGTGGTCAGGGAGTCAGTCCGCGCGGAGCAGGGTGGGGGACTTACCCGTCCAGGAGGCCCGGTGGCCTTGGGGCAGGTGGCAGGGGCCGGGGCCTGGGTGCCCGCCTGGCATGGAGGTAGGGAGGGGACCTGAGGGCTGAGCTCTGTCCTCCCCACCTGTTTCCCCAGCTCTGTCCTCCCGCGTGGAGGCAGCACGTCTGTCCCGCGCCAGGTGGAACCAGCAGGACGAGGTGCACAACGGGAGTGAGAGCCCGGCCGCTGGTTGGGTATGTGCCTCTGTCGCAAGGTGCCCTCACGTGGGAGCAGCTGGCCTTAACCCCTGCTCACCCAGAGGCCCGGGGACGCCGGGCTCCCGCCCTCCTCACACCGCTGAACCTTGAGCTCCTGGCATCAGTGCGGGGACTGGGACAGGCGGGCAGGTCCTCGGGGGGAAACCCCCGCCCCCCTTCTCACTACAGTCCTTGAACCCGAGACCGCCAAGCCCTTGCACTTGCCGAGAGACGGTCCACTTCCCACCGGACAGATCTGAGCGCCAATTCCGCCTCTCGGCCCCAGGCTCTCCTGCCGGGATTCCGAGGCCAGGAAGGGTCAACCGTTTCCCTGCTGGGTGGCTTTGGGCAAGTCACCGAGCCTTGTCAGTTTCCTCGCCCGAGAAGTGGGGAAAACACTAAGCACCTGCTTCCTAGGGCTGTTTCGAAGGTCGAAGAAATGAATGCGTGTTTGTCAAGTGGGCGCCCAGTAGGCCCGCACCCTCCAGCCACTATCCACCCACGGGGCGGAAGGACAAGGTTTGGGTGAGTGTAAGGCACACGTGGGTCTGGAAGGCTCAGCATGCGAAAAAGAAGGTGAAACGCGTCGCTCTTTTTAATATTGATTCCGCGTTGAAATGACAATACTTCGGATGTACTGGGTTAAACGACATATTTTTTTTTTTATTAAAATGTTTTATTTATTTTTGAGACAGAGATGGTGAGCACGGGAGGGGCAGAGAGAGAGAGAGAGAGAGAGGGAGGGAGAGGATCAGAGGATCCCAAGCAGGCTCTGCACCGAGAGCGCAGAGCCCGATGTGGGGCTCGAACTCAGGAATCGTGAGATCATGACCCCGGGGGGCTGATCGGACGCTCAACCGACTGACCCACCCAGGCGCCCCATACTGTTAAAATTCACCTTCCCTGGTCACTTTTTCCCCCTTCAAACTGTGATTCCTAGAACATTTAAAACCACATTGGAAGTTTTCCATTTAAATCGGCTTGCATGATGGTCGCATGGGACCACGCCGGGGCAGGCGCTTAATGCATCCTAACGCATTATCCGTTAAGTTCGTCTTTATCCATCCCGCTCTGTCGTCGTGGTACCAAATCTGTATTGTTTCCGAAGCATTTAGCAGCACCTGAAACTACCTTGTGTCTTGTGCCCGCTTATCCGCCTTTGCAGACTGTCACCTCATTGAGCTTAGCGGTTTTGTCTTGCTCATTCCTGTGTCTCCGTGGCCTGGAACAGCGCCTGGTATACAGTAGGTGCTCAGTAGATAATTTGTGGCAAAAGTGAATGAATGAATGAGTGAATTATAGCATAGACGACGCGTGGAGTCCCTGGTGCTGACGGTAATAGCCACCAGGGGGCGCCAGAAACCAGGAAACCGGCCCCAGCCGGGAGCCTCCGTTTCCCAGCCTGTAAAATGGGAACCAAGGAGCAGGGATGTGAGAGGAGGAAGGAGGAGGGTCAGAAGCTGCGTCCCCCCGCCCCCCCAGACCCTCGCCCCTCCTCCCCCTTCCCTGCCCAAGCTCTCCTGCCTCCCACAGCAACACTAGTTTGGGGGTGTTTTATTTATTATTTATTATCTTCGTGTGTTTTCAGGATTGCGCGCGCTTAACGCGCGCACTCCGAAGGGTCTAATTCTCATTTCGATTCGCTAAACTTAGCGGTACCATTGCCACCCCACAATCTCCCCCTTCCCAGAGGGCCCCGCCGACTTTCAACCGACTGACATACACTTCCGCGTGTCTAGAGAAGACCTGTTTTGCCACTTCTCGGTGTTTTCAGTTTTAGTGTTGACTTCCTTCCAGGAGAGATTCAGAATCAACCTGAGAGTTGATTTTTTTTTTTTTTTTTTTTAATTCGCTTCTTCGTCCTTATCCTTATCGTTGGCCCGACCCCCGGCCCTTCTCCACGTGTCTGAAGCAGTGGTGTTCAAACTCAGGCATCTGAATCGCCTGGAGTGTCAGGGTGGGGGCGTGGGGGGGGGGGTCCTTGAAACCCGGATTATAGGTCCCGCGGGTGGTGGGTGTGTTGGATACAGGAGGTCTGATGCCCTGGGAACGTCTAACGAGCTCCCAGGTGATGCTGATGCCGACGCTGCTGGTCCGAGAACCCCTGCTCTCGTCTTCTTTCAAAACAGATTCAAGATGATTCAGGAGATCTGTCTAGGGCGTGTGTCCAAAGAGCTCTTCCTGGAGCCTTTTTTTTTTTTTTTTTTTTTTTTTTTGGTTCTAAACGATGGTAAAATGCACATAACGTAAAATGTGCCACCTCAACCGTCTCTCAGTGCACTGGCATCAGGCACGCTCACGCTGTCGTGCACCCGCCCCCACCACCCGTCTCCAGAACTTTCCATCTCCCCAGACTGAGCCTCTGTCCGCAGAAAGCACGGACTCCCCGCCCCCTGCCCCACCCCTGGCTCCCACCATCCGCTCTCTGTGGACAGATGGGACTCCTCTGGGGACCCCCTGTGAGTGGGGTCACGCGGGACGTGTCCTTCTGTGTCTGGCTTCTGTCACCGCGCACAGGGACCTCCGGGTCCGTCCGTATTGCAGCAGGTGTCAGATTGCCTTCTTTTCCAAGGCTGGATAATATTCCAACGTGTGGATGGACACATCGTGTTTATCCTTCACCTTCCGATTCCCTTGAGCCTTTCCAGTCCACTACGGGTTGGCTGTCTTCTAAGGGTGCACAGCCAGCTAAGCTGGGGATTCCTTTTGCCACATCCTGAATTCTGTTCTCCATCCCTTCCCTTTCTTGACTTGTGTCCTTGTTTTGATGGAGAACATTTCAGAAACATCTTTGTAACCTCCAGGTGTGACTGTGGCCTCCTCCATTTTCCTGATTCCCTATCATCTCATTGCCAAGCGCCCCACACAGTCTCCGGAGTCAGACAGGCTTGGGTGGAAACATCCTAGGTCTGTCCCTCACTAGCTGGGCACCCAGGCTCCCCCCCACTATCCCCCGGCAGAAATCATTAGTCACGAATAAACCTAATAATACCAACATTTATTATCCCCCGAATCGTGACCTCAGAATTAGTAACCTCCTAGCCATGTCATTAATAAATTCACCATTAAACTTTAATGACGGAGTGAACACAATTATTCTTTTTTGTTTGTTTGTTTTAATGTTTATTTACTTTTGAGAGACAGAGTGTGAGCGGGGGAGGGGCAGAGAGAGAGAGAAAGACACAGACTCTGAAGAGGCTCCAGGCTCCCAGCTGTCAGCACAGAGCCCGACTCGGGGCTTGAGCTCACAAGCTGCGAGATCATGACCCGAGCGGAAGTCAGACGCCCAACCGATGGAGCCGCCCAGGCGCCCCTCGTCATTCTTCATACACTGAGGCACAGCGTGGTAACGATTCTTTGTGATTCCAAGCAAGTGGCTTCAGCTTTCTGAGCTCCTGTTTTCTGGTGCGTAAAACGGAAATGATAACAGTTCCCATCTGGTTGATCAATACTACCAAATATGTATTTTATTCTAGGTGTTCTGTTCTATGTTAGGTACTGGGAACGTATTAGCAGTAAAAAGAAACAAACAAAAAAGGAAACAAGAAATAGGCCCCTAACTACGCATCGTATGCAGAGGCTTTAGCGCCCAGCCTGGCTTTTGATCATGTTGTCACTTGTAACTTACGTCCCATTATGTTGTACGTGATGTCATACGTTATATATGATACTCGCATGTTATATGTTGACACTATATGCATCATAATAATGTCGTACTTCGTTTAGCAATGGTATCAGTATGTCTATCTCAATACCGCATCATTTATACACTGTGCATATAACACAAATCAAACTCACTTATTATGCCATTAGAATTCCTACGTAGGACAAAGCGTATGCCATAAGTCAGTGTCACCTGCAATATGACGGTGGATACTTGATTAACCGTGGACATGACTCGTGTTTATTACCTGCGAGAGGATTAGGGCAATAGGATTAAGCCGAGGGCAAGCCGCTGCCCTTCCACCCCCCGGGCGCTTGGGGGCGCTCGAGGCGCGGAGACGCACGCGGGCCCACCCCCGAGCCCCGATTGGCGGCGCGCGCGCTGCGCCACGGCGCACGCCGGCCCCGCCCCCGGGCCCGCCCCCCGCTCCCTGGGCCCGGCCCCCTCCCTCCGCCCTCCGGCCGGCGGCGGTTGTTGTTCGGCGGCGGCGGCCGCAGCTCGGGTGCAGCCGCCGGCCGGTCCGCGCGCGCGGCCATGGAGCTGGAGGTGCCGGACGAGGCGGAGAGCGCCGAGGCGGGGGCCGTGACCTCGGAGGCGTCCTGGGCCTCGGAGAGCGGGGCGGCGGCAGGTAACGGTCCCGGACCTCCGTCCTTCCTCGCTCCCCGAGTGGACCCGCCTGGCCTCCCCCCGCCGGGGCCCAGTGGACCCGCCCGAGCGCCGGAGGGGCGGCGGGACCCGCGGCGGCGAGGCCGGAACGTTCCACTCGGGGGCGCTCGCGGGGGGGGGGGATGGGACGCGGGGCCCGGGGGAGGATGGAGCGCCCCGCCTGGGGGGCTCGGGGCGGCGCCGCCCTTCCCCGGGATGCCGGGGGGTGGGGGTGGGGGGGGACCGCGGGGGTGGGTGCGGGGCCCCGTTCTGGGAGGCCGTGGGGGCAGCAGCCCCCTCCGGAGGCGCGCGGGGAAGACGGGTCCTCCCGTCTGGAGGGGGGGCGGTGAGACCACGCTGTGGGTGGGTGCGCCGCCCCCTGCCGGGGGCGCCTGGGGACGGCATCCCACCCAGGCCTGTCGGCGTGTGGGATGGTGGAGTACCGCCGTGCCGGTGAGGGGCCAGGTCTCCTAGGTGGGCATAGCAGGGAGGCGACACTGTCCCAGATGTGCCCCCTCCCCCTTCCTGGACACACTGCTGGGGGGGGGGGGCCCACCTTGCTGGCATCCGCTTGGGGGATCGCCCCTTCCTTCCACGGGCAGTCACCCCTATGGGCACGGCTTATCGGTGGTGAAGGGCAGGCGCTGCCCGCGTGGACGTGGGGGGTCTTCGAGGCCATCTGGGCCTGCTGACTATCTCATTTCTCTTCGTGGGAGTCACCAGCCCCGGTCTCCGGTGCAGTGGCCATTCATTGCCTTTCCGGGCCTCAGTTTACCTCCTTATCACGGGGGGGGGGGGCTAAGGACGTGGCTTCTCAAAATGCCTTCAGTGCCGCGGCTCTGCAGGCAAGTGTCAGGGGGGAGAAATAGCCCCCGCCCCAGCCTTCTACCTGGACGCTGGGGGGCGGCTCCTGGTGTGTAGGGCCCCTGCCTCCTCCCTCGGTCTTCAGAACAGCAGGTGGGGGGAGCCCGGTGGCCTGGTGCGGCCCATGGGCTCCCCCCACCTGCTGTTCCCTAACTGCTGCCCAGAGGAATGGCCCCCGCTCCTGCAAGGCTCCCTCTGGGTGGCATTCTCAAGCCTCCAGACAGAAGTTTCCGGATCCGCAGGATCCTCCTCAGGCAGCCCTCACCAGCAGAGGCCCTGCAGACACCCACATGGGCACCCGGCTTCCTTCTCCCCCAGGCCTCCTGAAGCTTCCTTGGCAGGCGGGGTCTGCTGTGTGCGGCGGGGGGGTGGGGGGAGTCTGGAGAGAGAGCGCCAGGGCCAGCGAGCGTCCCCCTGGTTCTGGAAGCGCTTGGTGGATGACCCGCTTCATCCGACCATCCTGTTGCCTCGCCCTTGGTCTGGGCGGGGACTGGTGCCCTGGCCTGGCTAGCCCTAGACGCGGTTCGGGGACCCAGCCCGCTCCGTTATCAAACCCCTGACCTCCGCTATCAGCCCTCTGGCCTGCGCTGGTCAGAGACAAAACAGCCCAAGACTCAGTGACCACAAGAAAGCCGCATAGCAGACGTTTATTTTATCAGGGGCTCCGTGAGCCACTGGGGGGCAGATAAAGCCCCAGGCCCCAGCGGTGGCTGGGTCTGAGCGTGGGGGCCAGGAAGATAAGGGGTCAGCCGCGACTGCCTGTCACCAAAATGCGCAGAAATCTGACTCCCCCAGCAAATCGTTTACTTCCCTCGCTTTAAAATTACAAGCTGCTCCTTCCCTTGCGGGCCCGTTTCTCCTGATGTGAGTCCTAAGTTTGGGCAGTTAAGTCTCCACAGGTTCCCTCCTGCTCAGGGATTAGAGAAGTCCCTAAGCGTCTTTGTGCCAAGATGGTTCCATGCCACACCAGGGGTCGTCGCCTCGGCCCTACTGACGTTTGGGCCGGAGAATTCTGTTTCGGAGGCCCCGTCCTGGGCGCCGTGGGGTGTTGCGCAGAATCCCCGGCCCCGCCCATTCAGTGCCGGGATCTCGCGGGTTGTGATGACCCTAAGCGTCCACACGCGGCTCCCGTGTCCCCTGGAGACACAGTCGCCCTGGACGAGAAACCACTGCACCACACCTGCTGTTCCGTAACGTGGTTTGCTGTTTATCCGCGGTACCGTGGATTTCCCCCCATGTGGGTATCAACTTTTATTTTCTTCGGAAGGAGGGATCCCGTGCGTGGTTCAGGGGGCGCGCGCCCCAGACATACTGTCCGGCCTCCACCCGATTGCGGTGTGGCCTTGAATAACGAGTGCCTTGACTTCTCTGGGCCCCGGTGTCCCCGTCTGTAAAACGGGGTGATACCTACACCTACTTGGGGCTGGCTGTGAGCCTTACCGGAGTTAGCATGCGTCGGCACGTCGAGAGTGCCCGGTGACCGGCAGGGACAGCCCGTTTTAGGCACCAGCCCTTAACGAGTCCGCCCGCCTGCTGCTGAGGGCCACTCTGGCTGCCCCTGGCGTCCACCTTCTGCTGTGAGAAGCAGTGCCGTGGGGAACGTCTTTGAACGTGGCCCCCGACTGTGGCCCTCTAACTACTTCCTGGCGGTTGAAGTCCCTGTTCTGGAATGGCTGGGTCATGGCGAGCAGATTGAGAATTATTATCTGAAGCCTGTTGGCTTTCCAGAAAGGTCTGGCAGGGGCGGAGAGAGACTCTGGCCAGCGTTGCCAGCTCTGAATGTTACCAGCCTCGGTGCTTTGGGCCAATCTGATGGAGGGGAAATGGCATCTTGGGGTTTAGAATCTGGTTACTGTAAATGCCCCGCTCCTTGCTCCCAAGGCTTGGTCCAGAAAGGGCCCGATGGGGTTCTCCGCTGGTTTTGGGGGTTTGGATGCATTCACGGGGCCCGTGATCTGCCTGTGGGCTCTTGGCCCGTGCTGCGGTCTGGTGTTCGAGCCATTTCCCTCCTATCCTTCCTGCTTGCGTGAGAGCACAGAGCAGTTGGCTTCATTCCCAGCACCCCCTCCCCCGCCAGCCCCCTCCCACATCTAATCTGGTGGCAGATTATGCTGGTTTTGTCCTCAAAATGGACCCAGAATCTGCCTACTTCTTCCTTCTCTGCCAGTCCTGGTCTAGCCCCATCATCCGTCACTGGCTTGGTCCCTCGTCTCTTCCCATGCACCCTACAGCTCATTCCAGAAGGTTCCTGTTAAAAACTGACTTAGGTCCTGCTCGCCTCTGCCCACAGCCCTTTAGGGCTCCCACCTCCCTAGGGGTAAAAGCCCAAGTCCTCCCTGAGGCCCCCAAGGCCCTGCACGACCTGCCCCATCCCCTCCCTCCCCTCCCCTCGTCTTCCCCTTGCCCACTCTGCTCCAGCCACCTGGGCCTGGTCCTTGCTGTTCCTCCTAGGCCTGGTCCTGCCCCTGCCCCAGGGCCTTTGCACACGTTGTGCCGTTGTGCCGGCTGTCTAGAACGTTTGTCCTTTATATCTGTGTCGTTTGCTTCCTTAGTTTTTTCAAGGTTTTGCTCAAATGTCTCCTCAGTGAAGCCTCCCCTGACGGAGGGAGGCCTGAAGGAGAGAGAGAAGACGGCACACAGGGCCCACAGGGCTGGGCTGGGGCATTGTCGCCAGAGGCCTCCTCTGTGGTTGTGGGTGAGTGGTCCCTCATCCCCTTGTGGCGAGTCGGCTGGAATCTCCCAGTTGGAATTCTGCCCTGGACGCTTCCTGGCGATGTGACGCTTTCACCTCTGACGGTCTGGTCCCCTCCGTGGAGAGAGGCCTGGGAGCCAGACCCCTTGGTTCACATCCCAGCTGCATCCTTTACCAGCCAGGGACACTCGGCCTCAGCGTCTCCATCTGTGAGACGGGTGCGATGACTGTCCCTTTCTCCTAGGGCCGAATCAAGCGGGTTGACTCGTAAGCCCTTAGAAGGGCATCAGGCGCGTGGGCAAGCCCATGTGGGTGCGGGGACTTTCCCTCCTCAGATGGATGCGTGGGTGGCAGAGGCCCCCGTGCTGCATGCCCCTCCCGCGCAGAACCCAGCGCGGGCGGTCGCTTACTTACTCCTTAGCCCTTGAACGATGCTTATTAAACATCGGCCAAGCACCTGCTGCGGGTCTAGGTGCAGTGAGCCGGGGGCTCCCTCCCTGCTGTCGTGGGCTCTCAGATCGGCGGGGGTCAGGATGACGGTGGCGGGCAAGCAAACAGAGAGGACCGGTCGTCAGCAGACTGCCTTCTGGGCCGAGTCCCACCCAGCACCAGTTTTTGCCGGGCGGGTTTTCTTCGCACGCAGCCGTGCCCGCCCACTCACACGCTGTCTGTGACGGCTTTTGTGCTACAGACCTTATGGCCCGCAGGGTCAGAAATGCCCGCGGTCTTGCGCCTTGTGGAAAATGCTGCCATCCCCTGAATGAGTGCGTGCTGGTCCGTGGTGAGCACGCGGAGGGGAAAGAAACCGGTGTCCGGCGTGGGGCAAGCTGCAGCCGGGGTGGTCGGGGAGGAGTGGCCTAAGTGAGAAAAGCAGCCACGGGAGAGGGGTTAGCGGGCAGAGGGATTGGCCTGTGCAAAGGCCCTGAGGTAGGAATGAGCTTGACTCATTTGAGCCACGGAAACAAAGTTCTTGTCGTGGGGGGGGGGCTGAAATGGGCCAGGCCAGTCACGTGGGGCCGTTGGGGGGCCCTGGCGCAGCACTCTGGCTAGTTGGTCGGGAAGGAGCCTCCCGGGACAGGTGCCAGATGAGTGGTGCTGAGTTGTGCTGGGAGCCTGGGTGGAGGCCATGGGGGGTGAGGGGGGTGAGGGAGCCGAAGAAGCCAGAAGGGATTGGTCTGTGCCCTGGAGCTGGGGGGGGGGGGTGGGGAAGGCCTGAGAAGGAGCAGGTTCTGGCAGGGTCGTACTGATGGGGGTGGGGCAGGCAAGGCAGGTGGAGTCCCACGGACCCTGGGCGGGGAAGCCTGGGTCTCACGCTGCCTTGGCCGCAGACAGCTGTGCCTCTGAGCAAGTGAAGCCCCTGCCCCCCCAGCCCAGCTCCTCTCAAGATGAGGGCACTGGGGACAGGAATCGGGAGAGGCCCGAGGTCCCCGGGGTGGTGCTCGTTGAATGACAGACAGCTACGCGACATCGGCATTTATCGCCGGGGGGGCCCAGGCTCCAGGGGGGTCTCGGGCTCCCAGGCCTTCCTGCTCGCACTGCCTGCCGTTGCGACTGACACGTGTCACCACTCGTGACCGGGCAGGTTGAGACCCCCCTGGGGATTGCCTGCTGCCGCCAGCTGGCCAGCAGGGCCTGGAGCCGCGGACTGCCCACCGTGGGGATTACTGGCCTGGTGGATTAGCCACAGGGCCCTGCACCTGCTGCCCCACTGAGCCACGCTGGAGGGCTCGGGGTCCAGCCCAGGGCGCCCTGAGTGCTTGAGCCAGACTGAGTGAAGGCATTTTGGGGACCTAGCCTGTGACTTCGGTTGGAAAAAGGAACCCCCGGTGTTTTGTCACAACTGCTTTCTGTCTCGTACGTGTGCCACGCACACGTCTCTTGGCCTTTGTTCTGGATGCGTGGGGTTGCCGCTGAAGGTTTAAGGAGTGGGGTGCCGTTTGGGCATTTGTGTATGAAGGACGCTCTGGGGTGCGCTTGGGCCACACCGCTTTTCATCGCTCACCCCTTTTCCCACGTTGAATAACGCACATCTCGGAACTCTCTCTGTTTTATGGGAACCACGGGGCTGCGTCTTTCCCGTATTCGATTGGGCTACCAGTCTTTCTCTTATTGATTTGTGGGAGCTCTTTATATATCGTGAAAGTTTTTTGTTGTTTTTTTTTTTAATTCGTGACACAGGCGTAAGTAGTCCTCCCCCATTTTCTCTTATGATGATAGTTGATTTCGGGTGGGTATCTTGATATTTATGTGGTCAAGTTTATCCATCTCTCCTTGACGGTTTCTCAGTTTGATATCATGGATGGAAACGTGTTCTCCGTCCTGAGGTTCTAATTCTTCTAGTACTAAGGTAGTTTCACCTTTTTCTAAAGTCCTGCTCTATTTGGGACGTGCCCCCGCGTACGGTGTATGAGGATTTCATCGTTCCACGGTTTTCCAGGGGGCTCGGGGTTGCCCCAACGGTTTCTGGAAAATCTGCTTGCCTCACCGATTTGAGATGCCCCCTTTATTACATCCCAGATTCCTGCATGCGGCTGGTCTATTTCTGGACTTTCTATTCTGTCCCGTTCATCTGCCTGTCTTCTTGCAGCAGGCAAGCCTGTAACTACAAGTAATAACACGTTTCCTTCAAAAAGCAGCAGCCTGCCCTGTGGTCAGGAGACAGGGAGGACTTCTGTCTTGCCCTCTCTGTTTCTAGGAGGAGGTAACCAACCGTCAGTCATTCGAGGTGGTTTTCTGCATTCGCACGTCCCTTTAATTTTTTTTTTTTTAACGTCGTATTTTGAAAACGTTCAAGCCTGCAGAAAAGTTGCAAGATACTGTGGCAACAGCCCGAGGCTCTTAGCTGAGATTGGCCAGCTGCCGACACATCTCTCTGAATGGGTGTTAGCGCCTGTGTGCGATTTTGCGGGTCCTTTGAGAGTCAGTTGGAAGGAAGCCCCTTCGTCCTTAAGTACAGAGGTGGGTTCTCATTATTCGCAGTTCTGTGGAGTTTGGGAATACTGAGGTGCGGCTCCTGGGAAACACGCAGGTCCCCGCGAGCCTCTGGTGCCGACGTTTTCGTCACCAGATCACGTCCGTGTGCAACCTCACGCTGTGTGTGCTTCTGCGTAAAGACCCTTGTCAGATACGTACTGGTGCGTCGTTAGCAGCGACCTCGTGACGAGCAGCGCCAACTCCTGCCGGACGGAAGCGTGTCTAACGCACTTTCTGAGGCGCGTCGCCGTCCTCTGGGCTCAGGAACACCCGACCACCGCAGCTCTGGGCCGCTGTGAACGGTGAAAACCACCAACAAACGGCACAAAAGCGTAAAACCCGCCTCTCAGTAGCCCACAGAAAGGGCCCCCGTCTACAGCACAAGAGGGGAGACAGGAAGCAGACTACGCTCGGCTGGACGCGTGCACGGGAGGTGACCGTTTTCGGTGCCCCGCGTGCGTCTGCAGGTGACCGGGAAGGGCTCCCGAGTACCGATCGGGGGCTGCGGTAGCCGGGGGGGGGGTGGGTCTGTAGATGCACAATCGGAATGGTGAGCAGCTCTGTACCCTGCGGGCAGACGCCCCCTCCGCTAAGTGCAGAGATCAAGTTCAGGAAGTGTAACATCCGTGCAGAGTCCACAGTCAGGATCCACGTTGTGCCAGAGTTGTCCTGGATGGCGATCTTTGGTCCCTCGCTAGGATCCGGGGTCACACTCGGAGACCTGGGAGCGGCTGGTCTCCCGGGCCCAACCCCAGCACCGGAACCTTCTGCCTGAGCAGCTGTGAGTGAGCCTCGCCCCCGCTCTCGGCTCCCTCGGGAAGCCCACCTGGTCCCCTCGGGCCCCCGGCCTGGACTTTGGTGGGAGGCCTGTGCCTGGCATGGCCGTGTGCGCAGCTGTGTTTGTGGCAAGAGTGGCGAAAGTTCTGGAACCTTCTTTCTCTTTCTTTTGAAAGCCGGAGCTTTGGAAAGCCGTCCGCCGGCCTAAGGCCTGCCGAGTTCTGGATTCATGGCCACCCTCCCCCCGTCCTTTGCAAGGCTTCCTGTTTACCACTCCGGGAACATTCGCTTTGTGCAGTGAGATCGAGATCGGGCGGGGATGCAGGAGGGGGCGGAACGCGTGGGAGTGGGTCTCAGCCTGGGGGAGGAGGGGTCGACCGGTGGTCCGGGCTCTGCCCCCCCCCCCCCCGAGACCGTCCCCACCCCCGCCCCCGTTCTCAGCTCCCCCAGGCACACCTTCCCCTCCAGCCACCCCAGACCCTGGCTTTCTGTTCCCCCAGAGCATCCTGTCCTGTTCCCACAGGGCCTTGGCATGTGCTCTCTCCGCCTTAGGATGCCCTCACCCTTGGTTTCCCTCGCTGGGTCCTGTGTTCAGGGTCCGTCCGTGGGGCAGCGCGTGTCGGCGACTTGCTCCCGTTCGGGGCCGAGTGACGTTCCGTGAAATGGATGGCGATCGTCTGTTGACGGACATCTGGGTTGTTCCCGCTTTTGGTTACGGGAAGTGTCCATGACATATGGATGACTGCCGCACTCTCCAGTCCCACCAGCCGTGTGTGAGGGTTCTGACTTCTCCACGTCCTGGACGTTACTTGTCACCGTGTGTCTGCTTGATTCTAGCCGTCCTCATGGGCGTGAAGTGGTGTCTTGCTGGGGTTTTGATTTGTGTTTCCTGATGATCAGTGACGCGGAGCACGTGTTCCTGGGCTTGCTGGCCATCTGTACGTCCTCCTGCGGAGAAGTGCGTGTTGAGATCCTTTGCTCATTTTTCGTTTGGGTTCATTTTATTGTTGAATTGTAAGCGCTCTTTATATATGCTAGATACAATTCCCTCATCAGACCTGTGATTGGCAGATACCTTCTCCCATTCTGTCGGTTGCCTCCCCGCTTTCTTGGTGGTGGCCTTTGAAGTGCAAACGTTATTTTTAAGTTTATTTTTTTAGTGATCTCTGTGCCCCACACGGGGCTCGAGCTCACAACCCCGAGATCCTGAGTCGCACACTGCCCTGACTTGAGCTGGCCGGGCACCCTGCAGAGCAGACGTTTTCATTTTGAGGAAGTCCAGCTCATGTTTCCTTTGGTGGCTTGGACTAAAGCGGTCACGGTCCAAGAAACCACGGCCTGACTCAACGCGATGATTTACTTTTCTTCCCAGAGCTTTCTGGTTCCATCCGCTCCGTGGGCTTAGATTTCTGCTGCGTCTCGTGTTCCGAGTGCCTATGGTGTGAGGTAGGGCCCGACGTCCCTCCTCGTGCGTGGAAACCCAGTTGTCCCAGAGCCGCCGGCCGGGAATGTGCATGTTTAGTTCTGGATTCCCACCGACGTATCCTGGGCCATTCCGGGGCGTCCAGACGGGCGTCCCCGTCTGTCTGCGCCCGGACCACATCGCCTTGATTACCGAGGCTTTGCAGCCCGTTTTGAAATGGGGAAACGTGAATCTTCCAACTCTGTTCTGCATTTTGCGTTTTTTTAAACGTTTGTTTATTTTTGAGAGGGAGGGAGAGCGCGCGTGTGCGAGTGGGGGAGGGGCAGAGAGGGGGACAGAGGATCCGAAAGAGGCTCCGGGCTCTGTGCTGACAGCAGTGACCCCGATGTGGGGCTCAAACTCACAAACCAGGAGACCACGACCTGAGCCAAAGTCAGATGACGCTTCACCCGACCCACCCAGGCACCCCCCGCACTTTCCCGCATTTTCCGTTTTAACGCATTAAGCTTGGCTCGGCTCTTACTTCCTGACGGTGTGACTGAGAGCCAGCGTGTTCTCTCACACGCTGTTCGATACCCCATTATACACGCGCTAGCCACCCAGCTCGTTATTGAGCGCTCACTGTATGCCGGGCTCGGAGGCAAGCCCATAGCTGGTGGAGCCCAGAAGGAGCCCAGGCAGAGGCCAGAACCAGGTGGGCGAGGCCTTTGCCCCGGTGACAGGAGCAGCGGGGGTGGCGTGGCTCTTCGTTCAAGCCCCCAGATCAGCCTCCAGCCCCGGCCCGGCCTCCAGTCACAGCAGGGGCCAAGATGGATCCCAGGCTTGCCTCCAGGAAGCCGCCAGGCTGGGAAGGCCTGGAGACGGACCCTAAGGTTCACCAACCACGGGTGGGTCCCCAGGGTGACGGGAGCAGCAAGGTCCGTCACATCTCTGCACTCTCCTCTCCTTACCCTGTTCCAGCCACTTGGGCCTCTGTGCTGATTCCCCAACTCTGCAGGCACATCCCTGCCCCAGGGCCTTTGTACCGGCTCTTCCTTCGTCCTGGGAGGCCCTGCCGCCTCGAGCATGGCTGGCTCTTCCCGTCCCCTTCCCCCCGTGTGCCTGTGGCTCAGGCTGGAGCCCGGCCACCCGGAATCACGGGCATCCGTGCCCACTTTTTCCCGGGGAACCTCAGGCAGGTGACCTGGCTTCTCGGGGCCCTGGCACCCACCCCACCGGGCTGTTGGGTGCATCGGGTGGTGTGGTTCAGACCCAGCGGGCCTCAGCTCTTTGTTGCTGTGCCCACGGGCCTCCTGCTTTCTAGCCGGTCGCTGGGGCCACTGGGGTGTTGGAGTCGGTGGCTCAGTGGTTAGAGGCACTGAGCAGGCCGTGCCTCCAACACTTGCCTCCTGAGCCAAGCCCCTAGTGCCCTGGCCCCGGACCTTGTCGTGACTCCCGCGGTCACCACCAGGGAGAAGGGAGCGGGTCCCGGTGCTGGAGGCACTGCGAAGTGTGGGCACGTGCCTCCCTGGGCTGTAGCGAGTGCTGCCCTCACGGGGCTCCCGGCCTCGAAGGGAGCAGTCACTGGAGGGCCCACAGGTTAAATAGGAGGTTTAAAGTGACCAGGGGTAGGAGTTGTGATGGAGAACGGGTCAGGGAGCCGGCTTCAGCCAGGTGTGCAGGAAGGTCTCGCTGAGGAGGAGACGATCCAGGCCTGAACGGTGAAATCAGACGATCCAGGCCTGAACGGTGAAGAGTATCCTAGGTAGAGAAGCGAGTGCAAGGGCCCTGGGGCAGGACTGTGCCTGGTGCATGTGAGGAAAGGCAAGGAGGTCGCGTGGCAGGAGTGCAGGGAGTGAGGGGAGGCAAGGGGGAGGGGAGGGCAGGGAGGCCATCCGTCTAGACGCCGCCCACCCGCTGTCCTTCTCTGTACTCCCAGGGGCCACGTGGGAACCCCCAGTGTGTCACAGCTGTTGCTGTGAACACAGACCCCGAAATGTGGCAGCTTTAAATAACAGCGCACACTTATTACCTCCCGGTGTCTGTGGGTCAGGAGTCCAAGGGTGGCTGGGCGGGGCGGTTCTGGCACAGGGTCCCTGACGAGGTCGCAGTCCAGCCTCCTGCCCCATCCGAGGGCTCGACCGGGGCTGGAGGAGCCGGTCTCAAGCTGTTGTCGCAGGTGGCTGCCGGCAGACGGCCTCCGTTCCCAGGCCCACTTGCGTGTCCTCGCCGCTCGGCGGCCGCTTCTCCCCGGCTGAGCGGCCCGAGAGCGAGCGAAGGCGGCTGCGTCTGACCTGGTCAGAGGTCGCGGGCCCGCACTCCGGCCGTACCCTGCCGGTCACGCCCAGCGGCCGCGGCAGAAGCTGTGGCTACCCGGGGACCAGGCCGGCCGGGGGCCGTCCTGAAGGCAGGCCGCCCAGCAGGCAGCTCGCGTGGCTTCAGAGCCTCCCTCTGTCACCCGTAGAATGGGGCAGTCGTGGCCCTCACGGGCCTCACGCAGAGTGACCCTCGAGGTGCGGGAGGTCCCGTGGCAATCCCGGAGCCCGGCCGGGCGTCGGGGGCCTGGTGCCCGCCTGGCTCAGCCTCCGGCCCCCTGGGATTCTGGACGCCCAGACCTGCCCTGTCGGGGAGGCTGGCCCCCACCGGGGAGGGAATTACTGGCATTCGCGAGAGTGCCCGGCCTGGCTTCCCACCGTCCGCCTGTCTCCTGGTCGGTGGGCACCTGCCACGGGGGACGGGAGCAAGAGGCCTGTAGCCTAGAGGCCAAGGGGGCCTCTGGCCGAGCAGCCCTGGGCTGCCTCAGTGGCTCTTGGTATCTTAGAATTCAAGTGCGGAATCTGCAGCCCAGCCCTGGCTTCCGGGGAGTAAAAATATATCTGGGAAGAAAACTGGGCCAAGAAACCTCACACGTTGGTCCTGAGACAGCGCGTGATCCTTCACTGGGCACCTGCTGGTGGGTGGGGGGAGGCGGGGGGAGGCGGGGGGAGGCGGGGGGAGGCTCTCTCCGCGGCTGTGCTCCTGCCCTTCCGTCTACGGATCTCGCCCGTCGGCTGGCCCTTCCCGAGTGGAGGTCTGTGGTTGAGGGTCCAGCGTCAGTCTCCCGGTGTCCCCTCGAGGAGCCCCGATCCCCCACACCTCGGCAGGGTGCCGCTGGCTCCGGGGTGGGGACCCAGGCCTCGGCAGGTGACCTGCAGGACAGTCAGGCGCCTACTTGGGGGTGGGGGGGGGCCCGCAGGGAGGGCAGCAGCACTGGCCCGTGGGGAGACCGAGTCCTCAGGGCCCCCAGGTGCCGCCAGACTTGAAGGTCATCTTCAGTTATGCGAAGGGCCGGGTGGTCTCTCTCGTAAGGGGTCGATTGCGGGAGCACAAAAGCCACGGCAGAGATTTGTAAATGAGTGGGTGTGGCTTTGTGCCAATAAAACTTTACTTACAAAGCAGACGGTAGGCGGGTCTGGTCTGCAGGGCACAGTTGACTGGCCCCTGAGTTGTGTTAACAAATAATCCCTCTCCACACACTGTGTGAGTTAGGCTTCTGCCTCAACACAAAACATCCTAACACCACTTCTTTGAGCCTCAGTTTCCCCCTCTGAAGAAGAGAGACGAGAGGCATAGGATAGGCCAGCGGGGAAGCCCCATGGGCCCGTGGCCTTGCTGGGCCTTCCGCCCTGCAGCAGATGTCCAGCTCAGGGAACCTGTGAGAGCCACATTCCCCTCGCTCTTCCCCTGGGGCTCCAGCCGGTGCTTGCTCTCAGCCTCCTCCATGCAGCCCTCCAGGGTTTCTCAGCTGATGCCCCGTGCCTGGGAGCTGGTGCAGGGGGGAGGGGGGGGAGTCACAGAGGGACACAGGGAGAAGTGGCCTGCCCTGCGGGGCTCTGGGAGGAGCCAGGAGACCCCTGAAGGCGGTGCTGTGGCGTGGGTTTCCATGGGTTTCCGAGGGAGAGGCTGCTAGGCCCCGGGACAGGCTCTGGGGAGGGGAGGGGAGGGCGGTCGCGGAGCAGAGGGGAGGTGGGAGGTGGCTCAGGGCCCAGGGCCTGAAGGAGCCCGAACGGTGGAGGACCAGACAGCAGCCCACAGGCTGGGCAGTGGGCGCGGGCAGGCGACTGCGGGGGCGCCGGGTCTGGGGATGGCGAGCCCAGGGCCCCAGTGTCCAAATCTGTGGAAGACGAGCTGTCGCCCTCTGCGCCTCTGATGGTGTGGGCGACCTCTGGCAGTGTCCCCCGAGGGCCGGGGACCAGACAGAAGCGCGCCTAGGGCAGAGCGGGAGTCGGCAGCAAGCGGGCGTTGTCGGAAGCTCTGCTTCCGGGGCCGGGCGGGGGCTCTGCCCTTGGGCCCAGGGGCCGGCGTGGCGGTGGGGCTCACACAGGTGACCGGACGGCTGCGGGACACTGGGCTGGGTGCGTGGGAGCAGCGTTCGGCTTCAGGAGCAGCCGCTCTGCCCGCGGGGTCAGGGAAAGCTACCCAAGGGGAGGAAGCTTCTGGTTGCCGCGAGGGTGGGCTGGCTTGGGCTGCCTTGAGCAGACCCGACCGCCAGCCCTTGCGGCCAGAGCGTGTCTGCAGAGACTCGGGAGCCCCTGCCTCTGAGCTACCTTGAACTTGCCTCTGAGACCTCTGGGCCTCAGTCTCCCCGGCTGTAAAGTGGGTCATCTCCCGGGAGTGTTAGGGGGTGGGGGGTGCGGCTTTCGGGGCGCCAACCCAGCGCTGGGGCGTTGCGAACAAAAGACAGAAGTAGACAGGAGAGTGCGGTTAAGCTATTTTTATCACGAAATATTTTGTTATTTTTTAATGTTCATTTTTACACATGAAAAATAAAGAGAGAGCAGCAGGGGGGCGGCAGAGAGAGGGGGAGAGAGGATCCCGAGCAGGCTGTGCGCTGTCAGCACAGAGCCCCACCCGGGATTTGATCCCACGAACCGGGAGATCATGACCTGCACCGGAACCGAGAGTGGGACCCTCGGCCGAGACTGAGCCGCCCAGGCGCCCGATGCGTTGGTGTCTTTTCTGGGCGCCTCGGATCTTTTGTCACTAAGGAACGCTCCCAGAGTTTGGAACGCGCGAGCGAGTGAGCGAGTGGTGGACAGAATGCTCTTCGGGAAGCTGGGAATCGGGACAATCGGTAATTCCTTACCTGCCACCATGCACCCTTCCGGGTGGTTTGGGGTGGTAAATGCAAAATCGTGAGAGGAAAAAAACTATCTGTGAGGCAGAAAGGGGCTTTCTTAGTCCCGAAGCCTTCGTTTGAGACTTGCCCCCTAGTTTGAAGTTTCAGCCTTTGCCTGAGTCCTGCCCCTGCTGAGGCCCCGATGGTTCCTGGCGCGACGGGGACTTTTGTCCCCCCGGCTGTCGGCTGTCGGGGTGAGAGCCGGGATGAGCTTCCCACGTGCCGGGACTGGACGCAGCACTGGCAAGCCCGCTGTGGCCTCTGGTCTACCGGGAAGGGACAGGTCCCTTCGGTGACGTGTGGCCCGAAATCAGTGAGCCGGGGGCGTGGTAGAGGGTGGGCAGGGGTGGGGTGGGAAGGGACTGCTCTAGGGGGGGCGTCAGGGGTGGACCCTCCAGGAGGCGATGTTCAGGCCGAGACCATCTGAGTGCCGGCCGCGTGGAGATGCAGGGAGGGAGCCTTCGAGGCCGCGGGCACGGTGACGGCTAAGGCCCCGAGGTGGGACCGTGACGGCCGCAAAGGTGTGTTGAGCGAGTGCGGGTTTTGCGTGTGAAACCCGCAGCCTCCGTAGTGTCACCTGTGTGACCACGCCCACTCCTGGGGCCGATCCACCCCAAACGCGAGCTTCTCCAAAGCCTGAAAACACCCGGCAGCACAGGGCCAGGTTGACCTTTGACCCGCATTCAGAAAATTGTCAACCGAGGGGCGCCTGGGGGGGGGGCTCAGCGTGTGGAGGGTCAGACCTTTGGTTTCTTTGGGGCCCCACGTCAGGCTCTGCGCTGACAGAGTGGAGCCTGCTTGGGATTCCCCCTCCCTCCCTCCCTCCCTCCCTCCCTCCCTCCGCCCCTCCCCACCTCTCTCAAAATAAACAGAGCCAGGGAGGGGCAGAGGGAGAGGGAGAGAGAGAGAAATCCCCGCCCCACGTGGGGCTCGAACCCACAGACCCGCGAGATCATGACCTGAGCCAAAACCAAGAGTCGGCCGTGGGGCGCCTGGGTGGCTCAGTCGGTGAAGCGTCCGACTTCGGCTCCGGTCGTGATCTCCCGGTTCGTGGGTTTGAGCCCCATGTGGGGCTCTGTGCCGACAGCTCGGAGCCTGGAGCCTGCTTCGGATTCTGTGTCTCCCTCGCTGTCTCTCTCTGCCCCTCTCCTGCTCACGCTGTCTCTCTCTGTCTCTCAAAAATAAATAAATGTTAAAAAAAAAAAAAAAAAGCTGCTCAGCTGGCTGAGCGGCCCAGGCGCCCCTGCTGCATTTACTTCTTGGGTTTTCTGAAATCTTTTCTCTCCAACCTCCGTTCCTTTTCTTTTTTCTTGTCTTGCTGCACCGGCCAGCGTCCCCACCGCCGTGGTGGCTCTCGGCTCGTACCGTGGTCCCTGCTTCAGTCAGCTGTCGCTGCGTAACAGGCCGCCCGGAGCTTTGAGCCTGAGCGAACAAGTGCGTGTGTGCTCGCAGCTCTGGGGTCTCGCCCGGGGTCGGCGGGCGCCTCCACCCTGGTCCCGCACCCCGGCTGGGAGCCGCCTACCTCCCCGGTGCGGTCGCCAGTGTGGCGGGGACTCCCGCCAGGACCTCAGGGCTCAGGGTTCCCAGAGGGCAGAACCAGAAGCTTCCACCCTTCCCCACGCCATAGGGTTTCTCCCTTGCACCGCACCACTCGGGGCATCGCGTGGCTGCAAAGAGCCGGCCCTCTCCGCTCAGCCGCGGCCCTTTCGGTTTGGAGAGAGGACTCTCAAGTGTGGCTCGGCCGGCCGGGGGGCTGAGGGTTGGGATTGCCACCCCCCCTGCAGAGGTTCCCAGTGTCCCCGCAGGCTGCCCGCAGGGCCCTGCTGCTGAGGCGGCCGCGCAGCGGGAGGCCCAGGGCCACCGGGTCGCTCCGGCCGATCAGGGAAGTGTGTGAGGCTGGGCCTCAGCCCCACTTCCTGGCTTCTCGGGGCCGCTGGCCCCGCTGCCTTGTCCTCGCGCCTTCCCATTCGCCCTGAGTCACGGGGAGCCGGCACCCGGCCTGGGCACATGCAGCCCTGATCTGGGAAGCGGCCCCGCCCTGGAGGCCTCGTGTCCCCCTGCTGCCCTCTCCAGCGCTGACTCCACACGCAGCTCTGACGGTGTCCGTCAGGGGGTGACTGAGCAGACCTGGTCTCTCTGTAGTGGGGGAGACATAACACATGAGCCCCAGGAGCTGCTGGGTGCCTGGAAGACCAAGAAAGCCACGGAGATGAGGAGAGTGACCTCAGAGGGACTGTTTTCGGCAAGGTGGTTGGGGGAAACTTCAGAGGGGGTGACGTTTGAGCCAGGTCTCAGATGAAACAAGGGAGCAAACCCAGCAAGGGTCTTGGGAACGGTGTTTCAGGTGAGGGGGAGCCCAACCGGTGCAAAGGCCCTGGGGCAGGACCTGCCTGTCATGATGGAGAAAGGGCGAGGAGGCCCATGTGGCTGGAGCAGAGTGAGGGGGAGAGAGGGAGAGGCGGAGGGCCGAGGGAGGGAGGACGGGGGGGGGGGGAGGGCACCTTCGTGCAGGGCCTTGGGGACCCAGGGGAGGACTTGGACTTTTCCCCCAGGGAGGTAGGAGTCCTGGAGGGCTGTGGGCACGGGAGGGCGGGACCTGACTCAGGTGCTCACGGGCGCCGTCTGGTGGCGTCCGTGGGGAGACCGGGCTGTGTGGAGGACAGACGGGGGACCAGGGTGGAGGGGCTGCGGCGGTCCTGGAGCTGTGGGCCAGGGACAGTGGGCAGATTTGGGGTGGATTTTAAAGGCACAGGTGGGTGATTGTGCTGAAAGACAGACGGCGAGGCTCCTCCCTGGGTCTTGGGGGCCCACAGTCCTTCCCGAGCTTTTCGTTTCCACGTCCAACAGACGTGGAGACGAGGCTCCCCCGAAGCTGAGACGCGGGCAGAGGGGAGGGGAGAGGGTGTCTGTCCACCCGTCACGGGTCAGTCAACGCACAGGCCCAGCCCTGAGGGAGGATACCCCCAGCCCCCATGAAGAGGACATACATCTATGTCATTGTTGCCTGGAGGGAAAGGACAGGGTGTGCAGGATGGGGCGGTGGTAACTGGGGTGGGGGTAGGGGGACCATCCAGGGCAAGGGCCCTGAGGCCAGCCAGTGGAGCAGGGAACAGCTGATAGGAGGTGGGTCCTGCAGGCTGGGAGGAGGGCTTTGGCCTGCTTTAGGGGCTGAGAAACAGGCTCAGAGGGAAGCCCCTGAGGGCGTGAGGAGCTCACCTCCTCCCTCCAGAGCCCCGGGGTGGCTGTGAGGTCACCTGCACCGAAGCGATCGGTGCAGCCTGTGGCAGGGTCCTGTGGTAGGGCTGGGCGGCGGGCTGGGGAGAGGGGGCCCAGCTCTGGAGCCCTAGCTTCGGGCACCCACGGAGGCTCAGCGAGACCACAGGAAAGGTGCTCAGAGAGGTGGAGGGGCTCGCCTGAGGCCACACAGCGGTGGGCCGCAGGAGAGCCCAGCCTCAGCCCTGCGCGCGTCCCCTGCCCCCTCCCCCCTGCCCAGAGGCTGGCACGGCTGTGTCCCGGGGCAGGCGCGCTCTCCCCCTCCCCAGGCTATTTTTAAAACTTAATTTCCTCAAAAATTGGGTGGCTCGTTCAGAAGAGAGTGGGTCACGTCTTGGGCTGGGAGGAGCGACATCGTGGTGTGGCCTCTGCCGTCCCAGCCGGCCTGGCTGGTGGTGGCAGCACAGGGCAGGGCCGTGACCTCCAGCAGTGGACTCGCTGTGAGCAGGAAGGGAGGGCCCTCCAGGGCCGGGGGGCCACGGTTTTTGAGCAGCAGGGGGTGGGGGGGTCCTCACAGGCCCGGTGCTGTGGTGGGGGGTGGGGCAGACGGACCACCGCGGGGCTTCCTGCGGGAGGAGGCGGGTGTGGACGTGGCTGGGCAGGAGGGCGCGCAGGGCTGTGAGCCGCCAGGCCGCCCCCCGACCCGCTGAGGAGCCTGAGGAGCGAGCCGGGGGGACTCGGGAGCAGGCGGAGCCGTGGCGGGGGGGGGGGGGGGGGGGGGGAGGCCGGGACCTCGGTGTTGGGCCTGCTCGGCCTGGGAGCTGCAGAGGACGAAGTCCAGAATGTTCTGTCCTGGTCCACCGCCAGCTTCTTGCCTTCTCTCCTCTTCTTCCCCCACAGCCCACACATAACACCACGAATTGTTCTGTTGGGCAGCCAGCAGAAATATCACGTCAGCTTTCTAGCACCTTCTGCGACCCGCTTGCCTCTAGCTGAGCCTCGGGATGGGCCCACGTTCATGCCCGGGGCCTGGGCACCCAGGTTGGAAGGTCCGTGGGTGGGCACCTGGGGCCTCGGGCAGGTGAGCCAGCCTCCGTGTGTCGGCTTTGACCTCCTGGCTGGGGTGTTCTCTGCCGTGACCATGGCACCGGCCGGTTGCCCACCCAGCCTCAGTTTCCCTGCCTGGACCATCTCCGACACCTGGCTGACTGATGCACGGGGCAGTGGTGGCACTGGGGTGGTGGTTGTGGCTGAAGGAGGACACTGGTCACCCACCCCGCCTGCCCAGGCCTGCCCCACATTCAGTGTTTCCTTTTTTCAATAAGTGTAATTCATAGCATAAAATTCACACTTTGAAGAACACGGTTTAGTTTTTCGTGTATTCCCAATGTTGTGCCACTGTCACCACTGATTCTAGAACATTCTTATCCTGCTAAAGGCAACCCCATTCCCTTTGATAGTCACTCCCCGGTCCGCAGCCTTGTCCGCTCTTCGGGACTGGAACCCCATCTCAGCCCCACCACACCCACGGTCCTGTCTCTAGCCCGACCTCCCCTGAGCTCCAGACTCGGGGTCCGGCTGATCCTGGAGTCTCTGTGCGGGAGGCTCCGGGCGTCTCACACTCAGCTTGGCCACGCTGCCCCCGACTGTCCCCACACCTGCTCCTGCCTTGTCCCTCATGTTGGCCAAGGCTGCTCATTCCTTCCGTTAATGGCTTTAGTCATAGTCCTTAGTCATTCTGGATTCCTTGCTTTTCGCTTTGCCTCCAGTGAGGGTAGCCTGTCTGTCCCAACTTGAGACCTGTCCAGAATCTGCCCACCTCCCCTCTGCCTCCCCGACCCGGTCCAGCCCATCCACTCCTGAAGGACCAGCTCAGTTCCCCCCCACCCCGTCCCCCAGTCCATCCTCCCCGTAGTGGCCGCCAGAGGGCGCCCACGAGCACCCAAGTCGGATCCCCTCCCTCTGCCCACGGCCCTCCAGGGCTCCCACCTTCCTGTGGGGAAAAGTGCAAGTCCTCCCTTGCTGGCCTGACTCCTCACGCATCACCCAAGCCAAGGCCCTCCACCATCCTGGTCACCACTTGCCTTCCCACCAGCCTGACACGTAGACACCCAGCACGTGAGTTTCTGTTGCGGTAAACAAATCACACGGCCTGATCTAAAACCACACTCTGGAGGTCATGAGTCTAAGATGGGTGTCACGGGGACCAAGCCCAGGCATGGGCAGGGCCGGTTCCCCCAGAAGCCCCAGGGAGACCCCTCTCCTGCCTTTTCCGCCTTCCGGAGGTGCCACATCCTGGCCCGCGCCCCCCCCCCCCCCCCCCCCCAGCCAGCAGCATGGGGTCTGCCCGTCTCTCTGCCTCCCTCTCATGAGGATCTCGTGGGGACGCTGGGCCCAGGGACCCCGGGTCTCCCCGTCCTCAGACCTCACCAGCCTTGGCTTCCTCCCACCTGCAAAGCCCGCCTCATCTGCAGGAGGCAGGGGTATGTCTGCGGTCCATACTCGTTTGAACAGATAATCCTCAGCAGAAGCCTGCTTTGCAGGTGAGGACGCCAGGGCTCAGAGAGGTCAGTGGTTGGCCTCCCCACAGGGAGCCAGGATTGGAGGGCAGGGTGCTAGGGATGAAAACTGCCTGCTCCCTCACCGTGAGCCTCTCTCCACGGTGAGCACCTCTTTCCCGGGGACAGTGTGAACAGGGGCCAGGGAGCCGTCACTCCAGCCCTGGCCGCCTGGCCCCTTCCCACCGACCCAGCCGGTCACGTGATTTCTCTGTGGCCCGAGGACGTTGGATCTGGTTGAGCCCTGCTTCCGCCGGCAGGGGAAGGCCACAGTTGTCAGTTTGGCAGCCCTTTGCTGCCAGGGACTTAACGTCTTTGGGGTCAGTGGCGGGTTGGCGTCTGCACCCGTTTCCCAGCCGGGGTACTCTCCCTCCGTAGGGGTGCAGGGAGCGGAGTGAGGTCGGAGACACCTGTGTGCGGGGAAGGCAGGGTGGTGACACGGTGGGGTGGAGGGCCGCCCCCGTCTCCGGGCTGAAGCCTCTCTCTTCTCTCCTGCAGGCTTGGCCCAGAAGAAGATGGCCCCGTCGGAGGTGAGTGTCCTGTGCCCTTCCTGACCCACTTCTCCGAAGACCGACCAGCCCCGGGGCCTGCTGTGCGGCCTGGGGCAGCTGGCTGCACCTCCCCGGGCCCCACGCTCTGGCAGGTGGCAGGCAGTGAGAGTCCCTCGGTCCTGCCGGCATCTTGAGTTTCAGGGAGGGGAGCCGCTGGGGAAGGAAGAGCGAGGACCCGGCCTGGACAGTGAGGGACAGAGGGACGGAGACTGAGGGTCCAGAGGGGTGGGAGGGGAGCCGGGCAAGGGCGGGTCCCCGAGGAGCTCCCAGGAGGAGGGGGGGTCCAGTCAGATGCGGCACCGCTGGTGTGGCATCCGTTGTCCCCACACGCCCGCCCACGTCTTCCGTCTTCCATTCGGGATCCAGAGAGCTCCTGCTCCTGCCGGGGCGGCTGCTCGCGCCCGCGCCTTGCACCGTGGGGGGGGTCAGCACTGTCCCTGGTCCTGAAAGCGGCCTGTGGGAGCGAGTCTGTGAGCCCCGCATTCCAGCAGCAGCCCAGGCGTGGCGTCCCTGTACCGGCGCTAGCTTCCTGGCCCCAGGCACCTGTGTCCCCCGGGTTGCCACCCGTCACGTGGGGCCCTTGTCAGGAGGGCTCTCCTGGAGGCTGTCTGGCCACAGGGCAGTGGGGAGTCAGCGAGGGGTGCCGAGCAGGGGCGGTGCCACCGATTTCTGGGGAGAGCCCGCCCCCTGGTGGCCAGTATGCGGAACGCGCCGGGGCCTGCTGAGGAGCGAGGGCAGCTGGGGGGCTGCCTGAACCCCCGTGGGGCAGTGGGGGTTGGGCTGATGTGAGTGCTCCCAGCTGGAGGCCAGAGGGTTTCACGGGCTGTTTGGGTGGTGCAGGTACACAGTAGATGTTTCTTAAATGTCCGTGACCGGACGGCCCCCACCGCCCCTCGTCCATTCTCCCCTGTGGGGCCGCGCATCAGTGCTGGTGGCTGTCCCCACACAGGTCCCGGGCCAGTGGGACCTCTCCCTGTTTCACGGTCATTCCAGCCCAGATGTCTCGGCCCTAAGGGACGCTGTGTGATGTCTGGAGACATTTGTGGCTGTCAGGACGCAGTGAGGATGCTCACTGCTCACAGTGCATGGGACGCCCCGTAGGGGACAACCCAGCCCTCCCCCCGCCCCCGTCAGCAGGGCCACGGAGTCCCTGAGGTTAGGGTTCTGCTCCTGAGGAACCGGAAGTCCGGTCTGGGCCCGGGCCCCTCTGGATGTGCAGAGATGGACCGTGTGGCCCCAGTGGGTGACGGGGCACCTGCCCTGCCCTGGAGCCCGCCCACACCAGACTCTGCCCCACGTGGCTTGCCAGCCAGTGACTCAGCCCTGACTCTGGTCAGGATTTCCAGAGCACTCCGGCCCCAGCGGCGCCTCCTGGCTGGTGTTTAATGCTTCCTGCTTCCTCCTCTCCAGGCCCCGTCGATGACTGGACAGCTGGGCCCCGGCCACGGGAAGAAGTTGGGTCATCGGGGCGTGGACGCATCTGGCGAAACCACCTACAAGAAGGTTCCTCCTCTGCCCTCGGCTGGTTGGGGTGGGGCAAAGTGGAGAAGGGCTCCCAGCCATCCGGGGCCCCCACACAGGGCCGGGCGGGCTCTGTGCCCACGTGTGGCTGCGGGCAGATCCCCTCGGTGCGGGCCCCTCCGTCCCAGTGAGGTCCTTGCCTGCTGTCGCCATCATAAGCATCGGGCAATGTGCCCGCAGCTGCACCACCACCCGCCCGGGTACAGGAGCCGCCTGCGACCCTGGGCGAGTCCTCAGCCGCTCTGGCCCTGCTGGCTCATCCGGAAAAGGGGAAATGCGGTTCTCCTTCCTTCCCTTGGAAAGTGGGGCTGAGCTGTCACCCCCACCCCCTCCTCCTCAAGTGTGGGTGGCCTCCAGCCCAGGCAGCCTGGGCGACGTAATGCGGGGCGGCCCTGACATTCCCCACTGTGGCTGGGGAAACCGAGGCACGGAGCGGCGGGGCCGCTCACGCAGCGTGACCGTGCACGTCACTGGGAGAGTAGGTAGCAGGAACCCGGGTTCACGGAGATGAAGTTTGGATGTCACTCTGTAAATGTAAATTTCCAAAAAGGAAATCCTGGCAGTAGATAGAACCCTGCCGAATCGGGACAGTTTTGAGAACTTGGGACCTTCTAGAACCTTGATGGAAAACAGGCCTCGGGGCTGCATGAGGTGATATTGGGAGTCCCAGCCAGGCCACCTCGCCGTGGGGTTGTGAGCTGAATGACAGCCCAGAGGCCAGCGGGTCTGGGACAAGTAGTGGGCAGGTACCCCGGGGCCCCTTGCGTGATGGGTGCCAGGGTCAAGCTGCAAGCTGGACATCTGGCTCGTCCTGCTGCCCCGAGGGGCTTCTCGTTTTGCCTCCCCGCCCTGGCGGCCGAGGGTCTTGATCCAGCTGGGTTTCCCCACAGACCACGTCCTCCACCCTGAAGGGGGCCATCCAGCTGGGCATCGGCTACACCGTGGGCAACCTGAGCTCCAAGCCAGAGCGTGACGTGCTCATGCAGGACTTCTACGTCGTGGAGAGCATCTTCTTCCCCAGGTGGGCCCGGGCCCTGCGCCGTGGAGACTGGCCCCGATGCCCGTAGCAGCTCACCCAGCACACAGACACTGTTGGGATGCAAATGGCCTTGCTGTTCTCTGAGCTCCCTTCTCTGCTGGAAATAGCACGGGCCTCTCCTGGCACCTTCTTGGCTTGGAGGCCTGACCCTGTACCGGTCGTGATGTTAGTTTGCTGCCGAATCAGAGGGCTGCAGTACAACAGTGATTTTAAGAAACAGGAGAAGAAAACATAAAGTTCACTTTTCTCTCCCATGGAAAATACTGACAGGCAATCCAGGGCCATTAGGCAGCTCCCCGGTGTTGGGGTCCCGTGTTTTTCCGGCCGTTCCACCGTCCTTGTGTGCAGCTTTTGCAGCCAGGGGTTTCAGGTAGCTGCCCGAGATCCTGCCATCACGTCTGCATTCCACTAGCAGAAGGGAGAGAGCACGTGCCCCTCCCCAGGCAGGGCAGCACCAAGAAATGATGGTTTCTGCTCTGCTCATAGCCCATTGGCCGATCACGGTCACATGACCAGAGCTAGCTGCAGGAGAGGCTGGGCAGTGGGCTTCCTCCGGGCGGCCATGTGCCCAGCCAGCACTGGGAATGGATTTGGGGACATAGCCCTCTGTCCCCTGGGGAGTCCCATGCCACCGTCTGAGTTGGCCGTCTGGAGAAGGCCTTGGAGCTCAGCGGCCAGGGCGCCGCCCAGGCCTGGGACGTCCGCGCCACCGGGGAGTCGGGGAGGCACCCACGAGGCCGCCGTCCCTCACAGGCCCCCTCCCTCCTTGCTCCACAGCGAAGGCAGCAACCTCACCCCCGCCCACCACTTCCAGGACTTCAGGTTCAAGACCTACGCGCCTGTCGCCTTCCGCTACTTCCGGGAACTCTTCGGGATCCGACCGGACGATTACTTGGTAAGAGCGTCAGTCAGCTGCTGCTGCGTAACAAGCTGCGCCAGACCGGCGGCCCACAGCGCCACCTGTCTGTCCCTTGTGGTTTCTGTGGGTCAGGACTTCGGGTGCAACTCAGCCGGCTTCTTTGCTCAGGGTTGCGCTGGAGGGTGGGCTGGGGCTAGAGCCTCGTGGGGCACCGGACTGGGGGAGGGTCTGCTTCCAGCTCCACGGTGACATTGGCGGGACCCCCTCCTCGCCCATCGGCTGGGGCTTCCGTTCCATCCCTGCGGGCCTCTCGGTCAGAGCGTGAGCGACAGGAGTGTCCTGTCCCCTCTGCCACGTCTGTGGGTTAGAGGCGCGTCACATGTCACGGCTCCCTTCGGGAGGAGGTGGGTCGTGGGGACCAGTTCAGAGCGCCCCCTCAGTCCTGGTGTGGTTTTAGTCTCTATCAAATTAGAATAATCTTGGAGCGTCTGGGGGTTCAGTTGGTTAAGCGTCGACTCTTGATCTCGGCTCAGGTCACGATCTCATGGTTCATGGGTTCGAGCCCCGTGTCGGGCTCCATGCTTGAGCGCACTGAACCTGCTTGGGATCCTCTCTCTCTCCCTCTCTCTCTGCCCCTCCGCTGCTCTCTGTCTCTCTCTCTCAAAACAAATAAATAAACATTTGGAAAAATCAGAACCTAGGCCCTACCCTTTGATCTCACAGTGAACGATCAGGACTCTTGAAAGTTACATCTCGCCTGCACACGGGGCTCGTCACCTGGGTGGGTCAGTCCGCACTTGGGGAGGGTCTGGCGGGTCTGTTTCGAGTTTGCCCGGTCACCGGTTTGCGACTTTGTGTTCGGGAAGCCTTACTCCCTGGGCAAGAGCGCGTCCGTGACCGTTGGATAGACTCTGTGTGATCCTTCCACCGTCTTCTGTCCCTGGGGCTCGGCCTGTGGGCCTGCTGGCTCTCACCTGCAGTGACTCGTCTCCCTGCGTGTCGGGAGGTACTTGGCCTCGCTCTCCCCTGGGTTCTTAGTCTGCGGGAAAGCTGTGCCCTCAGCCGCGGCCGTGTCCCTGCAGAGAGAGCAGCATTTGCTCCGGCCGTGGGCACGTCCGGGCGCCCAGAAGTCACGGTGCCCCTTGCCAGGGCCAAGGCCTGGTCCTCTGACCACAGCATCCGTGTCGTGCTCCCCCTCCGGCCTCCACCGCGGCCCCTAACGACGTTCCCTTTGGTCCCGCAGCCTCCTCGGAGTGAAGCCAGCCTGGTGGTTCCGTGGTAGAGGTGACCTGGGTGACCTCGGTTTTAGGTCTCGGGAGGGAAAGGGGACACCTGTGGCGCTCGCCGTGGCGGTGGTGATGCGGCCTCAGTGTGTGCTGGTGGGGAGCGGACCCCAGCTGGTCCTGGCGGCGGAGTGGACACAGGGCGACGGCCGAGGGCCTGTCTCGGCCTTGAGTGGGTGCTCAGCAGGTGTCCTTTGTCCTCTTCAAGACCTGCCCTGTTTGCAGCGACAGGGTGGCCAGGGCCCCTGGATCCGAGAGGCCCTCCCGCGGCGGGGGTGGGGAGCTCTGACACGGCTGGATGGTGCACCCAGACAGCATCACTGCCCCCATTTATCAGCTCTGGTCCCTCGGTTCCTCTCTCTTCCCGGCCGGGCCCCTGTGGGCCGTGGGCATCACCTCGGCTCCAGAGACTTCTGTGGCGGCCGCCATGGTCCTGAGTTTTGTGGGGGCTCGCCCACCATCACTGTGAGAGCCCTGGGCTGACCCGGTGTTGACTTCGGCTCAGGACAGCAGGGCAGCGGCCGGGGGAGGCGGGGGACACGTGTGGGGGCGGGGGCTGCAGACGGCCGGCCTCGGGCCACGGGCGCCCACCCTGGGCACTGAGGGGAGAGGGGGCACGCCTGGGGTCGTCTGCCCGTGACCCTGTCCCGGTGGCCGGTGGCCTCTTGGCTGGGAAGTCTGCCTGTGTCACCGCTGCCTCCTCTGCAGCTAGGACCCCGTGAGGCCTGAGCCCTGTACGCTGCCCCCCAGGCCTCTCCCTGAGGGTAGCGGCTGCCGGCATTGCTTCCAGACCGTTCTCTGCTCACAGACTTCTTTTGTGCAAAGCCGCGCAGTCCCCTTCGGCGCTCATCTCTCCTCCTCTCCCCCTCTCCTGCCAGCTGGGGCCAGCTGTAAGGCCTTGGGGTTTCCCTGTTCCCGGCGGGCTCCCGAGGCCCGGGACGCCCCTCGCTGCTGTCCTTCCAGGTCAGGGTGGGGGGAGGTGGGGGTGAGGAGGGAGAGCACGGGCAGCCTGGGCCTGGGCCTCTGTTTCCGAGGGTGCGGGGGCCTCGTGGCTGTGGGCGGAGCAGGACGGACAGAGGGCCGCGCTGGCTGCAAACTGGACCTGTCTCCCCCCGCACGACCCACCGCCTCCCTGAGCTGCCTCCTTGCTGTCTGCGGCCAGCACAGCTGGGAGGCCCGCTGACTCGGCTCCCCTCCGCCGACAGCCCTGGGCCGGGCCCCCACGCGGCTCCCCGCACCGTCGCCCCCACAGTCCAGATGGCCGGGCAGCCTGTCCTGGCCCGGCTTCCGGGCACCCGCACGTCCTGTCTTATTAACAGGCTTGCGTCAGCCCTGCTCCAGCCTGGTGCCCGTTTCGGCGCCGGTCACCACGTTGGGGACTGCCAGCATATTCCCCCTGAGTGGCCTGGCTGTTGGCTCCACTCCCCTGAGGCACGGACAGGGGAGACCTCTCGCCCCCGCCCCCCCCGCCCCCCCGAGGTTACCCGACAGCACGAGCGCACCAGCAGTTAGAGGTGGGGCTGTTGTCCTTGTGGTCAGCACTAGGTCGCAGGTGTAGGGGCAACAGCTGTGGCCTCGGACCCCTCTTTCTTCCAGGATGGCGCCCGTGGTCCCTGGGGGGGTCATGCCTCTGGTGTGTGCCCATCCCACCCACAGCCGGCCCCCGACTAACCGCCCGGTGCCGGGGACACCGGGCCACAGCCCAGAGTTTGCACAGCACCACAGCTTGCTGGACCACGGCTCGTCCTGGGCTCGGCCGTGGCCGGGCAGCGGGTGGGGGCGCCCGATCTTCCCAGGGTCTTTGTCCAGCCAGGGCGTGCTGACTGCTGGGGCATCGGGTTAGGGTCCTTAACACCCAGCGATGCAGTAAGTGTTCCCTCGGCATTTACCCTGTGGCCCAGGGGGGAGCATGCTGTGGCCTCGTCCCTGTCATATACCAGCGACACTCAGTCAGGACTTCGGGAGTGCAGGGGACAGAAACCCAACCCAAACAGCCTTAATCCCAAAAGACACCTCGGTGGCTCAATAGCTGAAAAGGCCCAGGGGCAGCAGCCTGCAGGGCCTCACTTTCCTTGGCTTCTTAACAGACCAGGCACCTGCTGTATGCTGGGCTCTGTCATGGGTGCTGGGGACCCTCTGTGAGCAAAATGCTTAAAAATCCCTGGGTCCACAGAGTTTACTGTTTGTTGGTGGGGAGGGCGTGTGGGGCTGATGGACAGCAAGCACGGAAGAAAGCCGATGTCCATGGAAGAGAAGATGGGGAAGAGAAGGGTGTGCTGGGGGCCGTGGTTGGGGTTGCTCGCCAGAGAGACAGGCTCCCCTCTCAGCTGTTCTTGTGCATGGCATCCGTACCAAAGGTTGTCTTGTGGTCCAGCATGGCTGCTGGGGTTCCAGCTGTCACATCAGCTTTCCAGGTGGGAAGTGGATGGGAAGGAGGGAGCGGCACCAGCGTTTGTCACCTGATTAGGGATTCAGAAGCTTCTACAGGCTCGTTGACCAGAGTTGACTGTTGTGGCCTCACCTAGCTGCGGGGAAGGTTGGGCAGTGAGTCTTGGCCACATGGGTGCACAACCCAGCACGACTGGGTGTCTGTTACCAACAGGAGAGGGACCGTGCCCTAGGAGATCGGCACCCAGGCTGCAGATTAGCCCGGGGTTCAGTTCCTTGCTGTGTGGCCTCAGGCGTGTCAGTTTCCCTCTCTGAGCGTATTTCTTCATCTGTGAAAGGAGGCTGACAGTGACCTGTTCCAGAGCTGTCCGCTAGACGCTGGGCGTGTGGGGTGTCAGCGACCCACCTGCCCACTCACTGCCCCCCCAGTACTCGCTGTGCAACGAGCCACTGATCGAGCTGTCCAACCCCGGCGCCAGCGGCTCCCTGTTCTACGTCACCAGTGACGACGAGTTCATCATCAAGACGGTGATGCACAAGGAGGCCGAGTTCCTTCAGAAGCTGTTACCCGGCTACTACATGGTGAGGAGCCCCGCCCTGCAGCCCCGCCCCACCCCGCCCCCCCACCCCCTACATGCAGAGGAGCCCCGCCCTGCGGCCCGACCCACCTCCGCCCCTTCCCTGCCCCTACACAGTGAGGAGCCCCGCCCTGCAGCCTCGCCCCTTCCCCCTACCTGGCGAGGAGCTCCGCCCCGCCCCCTACATGGTGAGAAGCCCCGCCCTGCAGCCCCGCCCAGCCCAGCCCCCCCACCCCTACTTGCCGAGGAGCCCCGCCCTGCGGCCCGACCCACCTCCGCCCCTTCCCTGCCCCTACACAGTGAGGAGCCCCGCCCTGCAGCCTCGCCCCTTCCCCCTACCTGGCGAGGAGCTCCGCCCCGCCCCCTACATGGTGAGAAGCCCCGCCCTGCAGCCCCGCCCAGCCCAGCCCCCCCACCCCTACTTGCCGAGGAGCCCCGCCCTGCGGCCCGACCCACCTCCGCCCCTTCCCTGCCCCTACACAGTGAGGAGCCCCGCCCTGCAGCCCCGCCCCACTTTTGCCCCGCCCCTACATGGTGAGGAGCCCTGCCCCACCTCCGCCCCGCCCCTTCCCCCTACCTGGCGAGGAGCTCCGCCCCGCCCCCTACGTGGTGAGAAGCCCCGACCTGCAGCCCCGCCCCACCCCGCCCCCGCTCCTACCTGCTGAGGAGCCCCGCCCTGCGGCCCAACCCACCTCCGCCCCTCCCCTGCCCCTACACAGTGAGGAGCCCCGCCCACTTTTGCCCCGCCCCCTACATGCTGAGGAACCTCTCCCTGCGGCCCGATCCACCTCCGCCCCTCCCCTGCCCCTACACAGTGAGGAGCCCCGCCCCTGGCTCCTACAGGGTGAGGGACCCCGCCCCCACCCCCTATGTTGATGGACCCCCCCCTTCCCCGCAGCTCCGCCCCGTCCCCACCCCTACATGGTGAGGAGCCCCGCCCTGCAACCCCGCCCCGCCCCGCCCCCAGCTCCTTTCCTGTTGGGAGCGGGTTCAATAGCAGCAACGGGCTCTGAGGCTAAGGAATTTGGGCAGATGGGGTCCGGGAGACCCTTTTTGGGCAGGCCATGGGAAGTCTTCCTGAGCCTCGCCTTCACAACCCCCCCCCCCCCACCCCCCACCCAGCACCACCACGTGGTGCCTCAACACTGGGCAAGCAGGACTTGCCATCTAAACCCTCATGGCCTTCCCCGGGGGTGGTGGGGGTGGGGGCGGGGGCGGGCCCAGCCTTCACTCCCCATCCCTTCTCCCCACCGACACCCCTGAGTCACGGAGCCCAGAAATCGAGGCCTGTGTCTTGGTAGCTGGTGACTCAGGCGTGGGGGAGGGAGGCCGGACCACCAGCTGGCATGTCACAAAGGACCAGCTGCCGGGACACTTCCCATTCCCCGTGTGACTCACAGCCTGAAAGGGCGGCTCAGATCCCTGGGTGGGAGCAGGAGTGGGCAAGGGTCGTGACCAGGCACCTGGCAGGGGTGCGGATAGGCCTTTCTGGGCAGCTCTGTTCGGATTGTGGCCCCTCTCCACCCGGGGCGTCTCATTCGTAGTGCACGATGCTCAGGGGGCCCCTGGCCCCCACGGTCAAGGGTCGGCAAGCTTCCTGTAAAGAACCGTCTGGTAAATGTTGGGGCTTTGTGACCCAGGCAGCACCTACCTCCATAGCTCAGCCCTGCTGTCACCGCAGGGAAGCCCCATGGACCCCGAGTGAGTGGACAGGCTCCACGTGCCTGGATAACTTCCTTTACTGACACTGAAATGTCAGGTTCATGTCGTTTTCACACGTCACAGAATGCTACTTTCCTTTTTTCTCCCCAACTTTTTTAACAACATAAAGCCATTCATAGCTTAACCGCTGGCCACGTGAGAACGAGTGGGTAGTTGGACTTGGTCCCGTATTCAGAGTTTGCCAACCCTTGTCCTGGACTGTGCCTGGAAGCCGTGACCCCGTGTCACCCCAGGCTGGGGAGGTGGGGCACCTGGGTCTGGCCTGGGGGGAAGCCAGCCCCTGACACCCAGAAGATCTCATCTGCTGGAACCTGGCTCACGTCAGATCGCTGGGAGGGCAGAGTGCGGGGCTGGCCCAGGTGGGGGGGCGCTGGTCAGGGAGGGCTTCCTGGAGGTGGCCCTGCACAGAGTGTGCCGGTGACGGCGGCCGTGGCGACTGTCCTCCAGCCCTGTCCTCCTCCTCCGCCTCCCAGAACCTCAACCAGAACCCGCGGACGCTGCTGCCCAAGTTTTACGGGCTGTACTGCGTGCAGTCGGGCGGCAAGAACATCCGCGTGGTGGTCATGAACAACATCCTGCCGCGCGTTGTCAAGATGCACCTCAAGTTCGACCTCAAGGGCTCCACGTACAAGCGGCGGGCCAGCAAGAAGGAGAAGGAGAAGAGCATTCCCACCTACAAGGACCTGGACTTCATCCAGGACATGCCCGAGGGGCTCCTGCTGGACGCAGACACCTTCTCCGCCCTTGTCAAGACGCTGCAACGGGACTGCCTGGTGAGGCCGCCATGCCCGCCTCCCCCCCCCCCCCGTGCAGGGGAGGAGCCCAGAGCAGAGTGCGGGGGGGGGGGGGGGGGGCAGTTCAGGGTCCCTCGCCTCTCTGGGCCTCAGTTGTCCCATCTGTGAAACGGGGACGCTGGTGGAAGCGAGTGCAGCGTGAGCCTCAGGCCCACGGACCCCCTTGCCCCCGCCTGTCCTCGTGGTCTCCTCCACCCCCTGTGACCTGGGGGGTTTCGAGCCTGCTCCCCTGGACTAGAGATCTCATCTAGTCTCGGGGAGCAGGCTCGAAACCCGAGGCCCCCAGGCCCACCACCCCTGGCTCCTAGGCCTCTTGGAAAACCTTGCACGACCTTGCCCGAGGACCCCCCAGACCTCTCAGGACCTCGGGCTTCCCTGAGCCCCGGTGTCCGAGCCCCGGGGGCCAGGAGCGGGCCTTGTGTGCGGCGCGGCTGGACTCTGTCAGGAGGAAGGAAACGCCCTGGCCCCTGTGTGGATGCCACGCCTCGGGTCCCACTGCCTGCCACGTGGCCTGGCCCCTTGCCCCTGACCCCTTGGTCTCCTGGCCATCCGTGACACGGGGGTCCGGACAGGCCCCCTGCGAGGCCGTGGGGGCCGAGTGGGCGCAGACCCCGACGCAGCTTGGGGTCGTGGGGGGCCGGGCACCGGGAGCGTGACCTGTCGGCCCCACCCCCGGCAGGTGCTGGAGAGCTTCAAGATCATGGACTACAGCCTGCTCCTGGGCGTGCACAACATCGACCAGCAGGAGCGGGAGCGGCAAGCCGAGGGCGCCCAGAGCACTGCGGACGAGAAGCGGCCGCTGGGCCAGAAGGCCCTCTACTCCACGGCCATGGAGTCCATCCAGGGCGGGGCCGCGCGCGGGGAGGCCATCGAGTCGGACGACACGTAGGTGACCCGGGGCCGTGGGGCCCTCGGGTGTGAGGCGGGCAGGGGAAGTTGGCCTCGAGGGCGAGAGACGCGGAGCAGGCGCGTCCAGAAGCCCGCGTGTGGCTGGTTCCCCGTTTGTGATTCGGAGCAGCGG
This sequence comes from Panthera tigris, assembly GCF_018350195.1. Lineage (NCBI taxonomy): Eukaryota > Metazoa > Chordata > Mammalia > Carnivora > Felidae > Panthera > Panthera tigris. Next base: position 2,794,499 of record NC_056661.1, on the reverse strand, counting down.
AGTCTGCCCGCCAGGCCCCGTGAGGGTCACAGGTGGACGCACAGCCCCCCGGCCGGGTGATGACCGGGGCGTTCCGGCTCAGTCTGTCCGCGGACTGAGGCCCGTGGCCATCCGTGCGGGAAACACAGATGCCCCCTCCCCCTGCCGGACCCCAGAGCGGGTTAAAGCGCCGCCATCTGAAGCAGAGCTGTAGGGGTGTTGAGTGCCAGGGACGAGGCAACATCTACAGCAGGGGGCCGAACCCAGAGCCCCGGGGAGAACAGGCCCCTGTGGTGGAGGCCGAGGTCACAGTCTCAGAGAGGGCCGTGCCCCCTGCCCGAGACAGACTCGTGGGGTGTCCGCCCCGCCCCCGGCACTGTGCACGCTGGGCCGGGTCGTTCTCTGGGGCGTCCTGAGTGCTATAGGGCTGGAGCAGCATCCCTCCCCGCCCCCCCCATGCCAGGACACCCCCAGTCGTGAGGGCCTCAGACGTCTCCAGACATCGTCGAGTACTGTCCCACCGGACAGTACCCCGGTGGGAACAGCTTCTGTAGACAGGGTGTCGAGACCGAGCGTGCCGGGAACCAGCACGGGGGCCCTGGAGGAGGGGGGCATAACCCCCCAGCGTCCGTGAGGGAGACGGGGGCTCACAGCTGGGGAGGACTGGGGAGGAGCCCTGACGCCCTGACCAGGCGAGGCGGTGGGGGCAGGGGGAGCGACACCTGCAGAGGTCTGGTGGCTTGGCCCGACCTCCACTGTGTTGGCGTTTGTAGGGTCTGTGCCAGGCCTGGCGGGATGGCGGGGTGCGCAGGTGAGCTGGGCAGTGCGTGGAGTGCGGTGCGCGGAGCCTGCAGGGCCCGGGCCTGGCGGGTCTGGGCTCATGGGGACTTGAGGACAGTCGCTGCGTCGTGTGGCCTCACTAACCATGCTGGGCCTGGCACGTGTGGGCCTGGGGCTGAGTGAAGCGACTAACTCCCCAGACGGGACCCAGAAGCACTGGGGGCCCCGCCCGGGGTGAGCGTGCGCGTGCGCACGGGTGTGGGGGGGCCAGACCCCTCGCCAGCCTCCAGCTTCCAGCCTCGCGAGTCTGACGGCAGCTCGGCCCCAGCCAAGCTGCCGCCTACAGGAGCACATGGGCTCCGGCTCCTTCAGCTTCTCCCAGGCCGGGCTCTGGGCCCCCCGCCAGCGGTGTGGCTCCGTGGGGTGTTGATGGCGCTCCTGTCCCCCTGCCCCTGCCCGCAGCGGTGTGGCCCTGTGGGGTGTTGACCGCGCTCCCGCCCTGTCTCCCCAGGATGGGCGGGATTCCCGCCGTGAACGGCCGAGGGGAGCGCCTTTTGCTGCATATTGGCATCATTGACATTCTGCAGTCGTACAGGTGGGTGCCCCCTGCCCCCCTCACTTGCCCACGGAAGCGGTGCACCTGCTGCCCGCAGACAGAGCCTCCTCGGCCCCGGGAAGGCTCCTGATTGGCTGCCGGCCCCTGAGGCCTCGAGGGAGGCATTCGGTCCCCGACTGGGTGACTCCACCTTCGGGGTTGGGGCTGGCGTGGGGCATGCGGGGTGGGTGGGGTGTCGCCCGCCGGTCCAGCCCTGTCTGCTGAGTGCCGACCGCGTGCCAGGTGCCGGGCTAAAGTGCGCAGGACAGAAGCGCCCGTGGCCGCAGAGCACAGCATCTCGGGACAGCTCCTACGATGGGCAGAAGTAAATGCTCATGGCTGGGGCCCCATGTCGTGGGGTCTCAAGTGCGGCAGAGCCGAAGGAACAGATACCCCAGCCTCACCTGCGGTTTAAAAGCTGGGGTGTGGGCCACCTCATTACCCATGCCTTGACCCGCATGAGGTCTTGGTGACGAGCATTTCTTAGTCTTAGTTTTCCATCCTGAGAGCGGAATGCGTTCATTATGCACATTCCCGACAGGACAGAGGGGACCCTGGGCGTGGCGGTCCCCATTTCCCATGTCCACCCCCTCAGGAAGCCCACTGGGTGGGCTTGGGTGATTTTTTTCCTAAATAGGAAACTGGGCTCCTGCCTGTCAAACACTAGTATTCGCAGCCTGTTGTTTTCCTACTCAGGGGCAGATGTCTTCCATGGGGACATCTCTCTGGGTTCAGAGCAGGAGTGGAGACCTTTAACGTTTACTTATTAATGTTGAGAGATAGAGTGAGCAGGGAAGAAGCAGAGAGAAAATCCCAAACAGGCTCCAGGCTGTTGGCACAGAGCCCAACTCGGGGCTCGAACTCACCAACCGTGAGATCATGACCTGAGCTGAAGTCAAGAGTGGGGCGCTTAACCAGCTGAGCCATGCAGGCGCCCCGGGAAACTTTGGAGGTGTCAGACCAGGGTTTCTGTGGAGGCTCTTGAGTGGGGGCAAGGAGGGTGGGCCAGCGTGTGTCAGGCAGCCACAAGCCTATCCTGGGGCAGGGGTGTCCCGCGGGGGTGGGTGCTGAGAAGAGGACCCTTCCCCCACCCCATAGACTAGGGGGTGTCCAGGAAGGCTGCCTGGAGGAGGCAACGTTCTCCCCAGCCCAGGTGTGGAGGGATCTAGTTAGAGCCGCAGTGCAGGCCACTGATTCCAGCAGAGAGGACCCGGGCTCAGCCTGGGCCATGAGAGAGGAAGGCCGTACTCTGGGGGTGCTGCCATATGGCCCCCACCGAGGGCCAAGCACCACGGCCTTTTCACTTCCTCTCTAAGAGTAGCAGCAGTAGGAGCCACCAGCAGGCGGGGAGCGGAACAGAGGGCGCCGAAGAGGGAGGTGGCCTCTGGCTGAGGCGTCTCAGTTCCTCTGGGCCAGGGCCCTCCCACCCACTTGGTGCCAGGAGCACACCCAGTCCCCAGACATGGCCCAGTGTCCCCTGGGGACGGGACCGCCCCACTAGAGGACCACTTTGGTTCACTCGTTTTCTCTGCAGGTTCATCAAGAAGCTGGAACACACCTGGAAGGCTCTTGTCCACGACGGGGTGAGCATTGTGCCTTCACGCGTCAGTCCACAGACGTGCTGGTCTCCCGGGGCCAGGCACAGGTGCTCCAGAGCAGAGAAACACGGGCCTCCCTTCCCGGAGCCAGTGTCCCGTGGGGGCGGCCGTGTGCCCCGGCAGTCACAGGCCAAGGGGTCCGGGTCAAGACGGGAGAGGGCAGGCAGCTAGCCGTAGGCCGTCCGGCAGTGGGGTCTGAGCCACTGTGAGGGGCACGGAAGGGCTTCTTGGAGGAGAGGACGCCCAAGCTGAGCTGGGAGGATTCCCAAAGACCGCCTGACCGGGAGAGTCAGGGGCCAGCTAGGCAAAGAGCAGTCTGGAAATGCGCAAGATGGAGGGGGCTCGGGCACTGGCCACACCCACGGGGCAGGCCAGCTGTTGGGGACCAAACAGGGTGCAGCTGCGACAGCAGCCCTAGCGCCCCGGTCCGGTTGGGCTGACGAGCTGGCTGGGGCCTCGATGCACGCCTGTCCTCCCGTGGCTCCCTTCAGACCGATTCTTACTGAAATGCTAAGGGCTGTCTGCGTGCGTGCGGTCTGTAAAGTCCAGAACCACAGCCGGCCCCCAACACCCCTCAGAGAGTGTTTGGACGGTCCAGATGGGAGCTTCCAGAAGGAGCACCAAGAAGGGCCAGGTGGCAGGAGCCCTCTCACGGCGTCACGAAGCCATGGCAGCCGGAAACACCGCAAGCCCTTCTGAGGCTGCTTGGGTTTGGGGCCCAAACGGTGGTCAGCGTAGCCGTACAGGCGTGACCAGTCTGGGGCAGGTGGGGTGGCCTGTGGAGTCCAGGGCCGGCTGCTTCTGCCTGGCGCTGCACACTCCTGGGCGTGGCCCACGCGGCTGGCCCCCCACAGGGCACTCCAGGCAGAGGAGAGGGCGGAGGCTGTCACTGCCTCGTCTCCCCCACCACCTCTCAGAACGCGGTCCTGCGGTCACGCCTCGCTGCAGTGAGGATGGGACGTGTAGCTTTCACCCTGGAGGCCGCGAGTCCCCTGTGGGTTCTGTTACGTTACAGCAGGAGGAGGACCCGGGCCCTGTCTGGGGGCACCTGTGGTCATCACCCCCGGGGGGGGGGGGTCCTGGCATGGGGGGGGGCAGGGTGCCATCGTATCCGGCGAGAGTGGCAGCCTCTAGCCTCCCTGTCGCACAGACAAGGAGACAAGCTCAGAGGGGAGCCCGGCATCACCCCACACGAGCGCTGGGACCGAGGGACACCAGCGGCCACCTGTCCCCACCTCAGGCGTGGCTGTGCGCCACCAACCGTCACTTACAGAACAGGCATCCAGCCGTCCTTTGTTGAGACTCGCTCTCAGAGAATTGCTCTGGTTTCCGTGTTTCGACGTTCATTCGTCTACCTCTTTGAGTAGCTGTTGCTTCCCATGGTTCAAAGGACTAGAAATACAGACGGGTTTATGATGGCGGAGTCTCCCTCCCACCCTGCCCTCTGCCACCGTCACCTGATCCCCAGGTCCGTCCAGGAAGCCCCGTGCTGGGGATCCAGTCCCCTCCCCACATGGGCTGCTCTGCCCCACCGCCCGCCTGTGCCCTGGGCTGTCCTGTGGGGCCCGAGGAGCTCCTGCTGGGACCACGGCACTCACGCCCTTCTGCCCTCGGGCCCTCGTTTCTCTTCCCAGGACACCGTCTCTGTCCACCGGCCCAGCTTCTACGCAGAGCGCTTCTTCAAGTTCATGAGCAACACGGTCTTCCGGAAGAACTCCTGTGAGCCTCCCAGGCACTTTGGGCAGGAGGGCCCCCGGGGTGCAGAGACGGGAGGCAGGGCGGCCAAGAGCCGAGCGAGCCCACAGGGTCACCTCCCGCTACTCGGCCATCCTCGGGCCTCGGTCAGGGACTCGGTCCAGAGAACGGGAGAGTCAGGGCACCACCCTCACGGGGCCCAGCGCAGGGCCTGGGGCCCACCGTCTGAGCTCGAGTCCTGGCTGCACCGCCTCCTGCCGGGGTGACCTCCAGCAAGCGATGCCCTGCTCTGTGCCTCAGTTTCCCCATCTGTACACATGCAGCAGCTGGGCTTGACCCTGCACCGGTGCACGTTGAGGGGGACCACTTGCAGCCTCGTGCCGTCGCCGAGGAAACCACCTTGGTGGACGCGGAGGCGGCCAGTCAGCAGCCGGGACCCGGCATTGTCGAGGAGGACGCAGGACAGAGGCGGCTCTTGCCCCCTGGGTGTCTGTTGGGCCTCGAGTCCCAGATCCCGGCACACATCCCAGAAGGGGCCTTTCTCCCCGTGTGTCTGCCCGCCATCTGCCCCCCGCTGCCTGTGTCCCCAGAAGGCAGCGTTCTCGTCAGCCTTGGTCGTTCTGTGTCCCCAGTGTCTAGCCTGGGGCCTGGCACACAGTAGGTGGTAAGTGCCCAGTGCCTACCTGCTCTCCCGGCCTGGGCCAGGCCTGTGTGGGCCGTGACCCAGCTTGGTCCCCTGGAGCCGGCTCGTCGAGCCAACGCAACGCTACGTTCAGTGACATCTAGCCGGGAGCTTGAAATTGACAGCAGTGGGATTGTCTCCTGAGAGTGGGTTGTTCATCGGCGTCCGCGTGCCACGCCTTGGAACCTCTCCTGGGGCGTCATTCTCACTGTGGTCCGGGGGGCTCACCAGCCTCCAGGTACCGGAGGGCTGTTCACAAGGCGAATTGAGCACGTACTGTGTGCTGGGGTTTGTGCCGGCCATCCCGGGGCCAGAGCTCGCAGCAGGGACAGGGAGGACACCGTGACGGGGGCCGGTGGGCTGGGCCCGGTGCCGAGGGTGTTGCGGGGCTCACCCACCTTGTCCGACCCTGTTGTTACAGGTGAGGATGCTGGGGCCCGGAAGGGCTGGGCCGCATTCCACAGGCACTCGTCCCGGGTTAGACCAGGCCCTTGGTGCTGAGCCCTGCACGCCCCAAGGCCTTCTGTTTCCTGTCTGAAAGTGGAGGCCACAGCCAGGGCGGGCTGCGACAAGGGGGCCTCCTGGTGCCTCCCGAGGCAGAGCCGGGTAGAAAGCAGGGCAGGGTTTTCTCCACAAAGACAGCGGCTCGTTGCCCAGGCTTGAGGGCCGAGCCGGAGGCCGGGCAGCGGGGGCCGTGTGTGCAGGCAGCGGCCCTCGAGGGGGTGGCGAGCAGGCTTCCACGCAAAGGAGGGATGGGGGCTGGGGGCCCCTGCCTCAGGGTTGTCGGGGGCTCCCAGGCAGCCCCTGAGCGCCAGTGCGCCTCTCTCCACAGCCCTGAAGTCCTCCCCGTCCAAGAAGGGCCGTGGTGCGTCATTGGCTGTCAAGCCCCTGGGGCCCACGGCCGCCTTCTCGGCCAGCCAGATCCCCAGCGAGCGGGAAGATGCCCAGTATGACCTTCGGGGGGCCCGCAGCTACCCCACGCTGGAGGACGAAGGTGACCGGGCAGGCTGGGGAGCGGGCGCCTCGGTGACAGGAGAGATCAGGGGGCTGCTGGGGAAAGACGACGTCCCTGGGGGGCCGAGAGGGGAGGGGACGCAGGGAGCACCCCAGTGTGAGGAAAGGTTCCCTGAAGCTGGTACTTGGATGGGAAGGGCCTGGGTCACAGTCACCCGCCCCCATCCCAGTCTGAGATCTACAGCCTTCTGGGGAGTGCTGCGGAGGGAGAGGTGACCCACCCCATCACCAGGCGTGCAGACACCCAGAGGGATGAAGCACTTGATGGGGTTGGGTATGGTGTTTTGGAAGGTCCCTCCCAGTTTCCAGGGTTAAGGTGTTTTGGAAGGTCCCTCCCAGTTTCCAGGTTAAAGATGCCAGACAGGGAGGGTCTGGGGGAATAGCATCAAGGGAGAGACTGCATGTGCAAAGGCCCCGGGGCAGTAGTAGGCCTGGCGCGTTGGAGGAACAGTGAGAGGCCTGTGTGGTCGCAGCAGGGTGAGCGAGGAGGTGGGCAGGTGGAGCAGGACCTGTGGGCCCCCAGGACGGGTGGGCTGCCGGAAGCTGTTGTGCCAGGGGTAAATTGGAGTGCATTTGCCCTCTTAAAGCTGGCCAGCAGGACGTGGTGTTGGGTGGCAGGTGGGGGTGGGGCATGGGTGCAGAAGGTGAGCCGAGCCACAGGTGGAGCCAGAGGCCCGGAAGGTTTGCCCTGGGGGCCCGGCTCCTGCAGGTGCCCACAGCCTCCTCCCCACAGGCCGCCCCGACCTCCTGCCCTGCACGCCGCCATCTTTTGAGGAGGCCACCACCGCCTCCATCGCCACAACCCTGTCTTCCACGTCCCTCTCCATCCCAGAGCGATCTCCCTCGGAGACCTCAGAGCAGCCACGGTACCGGTGAGGGGCCGGGGGCGTCTCCCTCCGCGAGGCGGGGGCGTGGCCACATCCCGTACCGGGTGGGGCGGGCGGCCTCCGCCACCGCCACCGGTTCCACCTGCTTGCGTCTCTCTGCAGGCGGCGCACACAGTCTTCCGGACAGGATGGCCGGTGAGACGAGACCCCAGCTTCTCCCCACCTGGCCCCACGGTCTCCCCGCAAGGCCTTTCCTCTCTCCTCCCCTCCCCCTCGCACCCCGTCTGCCTTCCCGCCCAGAGCCCCGCCTCCCTGACCACTTGCCTGGCGAGGATTTAAGTTAGGGCCTAGAACGGCACAGAATCTTGAGTCCCTTTGTAATTCTTTCCACCCTCCCACTCCCTTCCCTGCACCTGCCTGTTGATCTTTTAATTTTATTAGTCTTTCTTCGAAGGGGTACAAAAGAGAATGTAGTGAATGCCCCCCCTGCCCCATGCCCGTTCCCTTCCATGGGGGCAACCCCTGGACGGGTCTTTTGGTTTTTTGTCTCTTTCTGGAACTACATTATGAGCTTATGAGAAAACGTACACACGGCCTGTTTCTGCCTTTGTCTTGACACAAGCAGAGGCCTGTGCCACCGCAGGCCCCTTGCTGTGCACACTTACAGGTCAAGGCCGGCTGTGAGCACGCGAAGCCCCCCGCAGGGCTTCGCCTGCCCCCCCCCCCCGGGGGCACTTGGGTGGTTTCTCTTGCTGAATCTTAAAACGTGACCTGTAGGGCTTGCCTTCCTTAGTTTGGGGGTTAAATATTCCTGCCAGTTGGAAAGAAAGTTATGGCATAAAGCACTTTCGGTGGAAAGCGTTTCCCTCTGTCCAGCTGCCCCTCCAGCCTCCACAACCTTTTTGCTCTCTGGTGTTGCTCTGCGGAGACATTGTCCCATTCCTGGCTGCCGGAATGTTCTGACGCGTCTACATCAAGGGCCTGGATCGTTGAAACCCCCCCCCCCCCCGAACCACCCCACCTCCAGGCCAGGGCCCAGCTACCCCCGGGAGGGTGGGCAGGATCCAGGCCACCATTCACACATTATTCCCCTGCTGGTACTGGGGTCACGGCCAGTCCCTGCCCCCTTGCAGACCTCAGGGGTGAGCTGGGCCAGCTCAGGGCGCTGGTCAGATGGCACCCAGAGGGAGCACCCCACGGAGGCTCCCAGCTTCCCACCAGGACTGGAGATCCACCGGCCTGGAGCTTGCCTGGTGCACCCCCACCCCCACCCCCGGGGGGGCAGAGTTCCGGTGAGAGAGAGAGCGTGAGGTGCAGCTTCCCACTGCCTCCAGGTCCCAAGAGGAGACACACGTGGAGGAGGACCTGCAGCAGGTCACGGTGCAGGTGGAGTCCGCGTGCAGCGTGGAGATCGTGGTCCCCAAGGAGGAAGACGCGGGGTGAGTCACCAGCCAGCGGGGCCGGCCGCCGTCCCGTTGCCCGACTCTGTTCTCGGCTTCTGCTCTGATCCCATTGGCTGAGCGTGGCCACGTGGCCAGCTGGCCCCCGAGGCAGGCTGGGTAATGGAGTCCGCGTTCTGGGGCCGGGAATGGGGCCCTGGAAGGGGCGGCGCGGGCAGCGGGAAGTGGGCGATCCGCGCAGGGGCTCCTCCGGGGCCTCGGGTCTCCGGCAGAGCCGCCGGCTGTGCGCCAGTCCTGGGATTCTTTCTCAGCCCCTGGGGTCCCCAGCCCGGAGCCCCGAGCTGGCAGGGGTGGGGCCCCGGCTCCCCAGGGAGCCTTCTGGGCTCAGCCCGCTTCCCCCATCGTGTCGTGTGCCCGATTCAGGGACTCCTGGTTTGTTTCCGTGCGCGTTCCTGCTCCTCCGGCGCAGACGGGGGTTCAGGCTCCCGTGTGTCTCTGACAAGGAGGCGCTCCCGGCCGCGCGTGGGCCACCCGGCGCTGATGCCGCCGTCCGTGGGCTCAGCGAGAAGCGGCTCTTCTATACTGGCCTGCCGAAGCGTGTCATTTCGCTTCTCACGCCCTCTCTGACCCGAGGCAGTGGCTCTTGGCCCCCAGAGGACATGGGGCTGGTGTCTGGGGACACCTGTGGCCAGAATCGTGCCTTGCCCCGCACGCCCCCAGAGAACCATCTGCCCCCACGTCCATGGAGACCCTGCTGCAAGGTTTATTTAGGAGTGTCTCCCAACTTTGGAGTATTTGAAGACTGTTTTGTTTACATTTTCAGTACTTAATCTTAGCTTTAAGTTGAAGGAAGCAGATGAGAAAATCCACGTAGATTTTAAAAACATTTAGCCTGTCTGCTCCAATACAGATTTCGTTTTTTAAATGTTTGTTTATTTTGAGGGAGAGGGAGAGACAGTGCAAGCGGGGGAAGGGCAGAGAGAGAGGGGGACAGAGGATCCGAGATGGGCTCTGCGCTGAGAGCAGAGACTCCGATGTGGGGTTGGAACTCACGAACTGTGAGATCATGACCTGAGCCGAAGTCGGATGCTCAACCCACTGAGCCAGCCAGGTGCCCCACAGGATTCATTGTTTAAGGTCAGCGGACGTGTGTGAACAACGTGTGTTCTCTGTGAAGGGATGGAAAGTTCTGGGGCCGCTGTGTCTGATGTATCGATCGATGGCACTCAGTTGCGTCACATCCTGGTTTCTCCTCTTTGGTGTGCTTGGTCCTATAATTGGCATCTTGATCAAATTTTTCTTGCTTTTGCCACGATTTCTGCTTTATGTGCTTTTTAAAATTTCCATTGCGTTTCGAGAGACCTCACTTCACTCTCACAGACACACATTCCCAGGCTGCACTTTGCCATCCAGGGTTTATTTTGAGGGGCGCCGGGGCGGCTCAGTCGGTTGAGCAGCTGGCTCTTGATCTCAGCTCAAGCCGTGATCTCTTGGTTCGTGAGCTCAAGCCCCACATCGGGCTCTGCTCGGATGGCTCGGAGCCTGCCTGGGATTCTCTGCCCCTCCTCCCCCTTCTCACATTTGATGTCGCGCTCTCTCGCTCTCTATTTCTCTCTCTCTCAAATAAACCTTAAAAAACAAATAAACAGTAAAAAAAAATAGAATTTATTTCACACGCACAGACCCGTGTGTGCACACACAGCGGCTTCTGCTACCCGTGGCTTTTTTGCCCTTAACTGAATTCTTAACAGCATAACGCGTCTTTCGGTCTTTGTCCCCAAAACAGCCCATCCCTCCAAGGGTAGAGGTGCTCCCCCATCTCAGAGCCTGTCATTCTGCTCAGGAGATGGAATCCATCCCCGGTCACTCGGCTTAGGACACGCCTCACTTTCCATCTGGAGCCTCAGTTTCTTTCCTGTCTGTAACTCAGGAGGGTGGCAGTCCCCTCCCCAGTGGAGGCTCGCTGGGTGAATTCAGGCAAGGTTCCTGAAAGGGCCTGGCGCAGAGGAAGTGCTCGGTGAAGAGGAGAAAGAGGTTCTGACCCACCATGGTGGGTGCCCGGCGTCCTTCCTCCACAGATGGGGAAACTGAGGCTCGGACGGGAAAGGACCCTCAGGGTCGCACGGGGAGTGACGGTGACGCCGGGACCTGCCCGCCCACTGGTGTGTGCTCACCCGTTCGCGGGAGGGCCGATTATCTCCTGGGCCTCAGCAGTGATGGGGAGGTTTTGTTTTATTTGGCCTCCTGAGTCTTTCGCGTCTGTGCTGCCCCGCTGATGAGAGGGGAGGAGGCAGGCAGGACCCTGCGGCGGGGGCTGGGGCAGGTGGCTGCCGTCCAGAGCCCTGCCCTCAGGACTCCCGTGTCCCTGTGTCCCCAGGGTGGAGGCTTCCCCAGCCTGCGCCTCTGCTGCTGCCGAAGCAGAAACGGCCAGCCAGGCCTCGGAGCCCGCCAGCCAGGCCTCGGATGAGGAGGACACGCCTGCCACTGACATCTACTTTGTAAGTCCCCTGCAGCTCCCGACGTCGCCAGGCCCTCGACCAGACGCACTCACACGCTCACAAGGCACTCCTGTGGACACAGACGCGCACTCACGGGTCAACGCGCCCCTCCGCACACTCTCGCACACCCAGTGTGCCTTCGCACACGTTTACACCCACACGCTCACGTGCTGTGGGAACGCCCTGCCCCGCGCCCTCCAGGCCAGGCCACCCCACGTCAGGGGAACTGCCCTGTCCTCGAGCTCCGAGCCCCACAGGGCCCCGTAGGTCCCGGGCAGCCCCGGGGCTGGCTGCTAAGGGCTGCAGGCTGCGTGGCCCTTCCCCTGCTGGGACGGGGGTGGGGGGTACGGCCAGGTGGGTTCTGTTCTCGGGGAGGTAAGGGGACTGTGGCGAGGGGCAGGTGGGACAGGTGTGCTTCATGCTGCCAACCTCGTGGCCGAGGACTCTCGGCTGCTCCTGGAGGAGGTGGGGTCTGTCGCAGCAGGAAGGGGCCTTGCCCCGGGGACCCGGGGACCCGGGACCTCTCTTCCAGAGCTGGGGGTCGCCTCCCGCCCTGCATCTCCCACAGGTAGACAGGTTAGCTGGGCCGGGAGCCTGGGTGAGATGGGTGCCGGGTGGCCAGGTGGCCTCGTGCAGTGGAGGGGCCTGCCTGTCTCCCTCCCGGACCTATGATCTCGTCTCTGCCCCCGGGTCCTGCCGCACCGCTGTCTCCTAGCTAACACCACACTGCTGTCTGTCTTGGGGCCTCTGTCTGGCCTGGAGTCGTAACAGGTGCACTGTGTGTGCGTCCCCACCCCCGCCGTCCTCTCCCCGTCCCGGGGGGCTTGGTTTGTGTCCCATTGTGCGGATCAGTGTGCGAGGCGGCCCCGGGGCCGTGTTCGATGTGCGCGTCTGGGTCCTGTCACCTGAGCGGGCGGCCAGGCCCTGCAGGCAGCGGAGGAGGTAGCGGGCCAGAGCGGGACCCCGCCACCCCCAGACTCACCTCCCGCTTGGCCATCTGCTTACCTGCCCCTGCCCCTGCCCCGCGCCCTCCCCACCTAACCTCCCCGCCGGATTCCGTTGCCTCATCCTGTCCTCTGTTTGCTTCTTCCCCCCCGCTCGCCCGGCCCGCCCAGTTCACCGATGGGAGGTACTGGATTTACTCTCCCCGGCGTCGCCGACTGCGGGCCGTGACGCTGAGCTCCTCAGGGACTGTAAGTGACCACAGCAGGCCTCCAGGGAGCCCGGCCCCCGACCCACCACCCCGGGCAGCAGAGAGCCACAGGTCCCGGCTGTCCCATGGCCTCTGAGAAGGGACTTGGGGAAGTAAGCACCTTGACCGAGACCAGCCACGTGTCCCCTGGTGATGTCACCACTGGGCCTGTAGGCACACACGGCCGGGGATAAGGGGACTTGGCCGTGGCGGCGGGGTCTGCATCTGACCCCAGCCCCTGGCGGCCTCTGCCCCTCTCCCCAGCCCGCCCAAGTCAGGCACAGGTCAGAGGACATTGTCCCATAGTCGGACCTCGCTGCCGATGGCTCCCCAAGGGGCGTCTGCCCTGTGGAAGCACGTGGTCACATGGGTCAGCAAAGGGACCGCAAAGCCAGGCTCTTAGCCGCGGGAGAGAGGAGGTGGTCTTTCCATACTCATTTCACAGTGGAGGGACCAAGGTCTCGGCTCCCCAGGAAGCCCACGAGGGCCCACGGTTTACATGAAATCTGGGTCCAGGCTCCCAGGCAGCCCCTGTGTCTGGGAGACACTCCTCTACGTAATGGGCTTGGGACGCTATGTGCACCTCATGCAGCAGTGGCCTGATAATTGGCATCATGAGCAATAAATGAGGGCCCAGAGAGGCCAGGTAACCTGCCCGGAGCCACACAGCGCTCCAAGCAGGCAGAACAGGTTGAGTATCTGAAGTAAGTTTCTGTTCTCAAGACGAGGCCCCTCAGAGGCTCACACCCTCCAGCCCCAAATGCCTGTGAGCATCCCTGTCGCCGGCACTGAGCTAACCCGAGAGGTGGAAACCGCTTCCCCAGGCCTTCCTGCCGTGCTGTGTCCTCGTGAGTCAGGGATGCAACACCCCTAGGATGATCTAAGAGGAGGCCCCGAGGGCCCCCAGGGGAGTGCTTTGCAAAGGCTGCCTGGAGAGGGGTTGACCCTGACCTAGAATCACCGGGGTGTGGGGAGGTGGGAGAGGGAAGGCCGGGCTCCGTGGGGGGCACCTGGGAGGAGAGGGAAGAGCGTGAGGGCTAGATGGGTGGGTCAGGCCCGAGGGCCTGCAGAACCGGGGACCGAGTGTCCTTGGCCCCACTTTAGTGGGGTCACCATGGGGTTCTGCGTCCTGCTGCCCACCATCGCTTCCCTGGGCAGGCTCTTTGCAGAGTGCAGGCACAGACCCTCTTGTCCCACGTTCTTGCCCTACAGGGGCAGCTACCCTGACGTCGTCTATCTGCGGCGGCTCCCCCCCCCCCCAACCCGCGCGGGGACTCCCAGGCAGGCAGCGGCTTTTGTTGTGCTGTGACCAGTAAGCAGCCGCAGGGCCTGTGTGCCCCTGCACGAGTCCACCCTCAGGGGGTGTATCCCTGGGCCAGGGGCAAGAATGAGCTGGCCGAGGCACCCCGAGGCGGGCCGTGCCTCGTGCGGGTACCGGGGGGTCTGGCCTGTGGGGGCAGGTCCCGCGGCAACAGCTTGGAGGAGGGGCAGGGTGGGGTGGGCAGAGGTGGGGGCCCCAAGGTGGGGCGGGCTCACCCAGAGAGCATAGAGGCCGCACGCTGGTGCTTGTCCTTCACGAGGCCATGAAGAAGCCACCCCTTGTAGAGGCGAGGCTGGTGGTCGGGGTCGGACGCAGGAGGGGCAGGTCTGGGGGCGTTTTGGGTTGTGGCCCCCGTGGGTTTGGGGGCCGTGGACGCCCAGGGGGGCGTGGCCAGGGCAGGTGCGTGCTCAGGCCCACTGCTCCCAGCAGAGGCGGGGCAAGGGGGTAGGTCTACAGGCACTGAAGAATTGGGGGGGGGGGGCAGGAGAGAAGAGAAAGAAAAAGGAGAAGGGAGCTGGGGGTGAGGAGGATTCTTGTGGGAGCAGACCCAGGACGGACACGTGTGGGTGGGTGCTGAAGGCACACGTGCCCTCCCCGCCAGTCCGACCCAGAATGGCGACCCCCTTCCCCGTCACAGCCGGAAGAGCCCACCCCCTGGCTGGGCCTGTGTTGCTTGCTGTCTGGGTGGCCCGTGCCTGGGTGTCTCCCGGCTATCTGTGCGTTTGGGGCACGAGGAAACAGCCTCCACCCTGTGCCCCCGACTGCCCACATCACCCGGGACCCCCAGCGGAGGGTCCCCAGGGCCCTGCCCCAGCTGGCGGCCCCAGTGGCCGCACGGCAGGCAGGACTGAGGCCGGAGCGCTGCCCCCGGGGCTAGGACGGAGATGAGGGGGCGGGAGGGGGCGGGGGGGAGGGCCGAGCAGGAGGGGAGGGGACAGCAAACAGGCCACGCCCCACGCCCCCCCCTTCCCCTCCGCTGCTCCGGGCCCTGCCTGCACCCCCCACCCGTGCACCGCGCCGCGCCCTGCCGCCCACCCCGCACTGCCGCCGCTCGGCCCCGCCGGCCCGAGGGGGCCGTCCAGGTGGGGCTGGGGCCTGTCGGGGAGGGGACAGCGGGGGCTGAGCCGCCTACTCGTCGTCCGCGTTGGGGTCCGCCTCCTTTATTTCTGTTTCTTCCTTCCTCCCGCCTGCCTCTCTCGCGCCTCCTCGCACCCTGCTCTTCTGCGCGCCCTTCCTGCACGTGCGCCCGCCCGCCCTGCAGCCCGCCGACGAGAGGAGCTGGGTGTACTCCCCGCTGCACTATAGCGCGCAGGTCCACCCAGCCTCCGACGGCGAGAGCGACACAGTAAGTGCGCCCCGGCCCGCCACGCCCGGGGCCTCTCGGGCCCCGGGACAGACGGGGAAACGCAGGCCCAGGCCCGGGGCGGGAGGGGGCCGGTGTCTCGGGCCCTCGCGGCAGGGCGGGGGTGCGGGGTGGGTCCTCACCCGCGCCCTTGCCTTTCGCAGTAATTTCTATGCAGTCACCGACCCAGAGCCGAGCGCTCGCTGCCGCCCTGGCTGCTTCCCGGAGGCGCCGCCCGCCCGCCCGCCGGACCTCGCTCCACGACGGCCGCGGCCCCCAGCTCCCGTCTACTACCTACGCCTGTGAGACTGTGAACCTCCCTGAGTGTCCGATCATGTATTTATTTTGGGTCCTTACTCTTTGCACAAAGACGGCAGCACACGTGTGCTTTTTTAGAAAAAGATAAAAAAGGGAAAAAAAAAAAAAGGACGTGATGGGAAAAGAAGAGAAACCACCCCACTGCACCTTGTGGTTCTTTGCTGTGCTTGAATGTGTGTCGCCGAGGGAACGAGGCCAGTTGGCTTCGGGGACCTGGCGCCCTCTGAGGGGGGGGCCGGTCACCCAGGCTGAAACCCACACTCTGAGGCTCCGCCTCTCTGCTTGGACGGGGCGCCGAGGAGGGAAGGACCACGGAGTCCCCGCCGGTGCCTGGGACCACAGGCCCCCCTGGCTAGGTGTTGTGGCCAGGCACGTGACATCCGTCCTTGGGGGTGGCCGACCGGTGGTCTGGGGGGCGGGGGCTCTCCACCCCGCTGATGCCTGTAATCTCTGCATCTGTTTCCCACCACCTGCCTGCCAGCTGACCTGTGAGTAGGAATGGCCGGCGGCCGCCCCTCTCGCCAGAGCTCAGGACAGTGGACTTCCCTGTGGTCCCCACACGGCCTGCTCACTGTCCAGAAGAGGGGCCCAAGCGAAGGGCGACGTTGGGCCCCAGGCCGTGGGACTTCCGGAGATCACGTCCCGGCACAGGGGTCCCCCCCATGGTCAGGCTGCCTAGCTGTCCAGTTCCAGGCCCCCCAGGACTGGGATGGGTGTTTGTTTGTTTGTTTGTTTGTTTGTTTGTTTGTTTTAAGACAGCGATG
This sequence comes from Panthera tigris, assembly GCF_018350195.1. NCBI lineage: Eukaryota > Metazoa > Chordata > Mammalia > Carnivora > Felidae > Panthera > Panthera tigris. The sequence goes on along the minus strand of NC_056661.1, from coordinate 2,778,494 downwards.
CATCTGTGAGTTAAATGATAAGAGAAGAAATTCTTCGTGAAAAACAAAAATTTTCTAGTTTGTCATCTTCAGCAGGGGCAGCCCCTTCCGGGCTCAGAGACCCCATCGTGTCCAGAGGGGACGGTGGGAGCCGACAGCATCGCAGGGTCTGTCCTGCCCCCACGCAAATGCACTCCCACCTCTTGAAAGGTGACACAGTGGGGGTGGCTTCCCCCTGCCCACTCTGCCCCCCACTGGCTGGCTCGCTCGCTTGGGAGAGCTGGGAGCTGGCTTGGAGCAGAAGCCTCACCTGGAAGAATTTCTCCCAGCCCTGGCCTCCCTGGTGGAGAACCTGCTGATCCAGGACTTTGATTTTCCGAGTCCCTTGGGGGCTGCATAGTTTGCCGTTCCCTGTGTGGACCCCTCGTCTGCCCTCGTGTCCCCTCACCCGGCTCGCTTCGTGCACCTGGAGGGAGCCTGCTGGCCTGGCTGCTGTCCACTCCTCCCTGGAGAACCAGGTTGCATGCTGGGGGCCGTCCCCTAGCTGCTGGCACGGGGGCTCCCGGGACGTGCCAGCATGCAGCCCGGGGAAGACAGCCCTCAGACGACCCGTCAGAACAAGCCCGTGGGTGTCCCAGATGAGAAGCAAAACTATGTCCTCTCCCTCTTGCCCAAGGAGCCTTTGTCCAGACCCTGGGCAGCATCCTCACCTGGATCTCAGACCAGCATCTGTCTGCGGGTGCCCTGGCCGCATGCCACAAGTCGCCGGTCCCTCCCTACCCCTTCCCATCAAGGGGATGACGGCGGAGCAGACAGAGGTCCGAAGGTGCATCTCAGACCTTGATGACTAACAAGGACCACTGTGTCACCCGGAAGCCGGTGTCAGAGCCCGTGCCCGGGCACGGATGTGAGTTCTGCAGGGATGACCAGAGCAGCAGGCACAGTCCCGGAGCAGCGCGCCCCGCGTCCAGGGCTCGTCAGCCACCTGGAGCTTCAGGAGGGAGCGGGGGAGCCCTGCTGGCCCCCTTGGGCTTTCCCGAATCACGGGACAAAGGCATTGCTGGGATGCTGATACAAGAGAACTTTGCAAGCCTCCTGGATATCTATAACATTTCTATTTTTGTGCAGGTCACTAAGACCCCCTTGGAGACCTGTTTTGTGCTGGTTGCATCCTTTGTCCCTTTTCAGAGAACTGTCACGTGGATGCTAGCGTGGCCTGCAGACTGTGCCGATGGGAGGGGTTTGCTTATTTTCCGGGCAGGGGGCCGGAAGGCAAGACTTTATTTATAATGTGTAGCAAATTCATGGCCTTTCCCAGCTCCCACCCCCACCCAGAGGAAGGCTCTGGACCCAGCCAGCTGTCACCCACCCCCCCCCCCACCCCCAGCACAGGAATCTAAATTCCTTCGTGGCGACACCCTGTCTCCCCTCCTGGCTCATCTCTGATGGCTGCGGTCCCTGAGAGCTGAGAGCCTGAGTGCTGGCTGGCAGTCTGTGCAAAAGAAAGGCATTTCCTGAGACTGTCTAGGTGCAACTTCCTGAGAGCCCTCGCCGGCCTCTGTCCAGCCTCGCCCCCTCCCTCCACCACTTGGCTCAGTGCAATACTCCCCTTCCGGTTGGGGTCCCTTGCCATGGTACTGTCGCTGCCGCCCCTGGGTCCGCACTGCGGGTCAACGCCCTCCACCGCCTTTTCTCTGGTGGCTCCGTTGCATCGCCTGCCCCGCCCCCATCTCGTTTTTATGGTCGAACTGATTTCAAAACAACGAAACTGCAAACCTCGTGTGTCTTAATTCTCTCAGGGGGTTCCGTGTGCTCAGCCCCTATGGTCTGGTGTGTGACAATCTGGAGCGCGGCCTCATCGGGCACAGAATGCCGTCTCGCTCAAACCCAGAGCCGTGGGCACCTCTGTAACTGTGCAGCCGCTGCTGGCCCCAAATAACATATGCAGCCCTGGGCCCCCGCTCCCCATCCCCGCCACCCCTCCTTCTTTTTACGTTGGAGAGATCTCTCTAATAAATCGGGTAATAAGCATCAGCCCTCGTTCTCTTTGCCTCTGTGCGTGCCGGTGGTCTGCTGGAGAACGTGAGGACTGACTTTGAACGAGAGCAGAAGGAAACCTTGGTAAGATTTAAAATAACAGGAATGGGGCGCCTGATTGGCTCGGTCAGTTGAGTGTCCCACTTCGGCTCAGGTCATGATCTCGCAGTCCGTGGGTTCGAGCCCCGCGTCCGGCTCTGTGCTGATAGCTTGGAGCCAGGAACCTCCTTCAGATTCTGTGTCTCCATCTGTGCCCCTCCCCTCGTAGCACTCTGTGCCTCAAAAATAAATAAACATTTTTAAAAAATTGTTTTAAATAACAACAGGACCTAGATGCCTTAGTAGCCGTGGCCTGCTTGGGGTTCCAGTTCAACTCAGAAAACTTGTATAATTTTCTGACATCAGTGCAGCCCAGCGTAAAAGAACAAACACTCCCCAGAGTTTGTATTCATTCTGCCAAACTTGCTCAAGTTGAGTAATGCATGGACCCCTTTTATAGCAAAAGTATTTGTCCAGGATTTCCAATCCAAGAAACGCTGCTTTGAAAGGTCCCATTTGTAAGCAGGACCTTGGAAGTCCAGTGTTAAAATCAGGATGCAGAACGGCACAGCTCGTTTATAAACTAGACGTGCAGATGAGATGATCTGGAACGTGCTCACCATCACGTCAGTTCAAAGATTAGTATTCAGATACTGTCAAAGATACATGTGCATTTTGAAAGTTACACGGCCAGGGGCGCCTGGGTGGCTCAGTCGGTTGAGCGTCCGACTTCCGCCCAGGTCACGATCTCTTGGTTTGTGAGTTCGAGCCCCGCTTCGGGCTCTGTGCTGACAGCTCAGAGCCTGGAACCTGCTTCGGATTCTGTGTCTCCTTCTCTCTCTGCCCCTCCCCTGCTCATGCTCTGTCTCTCAATAATAAATAAATGTTAAAAAAAAATTAAGAAAAGAAAGTTACAAGGCCAGACCCCACCCCCCCACCCCACCCCCACCCTCCACCCCCCGTCCGCATCCAATGAAAAGCAGGTTTGTTATCAAGAGGTGGTCTTCTGAAAGTCCTCCCCACCAGCAGCCCCACTCTGCGCCTTGGCTCCAAGCAGAGCATGCAAAGCTAGCATTTAGGATGATGTCGTGAAGTATTCCAAGACAAACATTTGAAGAGCTTCCAACTAGGATATCAAGTACCATCCTCTGGGGTGGGCTGGGGGAGCTTGGAACAGGACTTCAGGGTCTTCCAGACCTGCCTGCTGTGGTCCATCCTCCTCACGAGTCCAGCAGGGACTCCACCAGCGTGCCCCCCGCCCCCAGCCCATCTGTCCCTGCTCAAAGCCCTCCTGTGACACCCCAGCACCCACAGAACAAAGCTGCCCCAACCTAGTTCAGATCCCAGCTCCATGTTGCCTCGTTGGGGCTGTGGGGGCACTGTTTATTAAAGTGACTTTCCATCTCTGAGCCCCAGTTTTTACTGTCCGTAAAATGGGTTGACGGTGAATTCGTGGAGTTATCCAAGTTTGTTTTTTTTTTTAACTTAACCCTTGAAACACATAGGTATTCATTTCGAGCGATGGAATATGATGGTCGCTCTCAAGGGTCGGCCCAGCCTCAAGGCTCTTCATTCTCCGACCTGGTTTCAGTTCGTCGCCTTCCGTCGCCTTCCGGAGCAGTCTGGACTCAACCGACGACCTCGCAGCTTCACGCCCGCACCGGCTTGAGACCTCGCTAGCGTCGCTCGCCTCCCCTGGCCCCGCCCCCAGACCACGCCTCCTCTTGGTCCCTCCCTGGGGGCCCCGCCCACGTCGGCTCCACTTTCCCTCGGAGCCCATTGTTCTTGGTCCCACCTCCCCAGGCTCCGCCCCGCTCGCAGTTCCTGGTTCGCTCTGGCTCCGCCCACGGCTCCTAGCCCCGCCCCCCCACCAAGACGCGAGGACCCACGTGGGGCTACCCCTAGCACTGCCTAAAGGGCGAGCCCCCAACCCCGGAGACGAAAGTCCGGCAGAAGTCCGTCACGCGGGCCACGTTTGAGGGCAGTGGGGAAGTTACGGGGAGTCGGAGTCCCCGCGGGATGGGGCGGCGAGATCGGTTTCCATCTCCCGGCTCAGGCGCGGACGGGGCAGCCAGGCGCGCGCCGCAGGGGAAGAAGGCCCCCGGCGCAGGCCCCGGATATTTGTGTCAGCTCTGCCGCCACCGTCTCAGCTGATGGGTCGGGACACACGCTCGCGCTCGCGGTCGGCTGGTCGCAGGGGCCGCAGGCAACGGAGCGGGAGTCGGAGCCGAAGTCGGAGCGGGAGCCATGAGCGGCGAGACCGCCGGCGCCGGGACGACGAAGTACGGCGCAGGCGGAGGCGGCAGAGCCGGGAGCGCAGGTGAGGGTCTCTGCGTGAACAGCGCTGGGGATCCGGCTCCCGCCCTCGGGGAGCCAGAGACCCACGGATTAGTCAGAGAGGGCTTCCTGGAGAAGGGGACGTCCGAGTACGAGTCGCAGTTCACCAGGCAGCGAAAGGGAGGCGAGCGGCGTTCCAGGCAGGGCACCTGGTGGTTGGAGGGAACGGAAGGAGCGCAGCGAGCGAGGCGGGACGGGAAGGGGAGTAGGAGACGAGGTCGGAGCGGTAAGAGGAGACCGGATCGCGCAGTTTTGTGTGCCGTGGTGACGGGGTTGGCCGTTGCTCGGAGGCAGGCAGGGAGCCATGGGGAGGTTTTTGAGCAGAGCGATGGGGTCTGACTTACTTTGTGGAACTTCCTCCGGTTTTCGCGTGGAAAAGGGACTGAGGAGGCTGGCTGGGATGACAACGGGGAGGGGGGGGAGGAGGAGGAGGATGGTGCAGTTGTCTAGGCAACAGACGGCGGTGGCTGTCAGAGAGGAGGCGGTGGGAGGCTCGGTGGGGAAACGGGTAGGTCAGACGAAAGAGCTGTTGATGACAGGTGGCAGGACTGGGTTGACTCCTAGGACCTGGGTCTCAGCTTCCACGCGGCCAGCAGCCCCTTTCTTTTGGAAATGGGACACCTGGCCAGATTTGGCTGGAGTCTCCTCCGGCATAGAGGGACGAGAACGGTGCCAGGGACCAACTTCCAGACCTAGGTCCCGGGATGTGACCCGTGACGTTCAGGCCAGTCCCTGCCCGTCTGTGGCCCAAGTTTCCTCAAGATCTCCATGGGCGCTTTCCCAGCATGCCCAGTCTCCCGTCCCTTGGGCCCGTTCACCCCATGGCCAGAGTGGCTGTAGTCAGACATGGTTGACTTCCCTCTACATTTGAGAAGGTGGTTTTTCCTTTTTTGAGTCTCCTAAGATCATTGCAACCCAGGAATTCCAAAAAGTTACAAGCCTGTGACTCCAAGACTCCATAGCCTGTGAACCAAGAATAGTTTTTACATTTTTATTATATTTTTTTCCTTTAATGTTTATTGTTGAGAGAGAGAGAGAGAGAGAGAGAGACAGAGACAGACAAAGGGCGAGCAGGGGAGGGGCAGGAAGAGAGGGAGACACAGAATCGGAAGCAGGCTCCAGGCTCCGAGCTGTCAGCACAGAGCCCGATGCGGGGCTCGAACTCAGGAACTGTGAGATCATGACCTGAGCCGAAGTCGGATGCTTAACCGACTGAGCCACCCAGGCGCCCCAGTTTTTACGTATTGAAATGGTGAGGAAGCAGTCAAAAGGAGTATCTCATGACATGTGGAAATTGCATGAGATCTCCGAATATATTCAGGTTTTGGCGTGCACAAGCGAAAGTGTATCGGGACCCAGCCGTGTCCCTTTGTTCCTGTCTGTCCGGGGCTGCTTTCGCAGTAGGGACAGCACAGTGGTGTCCTAGACCGTCTGGCTCTTTACAGAGAAAGCTTGCTGACCCTGGTTGGGGTCCCTGGTGTTGGTGTTTTCCCCACTGGTTCACGTACAGCGGGAAGCCTTGTCGTGCCTGCATGTTTTCCGTTTGCTGTTTTCTGGTGTTTGAGTTACAAGAATCAGTCATCCTAGGTCTGTAATTCGAGTCGATGTGGTTTATGAAAATTGGATCGAATGCGTAGTCTGCACGTAGGGACTCCCGAGAAATTGGTTTCCAGGGTGTAGGCTTTGTCACCGAGCTTCGTAGGTGGAGCATTTAACAAAATAAAGAAACTTGGCTGTTGCTGTACACATTCAACGGGCCCCGAGCATTAAAGAATCTCTCTCTAGGGCTCGCACATTCCATCCCCTGCCCAGTGTTTTTCCTGGCTCTTCATTCCACTTCCCTGCTGCCCAGCTTGCGGGACCAGTGTAAACACCACCTTCTCCTGTAAGCTCTCTCTTGTCGCCTTGGACACATCAGGTCCTCTGGTTCCTACACTTAGAGCTTCTGTGCCATCTGGCCCCAGCCTGCCTCGCTGCCCTCCCTTCCTTCCTTCCTTCCTCACTCCCCCCCGTTCACGCTCTTCTCCAGCCACATGGGCCTCCACACTGCTTCTTGAACACGCCGCGTAAATTCCTGCCCCAGGGCCTTTGCTCTTGCTGTGACTGCTGCCCAGATCACTTTCTCCCTGTAGCCCCCTCCCCCACATCGTCCAGTTGCCTCCTCAGATCTGCATCCACTAACGCTAAGTCACTCTTCTTTGTGACTCGTAGCACTGTCTAGGGTCACGCTGCGTGTTTATCTGTTGACGTGAGCCTCCCAAAGGCGGGGACCGTGGGTGGCACTGCTGGTCACCGCTGTGTCCCCAGAACCTAGAACAGCGCCTGGCATAGCAGGTGCTCGGTGAGCATCTGTCAAACAAGAGACTGGCAGCGAGCGCACCTTTGCGGGTTCCCTCCCCAGGTCGGGTTCGGACGAACACCGGTGGCGGCGGCGGCGAAGGCGGCAGAGCCAGAGTCCGCCGCCCCCACGCTGGCGCTCGCGGGGCCGGTCCTCCCAGTCTGACTCCGATGACGAGCGCCAGGAGCAGCAGCGGGGCCGGTGGGCCCGCCGGCGGCGGACGCGCTCTTGGTCCCCGGGCGCCTCGGCGTCCGGCTCGGCCTCCCCGGACCGCTCCCAGAGCCCTCGGGAGGCGGCGGCGGCCCTGAGCCACCAGCACAGCCTGCAGGAGCGGCTGCGGCTGCGGGAGGAGCGGAAGCAGCAGGAGGAGTTGATGAAGGCCTTCGAGACCCCCGAGGAGAAGCGGGCCCGGCGGCTGGCCAAGAAGGAGGCCAAGGAGAGGAAGAAGCGGGAGAAGATGGGCTGGGGGGAGGAGTACATGGGCTACACCAACACCGACAACCCTTTCGGCGACAACAACCTCCTGGGCACCTTCATCTGGAGCAAGGTGAGTCCGGGGCGGTGCCCGGCGCGCGGCCCGGGTGGGGCGCCGCCCTCAGGGGTCCGCACGCGCGCTCACGAGCCCCGGCCTCTGGGGCCTTTGCGTCGCTCGCCCAAGGCGGGATTCCGGTTACAGATGCTCCGTGGTCCCCGTCGCCAACACCTCGTTCTCGACGAAAGTTACACACGGTCCCTTACCCGCCAGTCCCGCCTCGCGCTTGTGACTGAGAGCACGGCGTTCCCTCCCCCCCAGCCCTGGAGGCCGCGCCTCTGCGCCCTGCGCCTCTGTGTCCCGCTTTCTGCCTCCTTCCGAGGACACCAGTCATCAGCTGGGAGACCGTTTAGGTCCCGTGTGACCTCGTCTTAACTAATTCCACCCGCAGAGACCCTGTTTTAAAGGTCTCCACGGGTTCCCGGGCTGGTGAGTGGACGGATCTTTTTGGACACAGCTTCACGCTAACCCAGCACCCATTCGTCGTGGGGGGTGAGAGCGGGCAGGGAGGGCCTGGGGGGGCGAGAGCAGGCGGCCACGGTCAGACGCCAGGGGTCCGCCGCTCACCGCATGCGCTCCAGGCACCGTCTCTTGCCTTGGTCTTGAACACACAGCCCACCTCGGGGCGCCTGTGCTCGCCATTCCCCGACCCGGGACCCTCCCACCTCTTTCTCTGGCTGGTTCTTTCTCCTTCCTGAGGATCTCAGCTCACCCGTTCCCGCCTCCGAGGGCCTGCCCGGCCCCCTCGGCCCCACGGGTGCTCTTCCTCTCGGCGCGGCCTCGCCCTCCCTAGCGCTTTACTAGCAAACGTGTGCCGTGCGCCCGCTGGTGCTGGAGGCCGTGTGGGCCCTGGCGGGCGTCAGCGAGCAGGAGAGAGATCCCGCGGAGCCAGCCGTCTCGTGGGGGAGAGCCTGTCGAGAAGCAGATTAGCAGAGCGCGCAGAGGAGAGAAGGCAGGCAGGTGTCGGGATGCCCTGGCTGTAGTTTGAAATCAGCCAGCCCGGGGCGCGTGGGGGGCTCAGGCGGTTGAGCGTCCAACTTCGGCTCAGGTCACGATCTCACGGCTTGTGAGTTCGTGAGTTCAAGCCCCACGTCGGACTCTCTGCTGTCCTGTGTCTTCCTCTCCCTCTGCCTCTCCCGACTCGTGAGTGTGCATTCCCTTCCTCTCTCTTCCTCTCTCTCTTCCCCTCAAACATAAAATAAATAAACATTAAAAGTAGGATAAGCCAAGCCACGAGGCACCTGGGTACCTCAGCTGGTTGAGCGCCGACTCCTGATTTCAACCCAGGTCATGATTTCACAGTCATGAGATCGAGCCCCAAGTAGGCCTCTGCCCTGAGCGTGGAGCTCACTTGAGATTCTCTCTCTGCCTCCCTCCCTCCCCCTCCCCAGCCCCCTCCCCCATTTGCGCTCACTCATCCAAAAATAAGATAAGCGGGTCCAGAGAGGTCTCGTTGCAAAGCTGACATCTAAACACGGGGTCTGATCCATAACGTGTGATTCCTGCCAGGCCGTGAGCTCCGCAGGGCAAGCTCTGTCCCCAGAGCCTGGCTCACGGTCGGCACTCAGTGAGCGTCAAATGAGCGAGCTTGGTGTGATTTGCACGTGCGTGTGCTCAGATATTTTCCCTAGTGTTTCTTGGAGCCGCAGCGGCCCTGGAGAGTTGGCCCCACGGGAGGCCGTCGGCCCCTCCTGTGATAAGCACGTGGGGGGTCGGCCCCCCCGCTCAGCCTCTGAGGCCTCTCTGGGCAGGCCCACGGTTTGGGCAGCACCAGCGCTTGTCCCCCCCCCCGTCCCGGGGCCACGGGCTGGCGGAGTGGGCAGGCGCTCTGTGCCCGGCCTTGCTCACAGCGCTCTCCCTGAGCCGACTCTCCCTGCTGCGGCCGCCCGAGGTCTCCCGCGGTGAGTGACCGAGCATGATTGGAACTGGGCCATCCAGCTTCGCGTCCGTGCCCCGGGCTGCCGTTCTGCGTGGCCGTAGGGGCGAGAAGTCCGGTCACCGTTAACGCCTGAGGCGGCAGCCCAGGCTGAGGCTGGGGAGGCCAGGGGGTGGCACCGGCGTCAAGGGGTGGCCCCAAACCAGGCAGCGCAGGTGTGTGTCGGGGGGGCGCGGGCAGGGGCGTCCTCGAACAGCCCTTGTAGCCGGGTCGGTGGGGGAGCGCTCATCCGGAAGTGCGGGCTTGGCACCCGGCTAGGGCAGCAGCTGTGATGTCGGAGTCCTCGAGGGGTCTGCAGACCCTGCGCCCCGAGCGCCCTCCAGGAGGTGAGGACACAGGGAAGGAGTGTTTGTTGTGGGGCGTGGTGTCCCAGGGGTCTGTGAGCACGGGGACCGCAGTGCCCCTCCTAGCGACGCGGGCTTTCCGGCGCTGTCCCGCCCCTGCTCGCTCGCATCGGTCGTCGGACGTGCCGAGGGCGTGAGCACCCCGAGCTGGCCCAGCTGGGCTTCTGCGTGCAGCAGCCTGGCAGGTCCCGGGTGGGGTGCTCCCGTGAGTGACGCTCGGGAGCCCCCGGGGCGGGCGGCCACCTCCCCGCTGCACGTTACTGCAGGGGCTGCCCGTGCCGGAGGCTGCTCTAAGCGGTCCTGTCACGCTGGTTCTGGGAACGCTAAGGGGGCTGCGTCTTCGGAGGAGGTCAGGGCGCTGTGGCCGCAGGCACGTCACTCCTCGGGGCCGGACCCCCTTACCTGCAAAGCCGCCGCTCGGCCTGCCGGATCCGCGTCTGGGTCTCGGAGAGGGTGGCACAGGGGACCCCGGGGCGGTGCCCGGGAAGGCGGGACGGAGGCGTCTCTGCTCAACGGGCATGTGCTTGGCCCTTCCAGGCCCTGGAGAAAAAGGGGATCGGCCACCTGGAGGAGAAGGAGCTGAAGGAGCGGAACAAGAGGATCCAGGAGGACAATCGCCTGGAGCTGCAGAAGGTGGGGTTGCCCCTGGCCGGCCTGCACGGGGCCGGCCTTCGCTCGCGAGGGCCTGAGGCTGGCCCACCCTGGCTTAAGTGAAGGACCGACCCGGTGGGTGGACACAGAAACCCCCGGGGAGGCTGGCTTCAGACACGGTTGGATCCAGGGGTGCGGGCTGCGTCTCCAACCAGCCGTCTCCTCCCACCTCTCCGAGGGCCCCGTGACTTCTGGGCCTTGCTCTCAGACGCCTCCTTCGGGGCAGGGTGGGGCCAGAGTGGTCTCGGCTGCTCCTGGCTGCCGTGTCTCCAGCAGAAAGAAGCTCCTCGACCCTAGGGTCCATCTGAGGCCTCAGGCTTCCCTGGCCGGTCCGCGTCCAGGGCCGGGGCCAGGCCCGGGCTGTAGTCCCACTCCGGACCCCAGGGTCCCCCGTGGCCCTAGAGGGTGCAGGGCAGGCCCCACAAGACCCCCGGCCAGGCCCGCCTGCAGCACCCCGCCCTCCCCGTGCGCCTGCAGGTAAAGCAGCTGCGGCTGGAGCGCGAGCGGGAGAAGGCCATGCGGGAGCAGGAGCTGGAGATGCTGCAGCGGGAGAAGGAGGCCGAGCACTTCAAGACGTGGGAGGAGCAGGAGGACCACTTCCACCTGCAGCAGGCCAAGCTGCGGTGCGCCCCGCCCCGCCCCCGCCCGGAGCCCCGTCTGCCCCGGGGCCTTTGCACGGGCCCTTTGCTCCGCTTGCGATCTCCCGCCCTTCGGACTTCCACCCGCTGCCTCCCCGGGGAGTCCCTGCCTGCCCCTTGTTGCGTGCACCACTTCCTGTTTGCTCCTCCCTCCAGCCTGTCACCGGTGCCCCCCCCCCCCCATCTCCTCCTGTCTCCCGCATTGAGTTGTGTGCCGAGGAGACCTCCGAATGATCCTTGCTCCGTGTCGCGGTGCCACACGAGCTGAGCCAGGTGCCGGGCCCCTCGCGGTACCGACCGAGGCTCTCCCTCTGCACGCTGCAGCCCGCGGGGCCACGTGCTCATCAGCCCGGTTTACAGACGGGGAACGCGAGGTTCCTGGGGGCAGGGGAACGCCTGAGGCCACGCGGCAGGTGTCTGAGCCTCGGTGGCGCGTGCGCACCAGGAGCCTGCTCCCAGCCCCTCTGTCCTGCTGCCCACCAGCTGCACCAGCCCCTGGGGCTCGGACCTACCTGGTTCCGGGGCTCCCCTGGGGTAGGACAAGTGTCCGTTTCTGACACGCGTCCCCCTGGGTGTGGCACTGATGCTTCAGACCCTCCCCTGCCCCTGGGGGAGCAGATCTTCCACTAGAAGGAGGTGGTTCTCTCTGCCCCTCTGGCCCCGGCCTGTGTCTTCCGACCGCCCAATGCCCCCTCTTCCAGGAAGACCTCCTTGTCCGCCACCCCCTGCAGGCCAGGCTCTTCCCCTGGCGCCCACACGAGCCACCCCCCCCACTCCACCCCACCCCCGAAGCAGGGTCTTCAGGAGGTGGGGGGGGGGGGGGCCTCCTGGGTCCTGACGCCACCTCCCTGCTCCCTGGCAGCTCCAAGATCCGCATCCGGGACGGGAGGGCCAAGCCCATCGACCTGCTGGCCAAGTACATCAGCGCCGAGGACGACGACCTGGCCGTGGAGATGCACGAGCCCTACACCTTCCTCAACGGCCTCACCGTGGCCGACATGGAGGACCTGCTGGAGGACATCCAGGTGCCGCCCGGCCCCGCCGCCCGCCCCGCTCCCCCCCCTCCCACCGGCGCCTCACCGCCCCTCACCGCCCCTCCGTACCTTCCGCCTCCAGGTGTACATGGAGCTGGAGCAGGGCAAGAACGCGGACTTCTGGCGGGACATGACCACCATCACGGAGGACGAGATCGCCAAGCTCCGCAAGCTGGAGGCCTCGGGCAAGGGCCCAGGTAGCCCCACGCCGCGCTCTTGGGGGGCCCGTATCCGGGCGCCGGCGGGCTGGGAGCTGTCTCAGCCCGGGGCTCTCCGCCTGCCTCGGTTTCCCCATCGGGGACCTTCAAGGCCTCTCCGGGAGCCACCAGGGGGCAGCGGCGGGCTGCAGCAGGAGCCCCAGGAGCTTGGCCCCCGCGGCTCCCCCTCAGGGGGGCGCTCAGCCCAGGGCGGGGACTCCCTTCCTTCAGAGATCGCTTGGCGTCTGCGCTGGGCTTCCCGGGAGTGGCGCCAGCAGGGGCCCGTTTTGTTCGGTTTCAGGTTTTTGCCAGAAGCTTGGTGTGTTCGAGGGAGGGCGGCACCCCGCTTGTCCACTTGTCCAGGAAGCCCCTAGAGCCCCGGTCTCTTGAATCTGGTGTTCTTTCCTAATTCGCTTTCCTTTCCCTCCAGAGGGTTCCGCACAGTGTCCAGGGAGGTGACCCTCAGGGGGTGGGGGAGGGTCGTCCTGGGCCCTGGGCGTACTGAGCAGCGGCCCTGACCCCCGCCCTCCCATTGTCAGGAGCCCCCCCAGTCGTGACAGCCACAGATGTCCCCAGACATCACCTGGTGTCCCCTGGGGACAGGATCACCCTGGGTGAGACCCCTGTTCTAGAAGCTGCTGACCGACCGTGCTCCTCTCTCTTCCACCCCTTCCACCCCCAGGGGCCTGGAGTGCCTGCCCCCCACCCCTCCCCCAGGCCCATGAAAATGCCCTTGTTGCTCAGCCCAGGTTGGGGGGACGGCTTCCTCTTAGGAAAAGGAGGAATGTCTTTCGTCACGTTAAGTGCTGTTTTGTTTCCCTCTCAGCCAGCACATCCTGCAGTAACTTCTGGAGAAAGAAGGAAATCCTTTGCTCTGGGAAACGTGCGGAGCGATTTCCCTTGGGGGCAGTGAGGCCCTGGGTGTAGACCTCTGGGCGGAAGGGCCCTGACTGCCACAGGTGTGGCTCTGGGCACAGATCCAGGCCCGGGCCTCCCGCGGAACTGGCGAGGCAGCCAGACCCCCCAGAGGGTCCCCTCGGCGACCCCGGGCCTCCTTCCCCCTTGTCCCTGTGCGCGTCGTCTGTCACCCCGCACTGCCTCCTCACTCTCTCGTGTCGGAGCCCCTCTTTACTACCCCACGTCCCCCTTTCTTGTGCTTTGTCCTCTCGTCGTGTGGGACACATCCGCCAGTAACTTGTGGGGGAGGGCGGGAAGTTCTTGGACATCGTGTAGTTCGGGAAACGGGTCACGTCTGTGCTCTGCCAGGTGACGGGGGCGGGGCGCTCCCCAGACACAGAAGACCCTGACCCACCGGCTGTGGAAGAGCGAGGGCCACCCTGCCGGGGGTCCCCTGCGCCGAGTCCCCCGTCGTCTCTTGCCAGCTGCCGATTCACCCCCTTCTGTGGCCGCTTGCCTTGTCTCAGTGACAGCAGAGGCCCTTCCGTCCACTGTCCCTCCTCCCCTGTCCTGGCTGGGGTCCCAGCTGGCTCCGGGTGTCCTCAGAGATGCGCTTGTGTTTCCGTTTCTCTTTTCGGCCTGATCTCCAAGATCGTTCCCGGAGACGCGCAGAGCGTGTGTTGTGCTTGTAAATTAAGTTGGGCTTTTTCTTTCGTCTTTCATGGGAAAGTCTACCTGGACGTGGGCGCGCAGCAGTGTGGGTGTTGCGGCGAGGGGCCCCGTTACCATTCCCTGTGGGTTCTCCCCAAGCCGCTGTCCCAGAGCCCTCCGTCCCCCGCCTGGACCCGCCAGGCCCCGCGGGATGCTGGGGCGGCATCCGAACCCGCGACTCGATCTCTACACCGCGGTGTGGCAGAGCGGGGCTTGTGGGGGGCGTGAGCTGTGCGGGTGTGCACGGGGTGCGGCCCTGCCGGCGGGAGGCAGCTTCGGTGCCCTGCCGTTTCTGTATGGTCTGAGACAGGGCTGCCTGGGGCCATCCAGGTGTCGGCAGAGGGGACGAGTGTCTAGATGCTGACTCGGGGGTCCCACGGTGGTTGCCTAGAGGGACTTGGGTCCTTTTTGAGCCTGTCTGCTCTGCTGGAGCCAGGGTCTAGTGGCCGTGGTGTCAGAAGCCGGTTCTTAGCCGGGAGCACGTGTCACCCCGCACGTGCCAGAAGCTGCACGCCGAGTTCTCGCAGTGCTAGGAGGCAGCAGTCAGAAGCCCAGCAAGGTCCCTGCCCTGGGGAAGCCACTAATCAGGCATCCAGCCCGAGGGGAGCAACCAGGTGGTCCAGGGAAGGCTTCCCGGTCCACAGGGTTCTCGACTGGTGGGGTCTGGGAGGCAGGCTGGATGAGGAAGAGCATGTTACTGCTGGAAAGCAACGTATGTGCAAAGGCCCTGGGGCAGGGCTCAGTGCGTTTGAGGAGCGACAAGGAGGCTGCAGGCAGGGTCGGGTGGCACCCAGCCCTGCCCTCAGGGGTTTCTCAGTCTGAAGCCGGGGGCATGTCCCTGTGTCCCCAGCTAAATCTGGATGGGACCGAGAAGGGGCGGGCTTGCCTTCTGGGGCGGTGTCGGGATTTCCCCGCAGTGCCTGGGAAAGGAGCTGCTCTCCTTACTAGGGGAAACTGAGGCCCAGAGAGGGTGAACTATTTACCCAAGATGACACAGCTGAGACTAACAGGGCAAAATCTGAACTCCTGAGAGTCTGGCTGGCGGGCGATCCATCCCTCCTCGCTCTTCCAATGCGGGTGGGGGCGCAGTGCTGGCTGGGAGTTGGCAGACCCGGATGCCAGGCTGAGAAATGTCCGCCCGGCAACCCCAGCCCCACTCAGAGCCTTCCCGACTAGGATCCGCGGCCCGGTGCCCGCTCCGTGTTAGCAGGGTCCAGCCAGGGTCAGGGGAGGAGCCGTGTGGGCCAAGGGAAGGGTCGGAGCCCTGCCGCCGCCCCCTCCCCCCGCTGAGCGCCCCCCCCCCCCCCCCCGCAGGTGAGCGGCGAGAAGGGGTCAACGCCTCGGTCAGCTCTGACGTGCAGTCGGTCTTCAAGGGGAAGACGTACGGCCAGCTGCACGTCATCTTCCAGGGCATCGAGGGCAAGATCCGGGCCGGGGGCCCCAACCTGGACATGGGCTACTGGGAGAGCCTGCTGCAGCAGCTTCGAGCCCACATGGCGCGCGCCAGGTCCGCGTCACTTCACGCCGGCGTCACTGACGCGGGGAGGGGGCGGGGCCGGGGGCCGCCCCGCCCCTCCGGCCCGCTGGACACGCCCGCTGGGGGCGGGGCCTGCGCAGGAGGGTGGGGGTGGGGGTCAGCTGGCATCACGCGGGCCCCAGGCCCGCTGTTCCCTGCACGCCACCCCACCCCCCCCGCGCGCCTTCTGCCCACTGCGCACCCTCCGTGTACAGATTCTCGGCGTGTTTGGCCGCGCTGTGTAAACACGGCCCTGTGTGCTGCTGACTGCGGCGACATCTCTAAGTTTATTCTCCTCGCCGCCCCCGCGTCCCGTGTGCCGTTCAGCCCGGCTCGGTGGCTCGCGAGGCGCACGAGTCCCCCGAACCCCCCCCCCGTTCCCCCGTTCAGGGACTCGGTCCTCCCAGCAGGGTCTGTGGCCTTGAGTCCCAAACCCGGACCCAGACGCCCCGCCCCACCCCCACCCTCCACACCCCTGGCCTGGGGGGGGAGGGGCGGTGCTGCTGCTCCCCCAGGCTCCAGGTCCTCCCTCTGAGTGAAAGGGGGTCATGAGATCGGCGGGGGGGGGGGGGGGGACAGGGCCCCGGGCGTGGGGGGTGACCGCCGGCCGGCGTTGCAGGCTCCGCGAGCGGCACCAGGACGTGCTGCGGCAGAAGCTGTACAAGCTGAAGCAGGAGCAGGGTGTGGAGAGCGAGCCTCTGTTCCCCATCCTCAAGCAGGAGCCCCCGTCGCCCGGCCACAGGTAGGTCGGTCGCCGGAGGTGCCCCCTCCACCCCTAGGCCGGGGACCTCCGCAGGCCCCGCCCCCCGCGACCTCCCCGCCGCCCGCCGCCGTCCCTCCCGTCTCGTCTCGTCTCGTCTCCGCAGCCTGGAGCCTGAGGACCCTGCCCCGACCCCACCCGGGCCCTCCTCCTCCGAGGGGGGCTCGGGGGAGCCGGAGGCGGAAGGGGCGGCCCCCGCGGAGGGCGAGGCGGACGGGGAGGCCGTGCTCATGGAGGAGGACCTGATCCAGCAGAGCCTGGACGACTACGACGCGGGCAAGTACAGCCCCCGGCTGCTCACGGCCCACGAGCTGCCGCTGGACGCGCACGTGCTGGAGCCCGACGAGGACCAGCAGCGCCTGCAGCTGTCCCGGCAGCAGCTGCAGGTCACAGGTGAGGGCCGTGCGGGGAGACGTGTCCCCGAGCCCCCGCCCCGCCCCGCCCGCCTCCGGTCTCGGGGTGGGGTGGGGGCGGGGACACACGCCGTCGGTGCCCCCGCCCGGGGACGCCCGCCAGGTCGGGGCACGGAAGGGGCGGCTGACACGCGGCCCCCGCCCGCAGGGGACGCGAGCGAGAGCGCGGAGGACATCTTCTTCCGGCGGGCCAAGGAGGGCATGGGCCAGGACGAGGCGCAGTTCAGCGTGGAGATGCCGCTGACCGGCAAGGCCTACCTGTGGGCCGACAAGTACCGGCCGCGCAAGCCCCGCTTCTTCAACCGCGTGCACACGGGCTTCGAGTGGAACAAGTACAACCAGACGCACTACGACTTCGACAACCCGCCGCCCAAGATCGTGCAGGGCTACAAGTTCAACATCTTCTACCCCGACCTCATCGACAAGCGCTCCACGCCCGAGTACTTCCTGGAGGCCTGCGCCGACAACAAGGACTTCGCCACCCTGCGCTTCCACGCGGGGCCGCCCTACGAGGACATCGCCTTCAAGATCGTCAACCGCGAGTGGGAGTACTCCCACCGCCACGGCTTCCGCTGCCAGTTCGCCAACGGCATCTTCCAGCTCTGGTTCCACTTCAAGCGCTACCGCTACCGGCGGTGACGGCCGGGGCCCCTCCCGCCCGGACTGGCCCACCTCTCCCCGGGCCCTCCCCGCGCGCACGCTCGCCTTCCCCGGGGGAGCCCCCCGCCTGGGAGGGCGGAAGGCGGGCCGGCCGGGCCGGCCCGGGGTCCTCACACGCAGGACGGGGCGGGGGAACTGCGGCCCGAGCCCTGCCCCACGGCACCCGCCCTGAGCTGGGGGTGCCAGGCCTTGGGGGGGGGGGGGGGCGGGGGCGAGTCCAGGGCGGCTGCGGGACCCCGCCCCCTCCACCCCCGCACTCTGGTCCCCCATCCGGCCCCGCCCCGGTGCTGGTGCGGGGCAGGCCTCCCCGGCCTCTGGGCGTGCAGCTGCGGTGCCCCCCATCGGGCCCGGGTGCCCCCCCACCCCATCCCCCGCCCACGCTGGGACAGCCGTGCTCCTGGAGATCCTCTCTCGGCCACCACGGAGCTGCCTCCGCGTTTCTGCGGGCCTGACAGGTGCGGCCGCCGCTGGGTCACACGCTGCCAGCGGTGGGGGAGGGGGCGCCCCAGGAACGTTTCTTCCAACGTTTTGTTACAGAGACGTCTCCGTGGGAAGGGGGGCCAGCCCCACCTGGGCTCCTCGGCCGGCCCACCCGGACGCCCCGGAAAGATTTTAGGTTGTTTCTCTAAAATGACTTTTTTTAAGGTGTGGGGAAATACCTTATTTTCACTTAATTGGCCTATTCACAGAGTTGCATGTTTTTTTAATAAACACTTTATTTTAGAGTACTTCTACATTTTCAGAAGCTCTGCAGACCGGGCCCCTCCCCCCCCCACCGCCCCGCCCCGCAGCCAGCAGTCCGGCCGGTAACGTCCTGGGGAGCAACGGGAGCCACGGCGGGCACGTCGCAACCGAGGCCCTCAGCACAGCCAGGGAGACCTTTTCTTGGTTAATTTTTTAGTTTTTAACTGTTGGCTTTAGTGTTTTTGGGAGAGAGTGCGAGTGGGGGAGGAGCAGAGAGAGGGAGACAATCCCAGGCAGGCTCTGAGCTGTCAGCACAGAGCTCGATGCTGGGCCCAAAGTCCCAGGCGCCCCGAGAAAGACCTTTTAAAAACAACCGTGACACTTCAAAATAGTCCGCAGCAGTAGCCCCTCAGGAAGCTTCTGGAAGTCCACAGGCCTTCTCGCCCCTGCCCCTCCCACAAGGAGCGGATGCTGGATGGGGAGTAGCTGCCCTCCCAGGCCCCAGGGGATGTCGGCCCGTGGGGGTGGGGGTGGGGGTGGAGGGATGCTGTTCGGCACCTACCCACCCCCCACGACAGGGAGGCATCCGGTCCGGGATCCACGGCCAAGATGGACCCTCCCCAGGCCGCTGGTCACTCCCAGCCCTGCCCTCACACCAGGTCGCTGGGCAGCACGGTGTGTTGGCTCAGCCCGGAGGTGCGTCTGGTCAAGGGGCCTCTGAGCCGCAGACCCCGGCCCGCCCAAACCATGGTCCGCGGTGAGGAGCACCCGTTGTGGCATCATATGGGGCACGGCTGTCCCCTTCAGACCCCCTGGCAGAGACATCACTTGACTGTCACAGCGATCTCAGAATCTCCTTTGGATCTGGGCGGTTGGCACCAGTTGGTTCCTGGCGGGTGCCGCTGTCCCTGAGGTCGCGACAGGCCCCTGGGAGCAGGGCTGAGTGGGGCGGGCCCAGGAGGCACTCTGGCCCCAGCTGGCTGCCTGCTCACAGGGCGCCTAAGGCCTTTAACGGGCGCCATCCGGACCCGCCTGGCTCCACGGGAGGGCGCGCGCTTCTGTCCTGACGAGGCCGCCCACATCCTCAGGCCTGGAAAGCGGCGGTCAGGGTTAGAATCCGGGTTTCTGCAGCTTGGAGAATCCCACCTCCCGGGCCACTGCCCATGTCCTGGCATCAGTTTCTCCCATCTGCTCCCCGGAGAGTCCCAGCCCCTCACACCCCCCTCTGCAGTCCTGGCGGGGTGACGACCCGGCCCTGGGGGGGGAGACGGCTGCACTAGGAGGGAGAACGGAATGGCCATCCCCCCCGCCCCCTTCCGACCGGTGGGAGCTTAGAGCCAGGAGCCCCCGGGGGGAGGGAGGAGGCCTGGGCTCAGACACCCCCAGCTCAAGGTACGGCTACGGCGGGGACAGGCAGTGGGTCTGGGGGACCCGGGAAGGAACACAAGACTTTCCGGAGAAGGGGCACAGGCGCTGGGCAGGACGGGGCTACAGGTGAGGCCAGGGCAGGGCCACAGCCCAGGCCCTGGACTCCTCCCCCGGGCACTGGGGAGCCACAGCCGGTGAGTGAGTGAGCCGGACAGGACCACGCGCTAGGGGTCAGGGAGGCGCTTCAGGCAGACGGGAGGCACCGTGGCCCCCACCCTGGCCCAGGGTCCACCCGGGGCGTTAAGCTGCCCCCACCCCCCACCGGGTCGTTTTCCGCCCTTGGCTGTGGAGGCTAAGAATAGACACTCCCTTCCTGGCCCCCACCGGAAACCACAGCCACGGGGGGCACATCCTGAGCCTGGCCTCGTTCCCACCGTCCGCTCCCCCCAGGCCATCTCCGCCCCTCCCAGGCCTCCCTAGCTGACTGAGCGGGGTGGGGTCGGGGAGGCAGGGAGGACAGGAGGCGGTGGAAGTCACAGCTCATGTTCAAATCCCACCCACACGCGGCCGTGGACGCATCATTTCTTCCCTCCGGACCTCAGTTTCCCCATCTTTTTTGTTTGTTCTTAATATATTTTTTTTTTAACGTAAGCTCTACACCTAACATGGGGCTCGAACTCACAACCCTGAGACCAAGAGAGTTGCGCGCTGCGCCCACGAGCCAGCCGGCCCCCCCCCCCCCCCGGTCTTTCCCTGTCTTCACGAGCGTCTCTCCCCGCCGCCGCGCAGAGCTGCCGCGAGGCCCAGGCCAAATGCGAGTCCAGTGCCCTTCTCCGACGCCTGCTGTGGCCGGTTCCCAGAAGGGACGTTGCCCTTGTTATCTCGGCCCAGAGGAAGTGGGGAGAGGACAGCCTCCCTCCAGCCCCGCGCCACAGCCGCTCCATCACATCTGCCTCCTTGCGATTCCCGGAAGCCGCACGCTCGGTCTCGTCTCTTAAGTTTCAAACGGGGAGTGTCTGTTGCCACCGTGTCTCTCGGACCTGGCGAACTCCTGTCCATCCTACAAAGCCCCGGCGCCGACGCTCCCCACCCCCCACCCCCGCCTCAGTTCCACCCCTTCCCGGCTCACCTCTGGGCCCTGCCTGACCACAGAAGGTGGTCTTTCTTTCTCCAGCCAGGGGGGGGCATCCTCGAGGGCAGGTCTGACTCCACATTGTCCGGCCACATGGGCTAGGACACAGAATTGCACTGGAAGAGGGTTGGAGGGTAGGAGAGTAGGCTTTACGGGGCGGGGGGCGCGGGGTGGGGGGGGGAGTCCTCTGAGCCAGGGCTCTGCCAGAGGCCGGAGTTGGGAGTTGGGGGGATCCCCTACCGGGAAGGATGAGAGCTGATGGGCTCACTGCCTCAGGGCCTCAGACAATGGGATAGGGCAGGGGAGGGGCCTTCTGGAAGGATGCTGGGTGTGAGTGAAGGCTTGGAGGCGGGAAGGATGGTGGAGGGGCAGCCAGAGAAGGGGTGTCAGACACGCAGGGGAGGGCGGGAGCACGTGGTCCTCACTCAGAGCCTGACCTCAGGCGACCCTCCCAGATCCCCGAGCACTGGGTGGGGCAGAGTCAAGGCCAAACCGGTCAGTCCTGGCCCACTCGGGGCCTGACGTGGGGCCAGTGAGGCCCAGGGGATCCCTCCACGCCCAAGTCCTGCCCTGCACGCAGCTTCAAGGGCTCCCGGACCCCCTTCACCCACCTAAGGACCGTCTAGCACAGGTCCGTGCTGTAGCCGTCCCCAGCCTGGTCACCCTCTGTTTTTGTGGCTGAGGAGACTGGCCCAGAGCCCTGGGTCTGGGGGTGGGGGGGGGGGTCTTCAAAAGGAAGTGGACCCTGCCTGGGAGCCCACGCCTCATCCTCCCATCAGTCCTGCGGGCACCGGCAGACAGCCTTTCCCACCTGACACTGGGGTAGGGGGTGGAGGCCAGGGGGGAACGGACCCCCTCACTGCAGGCGGCCCTCCAGGGGCGGTCCCTTCGCTGGTTTCACTGCCATCTCCAAGCCTTTGTCCTCACAGGACCCTCCCCCCGGAATGCGGCGACCCACCGCGTCCCACCGACCTGCTCCAGGAAAGCCTGTCTCAGCGGGACGCCCGTCCTCCCCTCTAAACAGACCCCCCGCATTGATTAGGTACCTACTGTGTGCCAGGCCCAGCCCCACCAGGTTCACCGGCTTAGAGCCCTGGGCCCCTCGGGGCCTGATTCTGCCGGGAGGGGGGGTGGGGAGGGGAGGGGGACGCCCGGCCCCTCCCGATCTCGGGTGCTGCCCAGACGGTGAACAACGCGGGGCCTGGCGGCAGAAGTGCAAAGAGGGGGCCCAGCTGGGGGGGGCCCAGGCTACAGTCCCCCGAGAGGGCCCCGGCCACCGCATCCCTGTCCCTGAGCCCAGGGGGCCGGGCCGGGTCCCCAGCGGGCTGGGGGGCGCCCCCTGACCCCCATCGGCCAGGCCAGGCCTGAGGGGCGTGGCCAGCGCCAGGGGGAGGGGCCGGTGAGAGACGCAGGAGAGACAGACAGGGACCGACAGGGCGCGGGCCGCTGCGCGGAGCCCCCATCCTGGGCTATTTTTAGCCCCCGCGGACCCCGCTTCCAGGCGGGGAAGACTCGGCGCCCCTCCTCCAGCCCCGGAGGACGTCGCGCAGCCGGGCGTCCTGAGCTGCCGCGCCCTCCATCCGTGCCCTGCGGAAACGGGGCAGCGCCGGGGTCCTCTGTGCGTCCCGCCCCCGGCCGTGACTCGGTTTCCCCGGGGGCCCCGGGAGGCCCGACCGCCCTGCTCCCCGCTCCGCCCTCCCCGGCCTGAGCCCGACACCCGCACGTCGGCCAGCCGGGCTGTGCGACAGGGGCGACCCCAGCGCAGGCCACGGATCGTCGTCTCCAGGTGAGGCCGGCCCGCCAGGTTAGGGGCGCGGCGTGAGCGCGGGCAGGATGTGTCCGGCGGCCCGCCCCGCTGTGGGTGTTTCCCCCCCCCCCCCCCGACCGCCGGTCGCCAGGTGCTAGGTGTCCCCGGGCGGTGCTGAGACCAGGTCTGCGACCGGAGTGTGCCGTCGTGCCCCTGCCGTCCGCCCGGCGCCTGTCCCGGTGTGGCCCGCGACGTGCCTCTGTGTTTCCCTGGGAGCCTGCGGGGCCACTCAGGGTCCTTCGGCGCCGCAGGGAGGGTGCAAGGCGCTGGGCGTGGCTGCCAGCCCGTGTCTGTGCGTGTGTGGCCGGTCTCAGCCCACGTCAGGACCATCACTGTAACTCAGTGCCCATCCTCAACCACAGCCAAGAGCCCCCAGGCCTGTCCCCTCACCTCACACCTGCCCTCTTGTGCAGGTGAGTGGCGAGCCCTGGAGAGCACCCACTGTACAGATAAGGAAACTGAGGCTCCCGGGGGCCCCTTGAGTCAGGGCGGAGGCTGGGCTCAGACCTAGTGGGGCGGGCCCTGGCGGCCCCACTTTGCACCCTCTGGGGTGGGGGCCGACTTGGTGTCACAAACAGGAAAAGGTCCCGGAAATTAAGCCTCATGGTGTGGTGAGGGGAGGTGGGGCAGGCCTGGGGGCTGACATTGGTGTGCGGTGTCTGTGGAGGGGTCCACACCCGTGGGCCTGCGAGCCTGCGTCAGGCCCCGGGCTGGCCTGGTCCCTGAAAAGGTGACACCGTTGGTCACCTGGACGGCGCTCAGAGCACTTAGCAAATGTGCTGGGGCCACCTCAGGGCTGCCCCCGTGCGCCTGGCTGGCCAGGAGCCGACCTCTGAGCTCCCGCAGGGCAGGGAAGGCTCCCCGGCGGGGAGGGGCCTGGGTGGGAGCAGGTCGGGCCCAGAAAATCAGCCGGAATGCCAGCAGGCGGCTCAGTGTCGTGGTTCTCCCCGTTTCACAGAGGAGGGGACACTGAGGCTTGGCACAGTTTACCCCCCCCAGCCTGGGACTCCGGCGAGCCGGTCAGAGGTCAGCGTCGCCCCTGCGGGAGTCTGGGTGAGCCTGGGCGTGGGGACAGGAGGCCTCGCAAGCCATCGAGTCGGGGGAGAGGGGGAGAGACGTGTTGAGAGATGGCTGGCTCGGCCGACAGGAGGGGGTGGGGGAGGAGAGCCAGGGACCGACCCACAGGCAGAGGAGGGGCCTGGCGCTTGGGAACCGGAGATGGCATTCCGCAGGGGGCTGGGCATGGGAGGCCTGGTGCCTGAGGCTCTGGGGCAGCTGGAAGGAGCCACCAGGCCTCACCCAGGTGGGCTGACCCTGGAGCCGGGAGCTGAGACGGAAGTTCTGGACCCAGGACCCAGCCACGTTCCCATCAAAGCTCTAGAAACTCAGCCCCTTGGAATTCTCGACTCGAGGCCCTGCGGGTTCTGGAAGCGGGACCGCATCAAAGCCAAACCCCCCTGCTCTTGGGCCACGGAATCCTGAGTCTGTCTAGCGGATCTGGGCGCCAGGCCCCCCCACGAGGCACAGAAAGGAGGATGGGTTCCCCCGAAGGGCCACACGGTGCTGATTGTGGACCTCGGGCTGTGGCGAGGACAGGGCCCTGCCGTCCCCTCCCAGCCCGTCTGGGGGTGGGGATGGGGGGAGGGGAAGGGAGGCTTTGCCAGGTGCCCCTGCGGGGCTGGCGTGGTTGCCTGGGGAACTCGGGAAGGCAGCTGTCACCAGGACCTGTCCCCGAGGGGACTGGAAACCAGAGGCTGTGGCCAGAGGGAGTCAGGCCAGTTTCCAGCCTCCCCCTGGGGCCGAGAGCTCTGGGTCACAGGTTTGTTCCCAGACACGGGAGGCGTGAGGCGGTCTCCGGGTGAATCAGCAGTCGAATCGGCAGTTCACGGAGCCTCCCACGGGGGCTGGCGCTGTGGGCCCCGGAGGAGCCCCTAGCTCGCGGTCACTCCAGCCTGGGGTGAGGTCAGTGGTCGCAGGCACAGCCCAAGTCCCCGGGAATGTCCCGCAATGGTGCATTCCAGCTCTGGAGGGAGAGAGTGCCCCGTCCCGAGGGGAATCCAAATGCAGGCCAAATCTGTGCCGGCAGAACGCGCACCCCTGCCCTGCCGCGGAGGGGAAGGTTGCGGGTCACCGCGGAAAGCCCCCCGCCGTGCTGCCCCCGCACTTCTCCCGGGGCCTCAGCGTTCCCACTGGAGGCCCCACCCCGCCGCCGAGGAGGTGGTCTGGGCGCTCAGCCTGGGAGGGAAACTCGGTGCGGGTGTCAGAAGCTGGGTAAGGAGTCGCTGAGCAGAGGGACCAGGCCAGCACAGCAGGGAACACGTGGGAAGGTGGCCGCGGCCACCACCCTGAGGGCACCCACGAGGCCCTGAGCCCTGTACTCGGACCCACTCGTTCCCGTCATCAGGCCCCTTACAGGAAGGGACGAGGCGTGCGACTAACCAGAGTCAGTGAGAGGGTAGGCAGCGAGGCCTGGACCCCGGGCCCATCTGACCCACTTGTAGGAAATGCTGTCCCTCGGGGGCACCCGGGTGGCTCAGTCCGTTGAGCGCCCGACTTCGGCTCAGGTCATGATCTCACAGTTTGTAGGTTCGAGCCCCGCATCGGGCTCTGCGCTGACAGCTCGGAGCCTGGAGCCCGCTTCGGATTCTGTGTCTCCCTCTCTCTCTGCCCCTCCCCTGCTCATGCTCTGTCTCCCTCAAAAATATTTAAAAATTAACAAAAAAAAGAAAGAAAATCCCATCCCTTAAAGGAAATCTCCACCCCACGCCCCCCATCTGGTTATTGGCAAACCTTCGAATCGTTTACACGCATTTATACGTAACGAGACCTGGATTTACCCCCTGAGATCAACTCGGGCCAGGCTGTGGGACCTCGGACAAGAGATTTAACTAATGTGCCTCGGTTTGCCCCCTCTGCAAAATGGGTGTCACAGTAGGACCTTTGTGAGCTTTCCCTGCCCGGCCACCCCCGTACTTCCCACGTCTGCCCGCCTTCACCCACTCTTGCCCACCCCCGCCCCGCGAACCCCTGCTGCCCACACAGGGAGCCTTCCTGTCTTTTGGGGAACCGGGAGCTGTTTTTTGAATGATCTCTCAATTTATTTCTCCTTGACGTCCCCACATCTGGTGTGTTCGTCCACATTCGCAGAAGTCAGGCCCAGATGTCTCTGGTTTTGTCGCCCGGCCCCACCGCGAGGACCAGGTCCCTCTCGCTGCCATTTATAGCCCATCCCCGGGGAGTCTGTCACTGCCCATGAGCCGTGTTTCTGTTCCCAGAATGGAACCGGATTTCTGGGTTTGTTTCTTATTATGAAAACAATGCCCCGAAAACGGGGGCGGCGGGGAAGAATCCACACGATTGCAACATGTGCCAGGAAGCGTCGTCCTAAAACGCGGGAGGTGTCGGGCCCCCCGCCATGCGTGCGCGACAACTGGTGACCCAGAGGCTGACCTCAGAGCCGGCCTGGGAGCCGGGACCTCTGGCCGATGTCCAGCTGCCCTCCTCACCTTGGACGCATCCAGTCTCGCCACCCATCCTGGATTCTGCAGTCCGACAAGGGCTCAGAGGGGTGACAGGGGCTCAGAGGGGTGACAGGGGCTCAGAGGGGTGACAGGGGCTCAGAGGGGTGACAAGGGCTCAGAGGGGTGACGGGCTCAGAGGGGTGACAGGGGCTCAGAGGGGTGACAAGCAGGGGGCGGTGGTGCCCGGAGGGCAGAAATCATTTGCCTGGGGCCACGCCGGGGGGTGCCCGGGGCTGCCGTTCAAACCCAGGGCCTCTCTCTGGGTTCTTCTCGGACACCCAGAAAATACTAACGGGTCTCCAGGGGTCACAGAGGAGACGGCAGTGGTCCCCACCCTTGAGGGTCACGGCCACCGGGGCAGGACAGAGTTGGAGGCGGTACGGGTAGTGATACTACTGAGCGGGGAGCGAGGCAAGTCGGGGAAGGTTTCTTCAAAGAGGGGTTATTCGGGGCGCCTGGGCGGCTCGGTCAGTTGAGTGTCCGACTTGATCTCGGCTCGTGTCGTGGTGTCACCATTCGTAGCCTCCCCTCTCCTGCCCGTGCTGTCTCTCTTTCTCTCTCTCTCTCTCAAAATAAACAAACATAAAAACAAAGAAAAGCGAAGAGGGTCATTTGGACTGGGGCGTTGAAGCCCGCGTAGGAGTTCGCCAGGCCCGCGCGGATTCAAGGGCAGCGTGGATCACCCGCGTTTCTTCTGCCTGCTCCCCCAGGTGTGCCCGAGCCGCCCCCGCCCGCCGCCCCCGGCCCGATGGGTTGGTGACCCGGCGCCATGTGGCCCAACGGCAGCGCCCCGGGGCCCTGTTTCCGGCCCACCAACATCACCCTGGAGGAGCGGCAGCTCATCGCCTCCCCCTGGTTCGCCGCCTCCTTCTGCCTCGTGGGCCTGGCGTCCAACCTGCTGGCCCTGAGCGTGCTGGCCGGTGCGCGGCAGGGCGGCTCGCACGCCCGCTCCTCCTTCCTCACCTTCCTCTGCGGCCTGGTCCTCACCGACTTCGTGGGGCTGCTGGTCACCGGCGCCATCGTGGTGGCCCAGCACGCCGTCCTCTTCGACTGGCGCGCCGTGGACCCCGGCTGCCGCCTCTGCCAGTTCATGGGCGTCGTCATGGTCTTCTTCGGCCTCTGCCCGCTGTGGCTGGGGGCCGCCATGGCCTCGGAGCGCTACCTGGGCATCACCCGGCCCTTCTCGCGGCCCGCGGCCGCCTCCCGGCGCCGCGCCTGGGCCACGGTGGGGCTGGTGTGGACCTCGGCGCTGGCGCTGGGCCTGCTGCCCCTGCTGGGCGTCGGCCGCTACACGGTGCAGTATCCCGGCTCCTGGTGCTTCCTGACGCTCGGCGCCCAGCCCGGGGACGTGGCCTTCGGCCTGCTGTTCTCGCTCCTGGGCGGCCTCTCGGTGGGGCTGTCCTTCCTGCTCAACACGATCAGCGTGGCCACTCTGTGCCACGTGTACCACGGCCAGGAGGCCGCCCAGCAGCGCCCACGGGACTGTGAGGTCGAGATGATGGCTCAGCTCACGGGCATCATGGTGGTGGCCACGATCTGCTGGATGCCGCTGCTGGTGAGTGGCGGGCGGGTGGGGGGGGCGGGGGGGGGGTCTGCTCGGGGCTCCTGCCGCTCCTGGTGACCGGGCTCAGCCGCATGGATTTAAGGCTCCCGGTTGTCACCCGCCCGGGAAAACGTGGGCACGGACCCCAGGGTTCGGGCGTCCTTCCTCGAGGAGCTCACGAGCGGGGCGCAGATAACCCCCAAGCCGGGGGCGCGACGGGGATGCCCAGGGAGGGGCTCCAGGATTCCATCTGGGGCATCGGAGAAGGCTTCCCAGGGGACGGGCGTGGGAGCCGGGGTCTTGAGGGATGAATAGGAGTTTTCTTAACAAAGCCAAGGAAGCCACTCTAGGTAGTGTTGCTGAATCATCAAACATCTCCTGAGTCTACTCCGTGCCTGGTTCTGGGCTGGAACCCAGGCCTGCCCAGGTTTTCCGAGTCGGGGAGGCTGGGCCCAAGCCCTGCGAGTGACTGGCGTAAGTTGGCCCCTCGGGGTGGTTGTCTTTCCATTTCTGTTTGATCGGGACGAGTCTGGCGTCTGAAGTCAGACACGCGGTCCCCAGCCCACGTCCCATGAGGACTTGCCGTGTGACTCTGGCTCCGGGCCCCCCTCCTCCTCCAGCCTTGCTGTCTGGTTACGGGGATCCAAAAGCGTGATGGCGAGGTCGAAATGAGCTCGCTCATTCGTTCGTTCTTCCAACAAGCGTGTCACGAGCGACTCCTGTGTACAAGGCTCCGCTCTAGGCGCCGAGGACACAGCAGACATCCTGTGCTTCCGGGAGCTCTTGCCAGCGGGGCAGGCGGGCCGTGAACTTAGTCCGCTCCCTCCGCCGCTGGAGCGGGCGACTCCTGGTCTCAGGATCGTGAGTTCGAGCCCCACGTCGGGCGTAGCGATCACTTAAAAACAGAACCCCAAAAACAAACCAAAACAAGGCAACCCGCGAATGGAAAGATCGCGGATTTGTTCTTGCTTTTGCCTTGTTTTTTTTTTGTTTGTTTGTTTTGCTAGAACGTCTGGCATATGTGAACGGTTAGAGGAAAGGTACAAAGACGCATCGTATTTTGTGACACGTGCAAATGCCACGGAGTTCCCAATTCCGCCTCCAGAAATAAAGTCCTGTTGGAACACGGCCGCGCCCATTCGGTTCCATGGGGCTTTCACGCTGCAGAGCTTAGTGGCGACAGAGACCGCGTTTCGAGTGTTATACGGTCCTTTAAGAAAAAGTTTGTCACCAAAGGGGACTCGGGAGTCGTTTAGCGCTTCAGCGAGATTCTACCTGGGACGCCTTCCTGGTTTTTGTCTAGCAGTTAAACTCCTATCCGTGTTTCAGAGCGCCAGCCCCAAGGGTTCAGGGCGGAGCAGGGCCCGTTCTGGGTGTCTGTCCCAAGGGATTGCAGGCTGGAGGGCAGATCCTGGTCAGGGGCCTCTTGGTGAAGGTGACATTTGAGCAAAGACATGGTAGAGGGGTAAGCCGTGTGGAGCTCTGAGGGCGAAAGCATTCCAGGCAGCGGGCGCGGCATGGGCCAAGGTCCTGAGGCAGGACCCTGCCTAGAGTGTGGGAGGAACAGCCCGGAGGCCTGTGTGGTTGGAGCAGAGTGGGGGAGGGGGAGGGAGGGAGGACGGGAGGGCGGAGAGGGGACGGGCACAGGTCGCCGAGGGCCTTGGGGGGCCGGGGGGAGAATTTGGGCTTCTACCCCGGGGGGGAGGGAGAAGCCCTGGAGGGACCCGACTCAGGTGCCGCCCAGTACATGTGAGGGATGCACTAGTAATAAGTGAATACATAAGTGTTCTCAGATCCGTGAGAACAGGCCTGGGAGGGACACGCCGAGGACAGGTCAAGAACACCTCCGTCAGCCAGAAGCACCGTCCTGTAACTGACGCTCCCGCGGGAACCCGTAGGTGCCCGTGGCTGGCACCCACCCCGGGAACGGGTTCCTCGCAGGCTCCCTGCTTCCCTCCCCCGGCCGAGATACACACAGCCGTCGGCCGACGAGGACCCTGCCCTCCAGCCTCCTGGCTCTTGGTAACACCCAGAAGGAGCTCCGTCCTGCTCCGAGTCGTCAGAACTGGGGCTCTGACGCATGAATAGGAGTTCGCTCGCTAGACCGAAGGGGGAAGGCATCCCGGCTAGAACCCCTGCCTCACGAAACAATTCCTGAGTCCCCTTTGGGGGTAAGCTTTCTCATAAAGGGCCGGGCGGGGAATATTCCAGGCACGGTCTCCGTCACAGCGACTCGGCCCGGCCCAAGGGAGCGTGAAGGCAGCCACCGACGACGGGGAAAATGCACGTGGCTTGCGCCCCTGGGCTCCGTTCGTGGACGCCGAGGTTTGAATCCCATGTCGTTTTCACGTGCCACAGATATGCTCCTTTCTATTTTTTCTCCCACTGTTCACACGCGGAAGGACATTCTCGACATAACAACAAAACCAAAGCAAAGGACAAAGCAAACAAAAGGAGGCAGAAAGACGCGGAGGGCCAGATTTGGCCCCTGACCACCCCCCGCTCTAGAGCCTCCCCTGGCTCCCATCGCCCCCCAAGACAGGCCCCCAGACGCTCCCTGCGAACTCACCTGGGGAAACTCCCACCCGCCAGCCGGTCACCGCCCCTCCCCCTCGGTCAGCTCGGGTGCCCGCTCTGGGCTCCTGCGGGCCTCACCCCTCCTCCACCGTGGCTCTGTCACCCCCACCCGCACGCTCTGACAGCCTGGCCACCATCCTGGTGGGGACTGCGGACCCACGCCGGAGGGACCCGGTCTGTCTGCCCCCAGCCTTGCCCAGCACACAGTAGGTGCTCAGGAAACAATATAAATACAAGTTTTTAAAGATTTTATTTTACTTTTATTTTTAAAGTTTGTTCATTTTGAGAGAGAGAGAGAGAGAGAGAGAGAGAGTACAAGCAGGGGAGGGCCAGAGAGAGAGGGAGACGGAGAGAATCCCAAACAGGTGCCTCGCTGACAGCACGGAGCCCGATGCGGGGCTCGAACTCACAGACCGCGAGATCGTGACCTGAGCTGAAGTCGGACGCTTAACCGACTTAGCCACCCAGGCGCCCCCCCCAGATTTTATTTTTAAGGAATCTCTACACACAACGTGGGGCTCGAATTCCCAACCCTGAGACTGAGTCACAGGCTCTTTAGACTGAACCAGCCCCGGTGTCCCAATGTTAATATAATTTCAATATAACAGTTTATTTTAATAGAAGAATTTAACATCATGTGAATTATGATCATGCTTAACACAAATTTTCATTATAGTTACAAAATATACATTATAACTATTACATTGTTATTGAGTTATCATTTGTACCTAATTGTATCAATGATACAGTTATATGATTATACTTGTAATATATATTTTAAATACTATATATTATAATTAACAGTATATTAGCTATTCGTTGTATTATATATTTGTAAATAACTTATATGACATATGTAATATTAAACACAAATGTCAACAGTAATGAAATATACTTAAATGATTCAGTATACAAGTTTAACATAGAATTATTTAATATAAAATTGTGTCAAAATCATATAAAATATAATTACATAAAATATAAATTTCAACGCAAGATATAATTACTTAAAATAAAATATATGATATAAAAATTAAGTATTTAGGGGCGCCCGGGTGGTTCAGTCGGTGAAGCGTCTGACTCTTGGTTTCGGCTCCGGTCATGATCTCACGGTTCGTGAGTTCGAGCCCCGCGTTGGGCTCTGTGCTGATGGCTCGGAGCCTGGAGCCTGCTTGGGATTCTGTCTCTACCCCTCCCTGGCTCTCGCTCTCTCTCCCTCTCTCTCAAAATAAATAAACTTAAAAAAATTAAGGATTTCATGGGCAACTTTATAGTCCAATGTTGTATTCTACCTTTCGCACGAATCGAACAGTAACGCTGGGGCAGGAACGGTGACTCCGCCTGCTTCCCCCTCCAGGTCTCTGTTTCTTTCCCACCATTTTTAATTGTGCCCCAGAGAGAGGCAGGAAAAGCGTGCTGTCTTCTAGCTCCATCAACTGCAGCCCAGAGAGGTCAGGCGGCTCTCCCGAGGTCACACAGCAAAGCCGGGGCACAACCAGCACTGGATCTCAGCTGCCCCCGGGGCGGGGGGGGGGGGGCCCGCAGGGAAGGTGCCGGTGAGGGGCCGGGCTGGGGGCCGGCGGGGTCCCTGGCTAACCGCTCTGACCCCCGGCAGGTGTTCATCGCCCAGACGGTGCTGCGCAGCCCGCCCGCCATGAGCCCGACCGGACAGCTGTCGCGAGCCACGGAGCAAAGGCTGCTCATCTACCTGCGCGTGGCCACCTGGAACCAGATCCTGGACCCCTGGGTGTACATCCTGTTCCGCCGGGCCGTGATCCGGCGTCTCCACCCTCGCCTCGGCGCCCGGCCCAGGTCGCTGTCCCTGCAGCCCCAGCTCACCCAGAGGCCCACGGTGCAGTAGGACCCGGCGGGGGGACAGCCGGACGGGGCGCTCCCGAGGGTCACGGCCGGTCTCTTCGGAAGCCCCAGGAGCCGGGAGCGTCGGAAGGACCGAGACGTTGAAGGGCAGGCCTGCGGGCTGTCCTCCATCCGCCCTGGGGACTCCCTAACTCCTCCCTCCCGTCCCTTCTCCCCCCTCCCCCCAAGGGTGGGCAGGCCTGTGGGGTGGGTGTCCGAGGAGATCAGACTTGCAAGCCTCCCCGAAGTGGGGGCCCTTGGACCCGATACGACCTGCTTACTGGGGGGTACCGTTGGGTCAGCTTGACGCCCCCACCCAAGAAGGCCCTGTTTAGAAAATATTGAGCAGGAATAGGCAGGACACCCCCTCCCTGGCCAAAATACGTCTTAGCCCCGCCGGCCGTCTTTGTTTCCCTCTGGGTCCAGACGGCATAGATCTTCACCGACAGGCGGGCGGCCGCCTGAGCAGAGCTGGGGTGCAGGGGAAGGGGGAGGGGAGGGGGCTGGGTCCTGACTCCTCACCTCCTTTCTGGAGTCTTGACTAAGCACTTTGTGGGTCCGGTCTCCTGTCATCCTACAGTCCCTGGGGTTCTGGCATTAAACCCATTCGCAGGTGAGGAAAAGAGAGGAGACAGACAGAGACAGGCAGGACTGGGACGTGAACAATTGCTCCCCAACCCCCCCCCCCCCCCGCCCAGTCCCAAGCAGGGCTCACTCCCTCACTCGGGTAGCTGCTCCCACACCACTTCAGACCCCAGGGCCTTGAACAGAAGGCACTTGGCCCACAGCAGGTGCTCAATAAACATCCATGGGAGGGACAGAGGACTGAGCCTTTACCACCCGTGTGTGTGTGTGTGTGTGTGTGTGCGCTCGTGCAGGTGCCCGAGCTCATGCACAGCGCTTGGCAAAGAGCTTGGCACAGAGTAGACGCCTGAGAAGCACCCGGTGTGGTCACGTCAGCCCCCTAAACCCTCCTGCCTGCCCCTTCCTCTGTCTTCCCAGGAACTCCCCCCAGAAATGACACATCCAGCTGCCGGGGTGGGAGGTGCCTTTATTTCCCACGAGCCCTCCTCGAGGTACATGAGGACGGAATTCCCCTCCTGCTCCCCGTTTCTCCACCTCCTGCCCGCAGGCCTC
This sequence comes from Panthera tigris, assembly GCF_018350195.1. NCBI lineage: Eukaryota > Metazoa > Chordata > Mammalia > Carnivora > Felidae > Panthera > Panthera tigris. The sequence continues at coordinate 2,745,849 of NC_056661.1, read as the reverse complement.
TCCCCCTTCCCCCCACCCCACCCCGCCCCGCCCCACCCCTGCCAGCTTTCCACTCCACAGACCTGGGATCTGCTTACAGCTCTCAGAGCCAGGCCCCGGTGAAACTAAAGCCCCTGTTTCCACTCTCCCTGCCACCCGCCCCCCTCCCCGCCCCTGCAACCTGCTGGGGGAATGAGGTCACCTGCTGCTTCCAGGGGGACCCAGGCTGGGAGGGGCAGGAGGCAGGATGGGGGAGACCACGGAGGCCAACAGATGTCCTCCTCAAACTATAGCTCCCCTTGGTGGGGGAGGGGCTCTGATGACTCCTTGAACATGGGGGAGGGGACAGGTCCCTGAGCCAGGCATTCAGGGGCTGGGAATGCAGGAGGGGCTCCCTGGGGGCAGAACTGCTCCCTGGGGGCAGACAGATATGGTGGGTGGGGGGGACTGCTGGGGTCCGAGCCGAGGCTTGGGGAAGAGGGCTGGTTTCTGGGGGGCTGAGGGGATCTGTGGCTGAGGGGCCGGGTAGGAAGTTCCTGGGCTTTGGCTCAGGCCGGGGTCGGCCTGGGTTCCATGTACCAGATCATGGGGCCGGGGCTGAGGCCGAGAGACTGTGCTAGGGGCCAGAGTCAGGGCTCTGGGGGCTGGAGAAGTGAGACCAGCCTGGGTTCTAAGGTCAAGGCCAGGGATCTGCAGGTGGAGCCCCCTTTTAGAGCTGAGCTGGATCTCTGAGCTGGTCTGGGTCCTGGAGCTGGAGCGGGTTCCCGAAACAGGCTGGGTTCTAGAACTAAGGCAAGGTCCAGAGCTGGGCTGAGTTCTTGCACTGCTCTGGGTTTCAGAGTTGGGCGGGGTCTCAGGGCTGAACTGAATCCTGGATCTGGACTGGGCTCCAGAGCTGGGCTGAATTCTTGCACGGGGCTGGGTCTCTGAGGCAGGCTGGGTCTCAGAACTGAGCTGGGTTCCAGAACTGATCAGGGTTCTGGAGTTGGGTTGGGGTCCAGAAACAGGCCGGGTTCGGGAACTGAAGTGAGTTCCAGAGCTGGGCTGTATTCTTGAACTGGTGTGGCTTCGAGAGCTGGGCTGTGTCTCAGAGTTGAACTGAATCCTGGGACTGAGCTGGGCTCTAGAACAGAGCTGGGTTTCGGGGCTGAGCTGAATCTCAGAGCTGAGCCAGGTCTCCGAGCTAGACTGAGTTCTGGAGCCAAGCTGGGCTCCAGAGCTGGGCTGAATTCTTGCACGGGGCTGGGTCTCTGAAGTGAGCTGGGTGTCAGAGCTGAGCTGGGTTCTAGAACTGATCAGGCTTCTGGAGCTGGGCTGGGTCCCAGAGCTGGGCTGGGCTCTAGCGATGAGCTGAGTTCCAGAGCTGGTCTGCTTCCCAGAGTTCAGCTCGATACCAGAGCTGCCTTGGGCCGTGGCTTGAAGCTGGCATCTAGAACTCGGCAGGGCTTCTGAGACGAGCTGAGTCCCAGAGGTCGACCGAGCTCTTGGACAAGTCTGCGTCCCGCAACTGAGTCTGCTCTCAGCGCCAGACAGATTTGTGGACTTTAAGTCTGTTGCTGCATTGGTCTGGGTCCCAGGCCTAGATAGGATGCCGGGGTTCAGCTGGATTCCGGAACTTAGCGGGGCCTCAGCCACAGACCGCCCTGGGGAGCCAGACGGGATCTCAGACGCGCCCTGTGCTCCAGAACTGAGCTGAGCTCCAGAGCTGGGTGGAGTGCCTGAGCGGGACTGAGCTCTGGAAACTGCCCAGGCTTCGAGGTCGGTCTGGGTCCCGGAGTCCGACGGTGTTCTAGAGCTGGTCTGCGTTCTGCCGTGAGAGCGGGGCTCGGCGTCGAGCTGGGCTCGGGAGGCGGGCCTTGCCTCGGGGAGGGCTGCGGTTCCAGACCTTGTGTGAATTCTGGAGACGGGCCTGGTTGTAGCACCAGGTTGGGGTGTAGAACTGGGCTCCGTCTCTGAGCTGGACTCCTCACCGGAACTGGACCGGGCCCCGGGTTGGGAGTGGGTATTTGAGGGCACTTGGGTTTTAGGGCAGGGCTGGGGTCTGGGTCTGGACCGAGGTTCAGCTTGCGTCTGGGCTCGTGAGCAGACTTGGGTTTGGGGGCCCTCTTCCAATCCTGGGCCGGTGTGGCCACTGCGGCCGGGCTGTTTCTTGAGTCTGGCCCGGGCTCCAGAACTAACGAGAGTCCCTGAACTGGACGGGGTGTCCGGGTACGGTCGGGTCACGGGGTTGTCTTGAGTTCCAGAGTCCGGTTGAGTTTTATGGCAGGGCTTGGTCAGAGATCCGGGCTGGCTTCCAGAACCGGGGTTGATCTCAGGGCTCGGCTGTGTCCTGAAACGTAGCTGGGCTCCAGAACTTGACTTGATTTCAGGGCTTGGCTTCGCGTCAGAGCCGTCTTGGGTTCTAGAAGAGGGCTGGGTTTTGGAGCTGGGTCGGGTCTCCGCACGGAGCTTGGTTCTAGAGCAAGGCTTGACCTCAGGGCTGGGCTTGTTCTCGGAACTGGTAGGGGTTCTAGAGGTGATCTCGGTCTCAGAGCTGGCCTGGGCTCTGGAGGGGGACCGGGTTTTGGAACTGGGTAGGGTCTCGGGAGTGGATTGGGTTCTAGAGAGGAGCCCAGTCTCCGAGCTGGCCTGGGCTCTGGCGCAGGGCTGGGCTTCGGGAACCGGCGGGGAGGGCCGCGGCAGGGGGCTGGGCTCTGGGCTGGGGCTGCGCTCAGCGCCGGGGCAGACTAGCCGCAGGCCTCCCTGGCCTCGCCGATGGCGGCCCACACCTCCACCACAAACTCGTCCGGGAAGGCAAACTCGCCCAAGACGGAATCTAAACGGTGCGCAAACTCTTGGACGCTCGGCGTCTTCTTGGCTGTGTCCACCATGGTGGACGCTGCGGGCCAGAGAGGAGGGGAGGTGGGTGAGGGTGCTCCCTGGGGCCCCTGCCTCCTCCCTGTGGGCTGTCCTCCCCCCAGGGTCCACCCGGCTTACCCTGGCCCCTTACCCAGCTCGGGGTCCCGAATGCCCATGTAGCTCTCCAGCAGGTCGTCGACCCTCCGGGACGCCTCCTCCTCAAACTCGGTGGGCTGGGGGGCGGGGCGGGGGGGGGGTGGCGGACAGAGGAGCACCGCAGAGGGTCAGAAGCCCGGGGTCCCTCCAGCCCAGCCCCTCCAGGGGCTCCCGCCCCTCAGGTGACAGGGGAGCGGGGCTTGGCAGGAGTCAGCGCTCTGTGTCACCGCTATTGTCCTGCCACACGACCAGGGGGCATCCTGCAGGAGGCAGGAGGTGTGGGGGGGGGGGGGGGCGGGGACCAGGCTGGACGAAGGGGAGGGTCTTACCCGAGGGTGCACTGAGTCAGCGGAGTGCTTGCTGTAAGAGCCCCTGGAGACTCCCATCCCCTTCACTCACCACTTCCTCCACTGTGGCGGCCCCCCCGGAACGCAGTCGCAGGGTCTCCCTCCCGCTGGTCACTTTTGCATCCGCGGGGCATTTGCTGCTTCTGCTCCGCTGGCCAATCATATCTGCGGGGGACACGGTGGGGGAGGGGCATCTGTTCTGCGGGATCCCCATCCGCGGATCCCTCGGAAGCTGCCCGCTGAGCCTTTCTAGAACCTTCTATCCTTCAAAGCCCTCCTTTACGTCCATGGGTGAATCTTCAGAGACCCTGCTTGAGAATCCTTTCTTCCCCAAATCTCCCTTCTCTTTATTTTTTGTTTTTTTATGTTGTTGTTGTTTTTTTTTTTTTTTTTTTTAAAGAAATCTCTCTGCCCGGCACGGGGCTCAAACTCGTGACCCCAAGATGGAGAGTCGTCCCCTCCACCGACTGAGCCAGCCAGACGCCCCATCTCTCCTGTTTTTAAAAAGTCTCTCTAGGGGCGCCTGGGTGGCTCCGTTAGCTAAGCGTTGTCTGACTTTTTTTTTTCTTTTTTAAGCTTACGTATTTACTTAGAGAGAGAGAGAGTCCTGGCACAGAGCACAACACAGGGCCCGAACTCATGAAACCGCGGCGAGATTATGACCTGATCCGAAACCATGAGTCAGAAGCTTAACGGACTGAGCCTCCCGGGGTGGGGGGGAGGTGGTGGGGGGAGCCCAGCATCCAACTTGGCATCTCCCTCTTGGCTCAGGTCACGATCTTGCAATTCGTGGGCTCTCTCCCTTTCTCTCTCTCTCTCTCTCTCTCTCTGCCCCTCCCCCCACCCCCCCATGCTCTTTCTCTCAAAACTAAAATAAACATTAAAAAAAAGTGAGGGGGGGGAGGGGAGTCCATGAGGAAATAAGACGGGGCGCCAGGTTGGAAATTGACATCCGGCTCCTTCCTCGAGAAAGTCCTCAACAGACCATCCTAAACATTCTAGAACAGAGGCTTTTAACCTGGTGGTAGGGGCGGGTGGTTCCCCCGCCCCCAGGTGACATTGATGTTGCCATTGGCGGCCGCCGGGTCCAAGCCGGGGGTGCTGCTCACCATTGTACAGCGCACAGGACGGCCCCCACCGCAGAGGATGATCGGGCCCAAATGTCACGGCGCTGAGGTTGAGAAACTCTCATCCCGTCCCAGTCTTCCCACCCCCACCCACACACACCTCCACCCCTCGGCTGGCTGTAACAATCTAGAAACTGCCTACCTGTGCCCGACACAGTGCCGGAAGCTCCCCGTCATGTCACCAGAGGCTTCTAGAACCTTCCATCCTGTCCCGTCGCCCCCCCTCCCCCCATCCTCCGGTGTACCGGGCCTCCAGGCAACCCACTTCTGGAAGAGCTCGTCAGCACCACCCCACCTGCCCCCGGGACCCCAGGGGGCCCTCACCGAAGGCTCTCTTGGGCTGCACCAGGCGCAGGGTGAAGGGCTGTGACTTGGGCAGCTCGCGGAGCATCTTGGCCACCTCGTAGTGGCGGCAGCCGACGATGGAGTGGTCGTTGATGGCCTCGATGCTGTCGCCCACGCACACGGCCTGCATCCGGTTGATGATGCTGCCCTCCTTGATCCTCTGCAGGGACCCAGAGTCACTCTCGGGGCCGCCCCAGCCACCGACACCCCCGCCCCCAGCTCCCTAGAGCCCGGTTAGACCCGAGGGGGCCGGCGGCTCATCCCAGGTCCCGGGGAAGCCGCCCGCCCCGCGTGGGCACCTTAATGAAGGCGTAGCCGGCCCCGTTGTCCGTGATGGTCAACCCCAGGGCGTCTTCGGTCTTCGTGACCTCCACTTCCTTGGTCTCGCCGCGCACGTGGGCAAAGATGAAATCCTCCAGCCCGATCTGGCCGCCCAGGAGTTTCTGCATATCTACTTTGTGGCTGTTGAGGGTGCAGAAGAGGATCTGTCCCGAGGGGAGGGGAAGCCCAGAGTTAGCGACAGCGCTCCTCGCCCTCCGTCTGCGCAGGACAACCGGGGGGATGCGCTCGGGAGAGGGAAACCGAGGCACGAAGAGGCTCGCCGCTGGTCTGATCACCCAGCCGCCGGGATCCCGGTCCACGGGAAAGGGCAGGGCGTGGGATCCTCAGAACGGGGTGATAGGGAGGCCCTGCGCGGGAAGAGAGCCCTCCTTCACCCCTACACGTTCAGTTATACCCCGTCGGTGCCCGGACACCCCAGACCAACTTGTTCAGGCGATTCTGAATCTGCCGGCGCCCCCTGGGGGCTACGAGCCGCACCGCCCTGCCGCCCAGCCCCTGAGCCCCGCGGCCTGCTGGAACCCCGGTCCCCAGCCGCGCGCCCAGGGACCACAGAGGCGCTTACCCGAGGGCTGGGGTCGCTGCGGGCTGGTTCGGCGGCGTGGGCTCCCGGACAATCTAAAGGAGCCGCTCACCCTAAAACATGCTCATTGTTTTTGCGCAGGGCGGGCTCTGCGCAGGGCTTTGAACGGAAGAGGGTCCCTGGAGCCTGGGCACCCCAGGATCTGGGAGATGCGTCTCTGAGACCCGGCGATCGGCTCCCCTCCGTCGGGGGAGGAGGCGAGCCGGGGCCCCCCGGGCCGGGGGTCCGGACCCCACCCCTCTCCCCCCCCCTCCCCGGTCAGACGGGTGGGGCGCTGGCTCCGGGGCTGCGGCGTCCTCACCTCGGTGGGCGCGATCCCGAAGGCCTCGGCGATCTTGGCGTAGAGCTCGCGGACGTTGGTGAAGCCCTCGATCCTGCCCGTGGGGCTGCCGTGCGCCAGCTGCGTGCGGAAAACCAGGCGCGGGCGGGCGCGGGGCGCGGCTGGGGGCTCGGCGGGCGACGGCGGGGGCGCGGGCGGGCGCGGGGCCTCGGCGCCCCGGGCCTCAGGGGCCGCTGCGCTCTCCATGGCCGGAGCTCGGCCACCCGGGCCACAGCCGCCGCCGGATCCGCCGCTTCCTGCGGCCTCCCCCTCCCCCGGCCCGGGGCCCGACAGCCGAGCCGCTGGGGTAAGGGGATCCGGGAATCCGAGCCGCCCGGGAAGGCGACACCGCGGGGTGCGGGGTGGGGGCGGCCCCAGGTGTCCGGGCCCTGCCAGGGCCAGCTGTGCGCTCCCGGGGGTGGGGGTGGGGGTGGGGGACCCGGATCACCAGGGAGCGTGCCGAGCGCCCAGTCTCTGCCAGGCGCACTCATTTAATTCTTCCTACAAGGTGGGGGAAGACAAACCCTTGGATAACCTCAGCCACCTCCCGTCCCCGCTCAGCCACAGCCCCCCAGGGCCCCGTCCTCCCCTGGGGTAGAAGCCCAAGTCCTTCCAGAGGCCCACAAGGCCCTGCAGGACCGGCCCCAACTCCTTCCCGCCCTCCCCTCCTCCCGGTCTCCCCCTCCTCACAACGCACCCGCCAAAAGGGCCCCCCCCCCCCCCCCGCCTTTCCTCTAATGGGCCAGGCCCGTCCTACCCCGGGGCCTTTGCACACGCTGTTCCTACTGCCTGGAATGCCATCTCTCAGTCACCCACTGGTTCCCCCCCTCACCTTCCTCTGCCACTTGATCAAATATTGCCTCCTCCTTCCACCTCTCAATCTCTTTCCCCAGATTCTTCCCCCTGGTGCTGAGCACCAGCTGACACACCAGCTGGCCGTCCCCACAACTGGAGCGTCAGCTACGGGAGGCCGGCTGCTCTGACCTCTCTCTTCCCGGCCATATCCCGGGTGCCCAGTGCCTGGCCCGCAGCAGGCCTTCAAGCAGTCTTTGGCGAGGAAATGAAGGGACCTCCAGGTTACAGGTGGAAAAGGAGGGAAAGAGGGGCGCCCGGGTGGCTCAGTCGGCTGAGCGTCTGGCTTTGGCTCAGGTCATGATCTCACGGTTCCCGGGTTCGAGCCCCGTGCGGGGCTCTGTGCTGACAGCTCGGAGCCTGGAGCCCGTTCTGGATTCTGTCTCCCTCGCTCTCTGCCCCTCCCCCGCTCACGTTCTCTCTCTCTCTCTCGAAAATAAACGTTAAAAAAATAATTAAGAGAATAAAACATTTTTAAAAAATTAAAAACAACAACAACAACAACAACAACCTCACAACACTCAGTGAGAGAACCAGGCACAAAAGGCCGCATGGTGTGTGATTCCATTTACGTGAAATGACCACAACAGACAAATCCACAGGCAGAAAGTGGACTCGTTTCTGCCAGGGCCTGCGGGAGGTGGGAGGGGGGTGGTGACTGCTGAGGGGTACAGGGTTTCTTTCTTTCTTTCTTTTTTTTTTTTAAATCTTTATTTATTTATTTCTTTGGAGAGCCAGAGCGCAAGCAGGGGAGGGGCGGAGAGAGAGCGAGACACAGAATCCGAAGCAGGCTCCAGGCCCGGAGCTGTCGGCACAGAGCCCGACGTGGGGCCTGAAACTCACCAGCAGTGAGATCATGACCCCAGCCGAGGTCGGGCACTCAACCCACTGAGCCACCCAGGCGCCCCAGGGTTTCTTTGGGGTGACGGAAATGTTTTCGAGTTAGAGCGTGCTGCTGATTGCACAACTCTGTAAACGCACGAGAAACCACAGAATTGCACACTCTGAAACCTTGAAAAACCGAGGAACCCTCCCCCCTCCCCAAAACGGTACTCTTTTCTTTTCGGAAGACATACTTAAGGGCTAACAGTAGACCAAGAACCGCCCGGCAGACTGCAAATTCCGGTGGGCGTACCTGGGCCAAGAGGAGGTGGGACGAGGGACCTGGGCTGGGGAGGTGACATTATCTGCTTGTGTCCGTCTCCCAGGGCCGCCATAACAAAGCACCACGAGCTGGGTGGCTTAACAGGGATGTACTCTCTCGGTTCCGGGGGCCCGAAGTGTGAAATCAGTTTATGGGCGAGGACCACGCTCTCCCCCCCCCGCCCCCCGCCAGTCCCCCACAGACCTCAGCAGAGGCCTCCCCTGTGCCCCAGCTTCTGGTGGTGGCCGGACCTTTCCAGCGCTTTTTAGCAGCTGTGTTTTTCCCATTTCTGCCTCGGTGGTCACGTGGCTGTCTCCCAAGTCTGTGTCCGAATCTTCATCTTCTTATAAGGACACCAGTCATATTGGCTCAGGGGTCCACCCTGCTCCAGGATGACCTCACCCTGACTAATTATATCTGCAACGACCCTATTTCCAAATAAGGTCACATGCTCGGGGCCCGGGGTTAGGGCTCCAGCATAGTTTTTGAGGGAACACGATTCGATCCACGATACGGGTGTTTTGTCAAATGCTCCTCCCGAAGTTTCGAGATGTCTTCAATATTCCGTGACGCGAACGGTCTCGGAGACGATCGCTCAGCGAGCCAGCAGTTTGACTCCCGGGGAGAAGCCCCGCGCGACGGCGGGCAGGCGATCAGACGCCCGTAGGCACACGGTCGCGGCAGGGTTCACAACCGCCAAAGGGCGGAAACAACCCATATGCCCATCGGCGGGTGAATGGACAACCCCGGGGGCTCCGTCCACACGCCGGGATGTTATTCAGCGGCGAACAGGAGGCCCGCTGCCCTGTGGACGCTCGGGGAGGGAACCGGACCCAAAAGGCCGCAGAGCACGTGACCCCATGTGTGAGAAACGTCCAGAACAGGCAAATCCAGACAGTTCAGTGGGTCGGTGGGGTTGCCAGGCGCTGGGGGAGGGCAGGTCCGGAACACGCCGCGGGGGCGTCTTGGGGGCCACGTCTTCTGGCCCACCTCTGCCCCCCAACACACACATACACGCAAAATCCACAAACCTGGAATTCAAATTCCACTTTTTTTATTTAAAAAGTCCCGATTGAGCAAAGGCAGAGGCTGCCTCCACATGGGCCCCTCAGCTGGATGAGGGAGGGCTGGTCGGTACCAGCCTCCCCAGCGCTGGGGTGCAGGAATCTGGGGGGTGACAGGCAGGGGGCCCCACCTGGAGTATAGGCTTGTCCCTGCTGCGCGCCCACGTGGGGGCGCTTGTGGGGAGCACCTGCTGGGAGTCCCAGTGTGTCAGCTGTGGGTTCTTCTCTCTCCTGTGTCCCAGGGCTCGGTCCTCAAGACCCGGTAGAGTAGGTACATCCCTCCCCACATTGGATGTGCAAGCTGCCGTGGGGCCCCCCCGTGTCCTGGGCTACGCGGCCCGTGTGTGGTGTCCCCATGTCCCTGTAGTGTGACGTGCAAGGTGAGCAGGCCTTGCTGGGCCTCGGGGCTCTGGGTTCTAGATGTGCCTCGTACAGCAGGTGGTTTTCTGGGTTCGGGGTGCTGGGGAAGTTGAAAGCTAGAGGGAGGCTGTAGAAATTTAATTTGAGGGGGGCTGGAGCCCCCAAGGTGCAGGATTGGGCACGGCCCCAAAAGGTGGACCCCCAATCCTCCTCCATGGTGGGGAGAAGGGGCCGTGACCAGAGCTTGGTCTTCTCTGGATCCATGGGGCGGCGGATACCCTCATAGGTGCTCGCTGTGCCGGGAAAGAGGAGGGGGGGGGGGACTCGTGATGGGGACCCCCACCATTTAACAGCCCCGACTCCCATCCCAGGGGTCACTACAGGCCAGCCGCCAACCCTCAGCACTTCCAAACATGCCACGAAGGGGGCCTGGGGTCGATCCCACCTAATCCAGGCCCCTGGGAGCCACCCAGAAAAGCCCACCGAGCAGCGCGGCTGTAGGAAGTCCTAGGCCCCCCTCCCCCACCCCACAGTGGATCTCATTGGCCAAGAGGGACGGGCACATCCCACCCGGCAGTGTGAATAAGCTACCCGGCCTCATCAGCGCCCCACAGTGGTCCGACCACCGGCCCCCTGCATCGAACAAGCCCCACCTGGTAGCTTCCCTTGTGGGCGGTGGCCTCGGAATTAGATCCCACGGCCGGATCCCCCCCCCCCCCGGCAGCGCCCACAGACTCCGGGAACCACGGTGGAGGGTGAGATCCAGTCATTTCCACGGGGCCCGCCAAGCACGTCTAGCCCCAGGCAGCCCCCCAAGCCCCAGGCCGGACAGCCCCCCCCTGGACTGAGCAGAGCCCCGGGACTCGCCCCGGCACACACCTGGCGACCTGGGCCAGGATCTCCTTGATGCGGACGATGAGCTTCTCGTGCTGGGCGGGGTCGCGCTCGATGGCGCCGTGCAGCCGAGCCATGTAGAAGTCCAGGGTGCCGAGAGTGGGCGTCTCGCCCGTGCCTGGAGAGAAGGGACGGGTCACGGGAGCCCAGCGCGGCAGTCCACGCAGGCGGGGATCCCCGGAAGCGGAGGTCAGAGAATGGGGGGGGGGGGTGGGTCTGCAAGGACAGGGTCCCGGGGAGGGGGCCAAAGGCGCGGCGCGTCTGTGGGGTCGGGTGGGGGATCAAGACGTCTAGACCCAGAAAGATCCAGGTCGGCTGAGGGAAGGGGTCAGAAAATGGAAAGTGGTGGGGGCGAGGTCGCGGTGGGGGAGGCGGGGACAAATTGGCGAGGAGGTAACCGAGGTCGACTCAGGCCAGAGCGTGGAAGGCCAGAGAGCAAGGGGGGCGGTGGGCGCGGGCTTTGCTCGGGAAGGGGAGGGGTCCTTCGGAGCCGGAGTTGGACGGCCGGGGGCGGGGTTGGCGGGCCGCGGGGGCGGGGCTCCAGGCCCGAAGCAGCTGGGGGCGGTGCCAGTGGGACCAGGGGGTGGGGCCGGCGGGGCGGGGTTCGGAAGATAAACGGTGTGGGCCAGGTGGGCCGGCGGGGGCGGGGCCAGGAGGTGGTGCCGGCGGGGCGGAGCTCGGAAGACAGAGGGCGTGGGCCGGCGGGGCGGAGCTCGGAAGAGAGGGTGTGGGCTGGGCGGCCCGGCGGGGCCGGGGGCGGGCCGGGGGCGGGGGCGGGGGCGGGGCGGGGGCGGGGCCTCCGCACCCGGCACAGGCAGCGAGGCGAAGCTGGCGGTGAGCGCCTGGCGCACGGCCTGGAGCTGCTGCTGCAGCGCCAGCGTCCGCCGCTCCTCCAGCGCCAGCTCTTGCTCCAGGCGCTCGCGCGCGCTGCTCATGCTCTGCGTGTGCCTCTGCAGCACGGCGTTCTGCTCCTCGAAGGCCACGTTCATCTTGCGCAGGCGCCGCAGCTCTGCCTCCCGCGCTGCGGCGTGGGGGAGCCGGATCAGAGCCTGGCGCTACCTCCCTTCCCTCTGCCGGGCCTTTGCCTTAGCTGTGTCCCCCTGCCTGGCCGTCTGTCACTGCTCTGCCTCCAGCCCCACACCTCAGCTCCGGGGGTGGGGGCTGCGGGGACGTAGGCACCTCGGCTTGGAGAGGTAAATTCCCGCCCCGCCCCCCCCCTCCCCGGGGGCCTGCTACCTCCCGCCTGGGCCCACCCACTCTCCCGACACCCCCTTCCCCAAGAACCCCTGCTCAGTGCTCACCTTTGTTTTGGTCCAAGAACTCTTCAGTGAAGATGGGGACGTCGAAGGTGGAGAAGCCATCACAGTCCCCACCCTGGGATGACAGGACAAGGTGACGATTTGGGGGGAGAGGGCAGCCAAAACCCCTCTGGGACGTCCCTGAAGCTTGGGAGGGATTCCTCTGGCCATCTGGGTAACAACATTCCCAGGATGTGGCTGTCCCACCTCTGCCTGGAGGCGGGACACTCGCTTCCTCCGGTGAGTGTGAGGTTGGTTCTGGCTCACCCAGGGGTCTAAAGACCTCCAGACCTTTCTTGCCCAGGCACTGTCCTTGGAGGAGGGGCACTTACCTTGTGTCCGTTCAACAGGGTATTCATGAGCCCAGAGCCCGAGTCTTCTAGTTGGGGAGGGAGGAGGGCAGGATCAGCCTGGCAGGTCTCTTCGGACCCCCCACGTTGCTTTGCAAGTGCCGATCCCCCTGCCTGGGATACCCTCCTCCCCTCCCAGTGTTAGCCTTACTCATCCTGGGACGGGCTCCTGCCTGGGCCCCCCAGTGCCTGCGTACCCCCACGTCCGCATCGCCCGGCCCTGCTCACTCACAGCTGTCTGGTCAGGGGGTCTCTCGTCTTGACGGGACGAGAGCCCCATGGAGGGCGGGGCGGTCTGCCCGGGTGGCCTGACTCAGAGCCCGGACCCAGCTGCCTGGGGGGCTGGGTCCCCTCGCACCTTTCTTGATCTTCTTTTCCTGAAGCTTCTCCGCGCACATCTTGTAGGCTTCTGACTGCTGGTAGGCGCGCAGCTCCCTCATGTACTGCTGCTTCTCCCGCTCGGCCTCATCCAGGTACCGCTGGGGGGCGGGGGGGGGGCGGTAGGAGGCTCGGCCGGGCCCAGGGACACGGGAAGCAGGCCTCCAAGGCCACAGCCATCTCCATCACTCAGCTCACGGTGCCCAACCTGCCCCTAGCTCCCCACCGCCCGCCTTTCCAGGGAAAACCTGGCTTCTCAGCCTGCTGCTCAGAGACCTCCCTCCTCCCCCCAGACTCCCGCCTTTATAAACCGCCCCCTGCCTTCTGACCACAGGCTCCCATCCGTGGGCTGGACTGCCCTCCCGAACCCATTCTGCTGGTTGAAATCCCACTTAGACGGTGCAAACCAGTGGTGCTTTTTGTTCCCGTGATGTTGTTGCAACTTTCAGTTAATTACCAGCATTTGAAGTTCGGAAGGTATCGCATAAGACCTCAGCCCCCACCCCTGCTTCTTTAGACATATCCACGTTAGTCATTGACTTTACGTCTCTTCTTGCCACCCTCCCCTGCTCGCTTCAGCATGCTGGGGAGAGCTCGTGGGTGGTCAACTCTCAGGCAGAAGCAAGGGCCCAACAAAGCAAGGGTCCTTTTGGGGGCGGGGGTGGCTTCAGCAGTGTCCAGCGGGTCGGGGTGAAGGTCAGTGGTCCTGGGCCAGCCCCCTCCGCCGCCCCCCGCCGTCCCACCTGCTTCTCTGCAGGCTGCAGCTTGCTCCACTCGGCACCCAGCATCTTGGTGATCTCGGGAAAGGGCAGATCCGGGTGGCGGGTGCGGATCTGCTCGCGCCGCTCGTTCAGGAAGCGCACGTAGCCGGTGACTGGTGCCTTGGGCCCGTTCGGCAGTATCTTCTTTCGCTTCTTGCCCTTGGGCCACCCGCGCTTCTTCACCGGCTGCAGAACCGCACCGCGCCGTTGGGAGGGGCCTGGAGGGCTGGGGCAGGGCTAGAGGGATGGGCCTATCCAAGGAGCGAGGGCCTGGAGGTATGGCCTGGTGAAGGGTCAGGTTTGGGAGAGGCGGGGAGGGGGGGGGGTTCGGGGAGCGCCGGCCGGGGGTGAGGGATCGGAGGGGCGGGGCACGTGGCATCTGCAACGGGGTTCGGCCCAGGGATGGGGCGGGCTTGTGGGTGTGGTCTCTGGTCTGGGCGTGGCTTCTGTGCTGGAGCAAAGGCCCATAGGACGATGGGAAGGTGCCTCCCACAGGGCAGTATTGGGCGATGGGCGGGGCCCGGACCTAGCGACTGAGGATCCCCTTGGGGGCGTGGCATGCGGCACGGGGCGGGGGTCTCAGATCCGCGAGGAAAATCTGGGCTGTGGGCGGAGCCACAGCGAATTCAAATCTGGCCCGGGGTGGAGCTTCCAGGCGGTGGGCGAGACCCAGGGCCTCCCCCCATCACGGTGCAGGGACTCTCACCTCCTCTTCGTGGGACCCCTTCTCGCCGGCCCGGGGGCCCTCGCCGCGCTCTTGCTTGACAGCCACCACGAAGCCCCCGTGCTGTCCCGGAGCCTTGCCGCCCGCCGGCCTGGAGCCACGGGACGCCAGGGTCACCCCCACCCTCACCTCCACCCCCGACCGCGGAGCTGGCACTGAGGGGGCCTGAGTCCTGGGGGCAGGCGTCCGACGGGGTCATTATTCGCGGGACGGGGCAGGAGCACAAGAGGGGCGGCAGAGACCCCTGGGAGGGGCTGGGCCGGGGAGTGGCAGGGGTGGGTGGGGGAAGAGGCCGGCGGGGACCCACCGGGGAGGTCCTGACCCGGGTGTGTGTGGGGGGAGTCAAGACCCTGGGGGACGGGGGTCCAGGAGTTCCGACAGGGCGGGCGGGGGCTGGGCTGCAGCCCCGAGTGGGCTGGGGGAGGGGATGTCGCACTCACGCGGCGGCCGCGCCGGGCTGCTTGGAGCCGTGGGACATGGCCGCTCCCGGCCCCACCTGGAAGGCAGACGCGTGGCTGAGTGAGGGGCGCCCGAGTCGCCGACGGCGGGGGAGCCCCCCGGAATGCCGGGCCCGGGGCGTTTGGTGGGGGGGGCCGGATCCAGGGGCGGGGAGGCCCTCGAGGGCGGGCGCCCCGGGGATCCTTTGTTGGGCGATGGTCCCCCGGAAGGCCCGGGCCCACCCTCCTCCAGTCCGGGGGGGGGCCTCTCCCCAGCCCCAGGACCCCCGCGCCCCCACCCCCTCGCAGGGCCCAGAGTTCCGCGGCTGTTTTCACCTCCAAAGAAACTTTCCCGGACCTCTCCGCTGCTACGACGCTCCAACCAACCGCCCCGAGCCCGCCCCTGCCGCTCGCCCCGCCTCGGGCATGCTAATGCCGCCTCTTCGAGTTGTCGGATTGGGTGCAGTCTTTCCCTGGGGTGTGACCATGCAGATGAGGGTTGGCGCGCCGGCCGGCGATTGGCTGGGGTAGCCGCCGGGCCGCGTGGGAGGTGGAGAGGGAAGGCTGCGGGCGGGTGCGTCAAGTTCGGCTGCGCTCGGCCGCTCTCGGGGCCAATCAGGGCGCTTTGAGGCCTCGCAGGGCGGAGCCCCTTAAAGGGCTAGTAGGCGCGGCTCGGGTTCCTCCTCTCCCGGGGAAGGCGAGACTCCCCGCCCCTGCGGGATCCCGGACCTGCCGGGCCAGATCGGGCCCCTCCCTAGTTGTCATGGAGACAGCGGCAGGTTGCTAGGGAAAGGGTTAAGGTCCTTCCCGGCAGCCCCCTGCCTCAGGACTAGGTGGGACCTGTTCTCAGTGTCTTGCAAACCTGGCGGGCAAGTCAGCTTTCAGTTCCCTGAATTTAGGGCCTCCGGAGTCCAGCTGTGCCTCGTCCTGCCCTGAGCCAGCAGGGGCTGCTCTCCCCGCCTCCCGGGGACGTGCGCGGCTTTCCCTCCTGTGCGATGGGGACCTTGCACGATGGTTAGGACCAGGAGGCTGGGACAGGAAGGCTGCAAGAACCTCGTTAACATGGAGGGGCAGGAGCCTCTGCTCTGGGATTTTGGGGGCCCCCAGGCGGCAGCGTGGTCTTATGGTCTGCCTGGGACTGCCCTACTCCCGCGATGACAGTTGGGGTCACTGGTTGTGCACCACGTCCTATCAGACCTCACACACCTTGCCCACATCACCTCCCTGCCGTCATCCGCCTCCTCCGTCGGCCTCCTTGCTGCTCCTCAAACACAGACATGTCCGTTTCACTCATTCCCACCTCTGGGCCTTTGCACCTGCTGTGCCCTTCCTCCAGGTTATCCGCCAGGCTCACGGCTTGATCTCCTTCAGGTCTTTGCTAAAATGTCACCTTCTCGATGAGGTTTCCCCCGTCCATCCTGTCTTATTTTTTCTCCACACGTTTGTTTGCTACAGCACAACAAAAGAAAAAAAAATTAAGCTTTATTTACTTATCTAAGTAATGTCTACCCCCAGTGTGGGGCTCGAACTCACCACCTGGAGATCAAGAGTCACCTGCTCTATGACTGAGCCAGCCAGGGGCCCCTGAAGAACAAAAATTGAACGGGATGAATTTGAAGAGCTAATTGGCTTTATTAAGGGATTCGCGAATGGGGCTCAAAGAGTTGTACAAAATGGAAGGTTTCTATGGGAAGCCGGGTGGGGCAAGGAGGTTCTTAGCAAAAGAAAAGAAAGGATTGTCCCACGCAAGGTCACTTCTCTAAGCAGGAAGTCTTATTATGCAGATTATCTCATTCTTTGAGGTGCAGAGGGCCCAGGAGACAAATTACCTACTTGGTGCTTATGAGAAAGTTCCCGACTGATCCTTTAAGACTTAACGTTTCTGGGGGGGCAGTTGAAAGTGCTGTTAGGTTAGGTATGAAGCCGCACGTCGTGTCTTGGCCTAAGTGGCTCTTTTAGGGGCAGGTGGTTTGTTTTTTTTTTTTTTAACGTTTATTTATTTTTGAGACAGAGAGAGACAGAGCATGAACGGGGGAGGGGCAGAGAGAGAGGGAGACACAGAATTGGAAGCAGGATCCAGGCTCTGAGCCATCAGCCCAGATCCCGACGCGGGGCTCGAACTCACGGACCGCGAGATCGGACCGCGAGATCGTGACCTGAGCCCAAGTCGGATGCTCAACCGACTGAGCCACCCAGGCGCCCCAGGGGCAGGTGGTTTTTAACGCTTCCAACCCCTAGCGCAGTGCCCCTATGGGCTGCTCGCTACATACTTGCTGAAGACACAAAGGAGTGAATGCAGAAAATTGCAAGCGCTTGGAAAACAGCCTGGCAACGCCTCGAAACACTAAATAAACATGAAGGTCCCACGCGATCCGGAAGCCCCATTCTTAGGGATCCACCCAAGAGAATCGAAAACGCCCGTCCACGCGGAAACGTGTACGCGGATGTTCACAGCAGCATGATTCACAGCAGCCGAGAGGGAGAAACAGCCCACGTGTCCCATCAAATGGGTAAATAGACAAAATGTGGTCCCTTCGTTCAAGAGACTATTAGCAGCCATAAAAAGGAATAAATTGCTGACTCACGCTGCGACAAGGGTGAACTTTGAAAACCTGATGCTCTGTGAAAGACGCCAGCCACAAAAGGCCACAAGTGTGTGGCCCCATTCATACGAAATGTCCAGAACAGGCAGATTCACAGAGACGGGAAGTGAGTGGTTGCCTGGGGCTGGGGAACGAGTGGGGAGGGCGAGTGGGGAGAGACTGCTTCATGGGCGCGGAGTTTCTTCGGGCGTGATCAAAATGTTCTAAGATTAGCCCGCAGTGCTGGTTGCATAGCTATAAATATACCAAAAACTACGGAATTGCACCCCTTAAATGGATGCATTCTATGGCACGTGAATGAAATCTCAGTAAACCTGTTTTCCTCCGAGGCAGCCCAGGGTCGAGGAAGATGACCGCGCCCTGGAATTTTGACAGACCCGGACTCCATCCAGCCCCTGCTGTTGCTTCGTCGGTCACCCTTGCCTCTCGCCCCCTCGGCTGGAAACAATCCAGGTGACAAGTCCACGCTGGAAGGCGGGGGAAGCCGCGCCCTCCAAGCCCCGCCCCCTTGGGCTTGAGTGACCTGGCGTTGCCTTCGAAACTGTCGTCCCCGCTCCCAAGGTACCACCTGAGGAAATCCAGGGCGGGGGTCTTCTGGTACATCGAAAAGCAATGAAGTGTTTTGAGGTCGATTTTGAAGGCAATTTGCAGCTCCTTGGCATCGAGGAAAAAAAAGAAAACATCTCGTGGCATGGACATTTTCTGGAAAAAATTACAAAAGCGTCTTGAGTCCAAACTGCAATGGATTCAGTCCATTTCATGCGATCCACACGCCCCCACACCCCCCAACAAGCGACGCATACGAGTAGCAGCCTTTATCCGATTCGACTTGACATCCTGCGTGCATTTCAAAAGCAGATCCTTTCAGCCCCCAAATTACGAATCGTTTTTTCTTTTTCTTTTTTTTGAGTAGCCTCCACACCCAACCTGGGGGCTTGAACTCACGACCTCGGGATCAAGAGGCGCGCGCTCCACCGCCAGAGCCAGCCAGGCGCGCCCCCTTGCTTTTTCTTAGCAACGTAAAGGCCTCTCAATACCCAGCTCTCGGGGGGGAAAACCAGCAACCACGGCTGCCGAAAGTCGTAAATTGCGTGCGTTCCTTTCTTTGCCAACATTTCTGCGTTTCATCGGGAAATTTGTGTCCTCGGAGGCCAGGAAGAGAATCCCAACCTGCAGACCTGGAAATACAAGATCCATTAAGGATGGCTTAAGCTTCTTTGTTTTTGAAATTAATCTTACGATGCAAATAACGTGGAAATCCGAAGTAAAGTCTGTGTAGTTAAGGCCGCCACGCATCCACCATATTCCCCATTATCAGCTTGTTATGCTTCTTACTAAAACTTTTCCTACACACACACACACACACACACGCACAGAGTGATCGTCCTCTAGGACTTGCACCAGCAAAACACCACAAACCGGGGCCTTGAACTACTGTGAACGTATCGCCTCACACTTCTGGGGCCTAGAGGTCCAACCTCAAGGACTCGATCAGAGCCGGTTGTTTCTGAGGCCCCGAGGGAGAATGTGCCACAGGCTCTCCGGCTTCTGGGGGGGTCACTGGCCATCTTTGGTGTTCCTTGGCTTAATCAGGTGCCATCCCGCTCTCTTGGCCTTCCTTGTCACCTGGCTTCGCCCCGTGTGTCTGTGTCCGGATTTCCCTTTTCAGTGGGTCAATACTGCCCTATACCCGTGTGACGTCACCCGAACGCAGCGTGTCTGCGATGGCCCTATGGGCACGTGAGGTCGCGCGTTCCAAGGTCCTGGGGAGTTAGGACTTCCACCCGCTGATTTGCGTTTGTGGGGGAAACACAATGCCAGACACGACACACACACGCGTACACGTGTATGTTTCTGTGCCAACGTGAGGCCACATCTTGTGTTGAATGATCGCACCGCCACCATGCTGAAGATGTGAACATCAGCCTGCCACTTGCCGCTTTCGCTCCGTCACCTGCCCCTGCGTGGCCGGGTGCCCTGCGTGGCCAGGCAGTCCGAGGGGCCACCACGGTCTAAGCAGCCCTGGCTGATGCTGTGACAGCCCTCGCTGCTGTCTGGGGCCCGTGGACTGCTTTTCCGGGGCACGTAGGAAGACACAGAAGAATCGAGAATGCGGTTCGCGCTCTCTCAGGACATCCCAGCCCTCCTCGGGCTTGTTTAGGGACAAATTTAACACAAGGGGGCTGCTGGGAAGGACAAAGAAGGGATGAGGACACACAGGTCATAGCTGCTGGAAAGAAGGGGTGTGGGGGCTGGGGTCTCAAACCTCTGAGGAGGGGGCACCCCCCCCCCCGGCTGCTGCTGGACCCTCAGAAGCTCCGGGAGGTGGCCCTGAGCCCTTCATGTGTGGCTTGAGCAATTTACAAACTCTCTGAGCCTCAGTCTGCCTCTCTGTGAAGTGGGATAACTGAGTCTACCCCCCCCCCCAGGAGGTCTTTGTAAGGGTCTAATGAGTTTAACTAATGTTCTCCCTTTGGGGCACCTGGGTGGTTTCGCCCCTTGACCTTGCGACTTCGGCTCAGGTCATGATCTCAAGGTTTGTGGGTTCGAGCCCCACGTCCGGCCCTGTGCTGACAGCTCAGAGCCTGGATCCTGCTTCAGATTCTGTGTCTCCCTCACTCTCTGCCCCTCCCCCCCCCTCTCAAATGAATAAACATTAAAAGAATGTATAACTAATGTTCTCCCTCAGAACCGGGCCGGGCTGGTCATTGTTACTGAAAGCGTTTGCTGGTTTTGTCCATGCAGCTTCAGACCCCTGTCGCAGAGAATTTTCTAGTACAGTGAGCGGTTGCCACCCAGGGTAACTGAGGGAGACATTGGGCAAAGCCTAGACACATTTTTGGTTGTAGCAACGTGGAGGGGGCCGGAGTCTGCTCCTGTGCTGGGATGCACAGGACAGCCCCCCACCCCCACCCCCATCCCCACAAAGAATGATCTGGTGCCCTGTGTCAGCAGTGCCTGGGCTGGGAAACCCTGTTCTGCGGGTGGACTCCTCACCTGCCTAATCTCCCCTAACCCTATTCAGCAGTGCTGCTGTCATGCCCATTACAAAGACGCAAACTGAGGCTCGGGGGATTGCCTGAGGCTGCCTGGGCCCCCCAAGCCACCCCAGGAATCTAAGGAAGTTCCTGGCTGTTTCCCTGGGTTCTAGGAGCCCTCCCTCCCCTTCCTTCCGCCTCTCCCCTCTTCTCCTCCCCACCCCTACTCCCAGTCCTCCTGGGCTGGGTCTGAGGGAAGATCAAAGCAAACCCCTCTTCCTACTGGGGCCACCGGGACATCCGATCTCCAGCAGGGGCTGTGGGGCAGCTGGGGGTGCTCCGGGGACATCAAAGCCTGTCTGGATCTCTCCTGACCCCAAGTCTGTCTCTGTCCCATCCTGAGGGCAAGGCATTCCACTCTCTCTCACATCCTCCCTCTCGGGCAGGACCTTCTCTGATCTTCCTGGCAAATCTGACCCCCACTCTTATGGGGGGGCAGGCATGTGTGCCCTCCACTGGTTTCCCAACCCCTGCAGCTGAGGCCCACTTTCGAGTAGACTGCCCAGTCCCCGCCCTCGTACAGCTTTTTATCTGACCCTCCCACCTCCTCTCAGAACCCTACGTGGCTCCCCAGGGACCTGGAAGTAAAAGCCAGACATTTGTCTGTCCTTCTGCCAACCCCCCACCCCCTCCTCCGTGGTGCCTCTGCCGGAAGGGCTGCTGGGGGAGGATCCCTGTGGGTTCCCGACCCACGCAGGAGGCTGGTAAGGGTACCTTCAGGTGGGTCCTCCCGGGCCAGTGCAGAAAGGACTCAAAGATGTTCAGGGCGCCCAGGTGGCTCAGCCGGTTAAGCGTCCGACTTCAGCTCGGGTCATGATCTCACAGTCTGTGGGCTCGAGCCCTGCGTCGGGCTCCGTGCTGACAGCTCAGAGCCCGGAGCCTGCTTCGGATTCTGTGTCTCCCTCTCTCTCTCTGCCCCTCCCCAACTAGCGCTCTGTCTCTGCCTCTCAAAAATTAAAATAAAAACGTTAAAAAAAAATTTAAAAAAAGAACTCAAAGATGCTGGAGATCACGCGGGGCCCAGTTTGGATCCTGAATCTGCCTCTTGTGAGCTGTGTGCCCTCTGGCAAGGACTTCTGTGAAAGCCTGTTTTCCCTGGAAAAATGGGCCAGAGGTACTGTAAGATCTCCTGGGGAGGTGGGAAGACTGGAGATGAGAAACGTGAATGCAAAATGTAGGTGGGGGGCGGCCTGGCGGGCTCAGTCCCTAGAGCAAGAGACTCTTGGTCGTGAGTTTGAGCCCCACGTTGGGTTGGGGGGAGAGATTACTGAAATAAATAAAACCTGAACAGATATTTATTTTTATTTATTTAAAAAAATTTTTTTAACGTTTATTCATTTTTGAGAGACAGGGAGAGGCAGAGCATGAACGGGGAAGGGGCAGAGAGAGAGGGAGACACAGAATCCGAAGCAGCTCCAGGCTCCGAGCTGTCAGCACAGAGCCCGACGCGGGGCCTGAACCCAGGAACTGTGAGATCATGACCTGAGCCAAAGTCGGATGCTCAACCGACTGAGCCACCCAGGCGCCCCTTTAAAACCTTAGCAAATGGGGCGCCTGGGTGGCGCAGTCGGTTAAGCGTCCGACTTCAGCCAGGTCACGATCTCGCGGTCCGTGAGTTCGAGCCCCACGTCAGGCTCTGGGCTGACGGCTCGGAGCCTGGAGCCTGTTTCCGATTCTGTGTCTCCCTCTCTCTCTGCCCCTCCCCCGTTCATGCTCTGTCTCTCTCTGTCCCAAAAATAAATAAAAACGTTGAAAAAAAAAATTAAAAAAAAAAAAAAAAAAAAAACCTTAGCAAATATTTTAAAAGCTGAGGCGGGTATTTTACAAGCCCCGTAAAGCTGAGTGAGGCAAGAGTTTCTTCAGGTGTTCTTTTACTCCCCCAGGGAAACAGAAGGGGAGCTTGCCCCACACGAAGGAAAGAATTCAGATTCTTGTCTCTCCTTATCATTTATCTCCTCCAAATCGGTGACCTCAGCCTCTTATCTCCCCGCTCCCTGCTAGCTTCTCTCTTGAGTCCCCATTACCCCCTCCACACCCATTTTCCAGGCTCCTTTTCATAAAAGCGTGGGTATTGCGGTGGGTAGTCTGGGCTGGGACCCCCTTGGGCTGCCTGAGCCTCCGGTTTGTCCGTGGGTTGCGGTCTGTTTCCCGGTTTCCGTCTACACTTCTGAATCTCTGCCTTCGCATGCCCACCAATCATTGGACAGATATTTCTTTTAAGTTTTTATTTATTTATTTTTAAGAGAGAGAGAGAGAGAGGAGAACAAGCAGGGGAGGGGGAGGGGCAGAGAGAGAGGGAGACTCAGAATCCGAAGCAGGCTCCAGGCTCTGAGCTGTCAGCACAGAGCCCGACGCGGGGCTCGAACTCCCGAACCTGTGAGATCACGACCTGAGCTGAAGTTGGGCGCTTACCCCACTGAGCCACCCGGGCGCCCCATGGACAGATATTTCTTGGGCTCCTCTTATGGGCTGGGCATTCCTGGAGACAACAGAGTGACTAAGCCAGTCCCTGCCTTCATGGGGATCAAAGTTCAGTGGGGGACCCAGCGACAGCAGGGGTTGGAGGGGGGAGTGAGGGAAAGCAGATATCAGGGTTATGATGTGGGCCAGCGCAGAGTACTGTATAATGACAGGGGAGGAAGGGGTGATGAGTAGAGCTTCTGAGACTATTAAGAGCTAACAATGATATCACTTGAAAAATATTTTATGTATTTATTTATTTTAAGTAATCTCTACACCCAGCGTGGGACTCGAACTCAGGACCCTGAGATCGAGTCACACTCTCTACCAACTGAGCCAGCCAGGTCCCCTTATATCACTTACAATTTTTCAGGGGCGCCTGGGTGGCTCAGTCGGTTGAGCGTCCGGCTTCGGCTCAGGTCATGGTCATGATCTCACGGCTGGTGAGTTCGAGCCCCGCGTTGGGCTCTGTGCTGACAGCTCAGAGCCTGGAGCCTGCTTCTGATTCTGTGTCTCCCTCTCTCTCTGCCCCGCCCCCCGGTCGCGCACAGTGTGTGTGTGTGTGTGTGTGTGTGTGTGTGTGTGTGTGTGTGTCTTTTTCAAATATTCTGTGTCTCCTTCTCTCTCTGCCTCTCCAGGAAGACCCAGAATCCGAAGCAGACTCGAGGCTCCGAGGTGTCAGCACAGAGGCGGAAGGGAACTTGAACCCAAGGACCGGGGAGATGATGACCTGAGCCAAAGTAGGAAGCTTACTGGACTGAACGACCCAGGCGCTACGGCACCCCCTCCCCCCCCATATAACTTTTAATGTGCATTATACCCATTCCAGATCTGGGGAGACTGAGGCCCTCCAGAGCTAAAGGCTGGAACAGCCGGGAGGGAGTGGGGTTTCTGGCTGGAGTGCAGTTGTTCAACCACCGCCGGAGGGGCCCTGGGGGCGCGGGGGCACAACCGCACCCAACGCTTGGGGGAACTTGAAACCGCTCGTGTGGTGACCCAGTCGTGGGAGGGCGGTTGGAGGAGGGTGGGGAGGGGTTGCGAGCACAGGCCTCGCAGGCACCTGACTCCCTGAGCCCCCGGGGCACGGCCGCTCGGTTCTCTGGGCCTGTGTGAAATGGGAGACACTCGCTTCGCTTCCCTCCAGGCTTGGGTGAGAAAACCCACGTGGGCCGTTTGGCACAGCCGGCGCTCATTAAACACCAGCTGGTGTTATTATGATGATTATCCCCATTATTATCCTTAATAACTAATTAATTAGAACGAATGCGTCCTCTCCGCGTCCGACTGGGTCTCTCCGGGTCGGGAAGTCACCGGACCCCGAGGAGGGGCGAGCTCAGACTCAGAATTCTCCCCCATCTCCCGCGCCCCCCAGCCCACCCCCCTCCCGGCCCCCACGGTAGGCCTCGTAGCGCTGCCGTCAGGCGAGGGGGGCGCCGGCCTGAAGGCAGGGGTCCGGGCGTGGGCGCTCCCGTGTCGCCGCCCACGTGCGTGGGGGTCCCTCTCACCCCAGGGCGAACCGTCCGGCGCTAGGACCGTCTCACCCCGCCGGCGCCCGGCCCGGAGGCCGAACCGGCCCCGAGGCCACGCCCCTCTCTCTGGTTATTGGCTTCCGGGTCCCGGCGCGCGGCCCCGATTGGTGGAGGCGGCCGTCAGCCTGCCCCGCCCCGCCCCGACCAGGCCTTAATTTTGGGCTCGGGGCTCGGCCTGCGCGCTCCGCGGGGCGGACTTGGGCGGCGGCGGCGCGGGGAGAGCGGGGCGTCTGCCGCGCGCCCGACCGCCCGGCCGGAGTCCGGGGCGCGGCCATGGGCCCGGGGCCCCCAGCAGCCGGAGCGGGGGCGCCCCCGCGGCCACTGTCCCTGGCCGCTCGGCTGAGCTACGCCGTGGGCCACTTCCTCAACGACCTGTGCGCGTCCATGTGGTTCACCTACCTGCTGCTCTACCTGCACTCGGTGCGCGCTTACAGCTCCCGCGGCGCGGGCCTGCTGCTGCTGCTCGGCCAGGTGGCCGACGGGCTGTGTACGCCCCTCGTGGGCTACGAGGCCGACCGCGCCGCCGGCCGCTGCGCCCGCTGCGGCCCTCGGAAGGCTTGGCACCTGGTCGGTAAGTCTCGGCCGAGCCTCCTCCGTCTGACTGCCCGCTGGCTCGAGCCTCCCCCGTCGGACTGCCTGCCCCGGGGCCCCGAGCCTGCCTCCTGTGCCCGCCTGCCCTAGGCCCGAACCTCCTGCGTCGGGTACTCTGCCCCGTCCATGAGCCTCCCCCATCTGTCTGCTTAGCTGCCCTGTACTCCTTCTGTCTGCCATCTGACCGCTCATGTGACCCTCCGGTGTCACTTCCCTTTGTCTTTCTCTCTGACCCCCATGGGCACCCTGAACGCTCTGCCTGCCTAGTGCCACCTCTGTCGCTCTGCCTGGTCTGGCTTCTCTGTTTGTCTGTCTGGGTGACCACCCAGGACAACTCGGTGTGAGTGGGGGGTCAGGCTGCCTAGACCCCCCCCCCCCTCTGTCAGTCTGTCCGTTTCTCCGGTGCGCCTCTGCCCATCGTCTGCCCCGGCTCGGGCAGCCTGGTGCTTGGGAGGTTTGAGGGTGCTGTCCCCGAGCCAAGACTTGGGGGCAGGTAAGACCAAGGAGTCAGGGGTCTGTGTCTGTCTGGCTGAGGGTGCTGGGGTCTGCGGGGCCAACGGGGTGGGGCTCTGGGGGAGCTGTCAGAACACCTGTGTTGGTGAGGGGGTGGAGGCAGGTGCCCCCGAGCTGGGGTGTCCCGCCCCGTGCACACCCTTGATAAGGCCGGCCTCCCAGCATCCCTTCTGTGCCGCCGTGGACCCTGGGCCTTGAGATTAGCCCCCGCCGCTTTCTCTGCCCACCTCCTCCTGGCACGGGTGCCTCCCGGCATTTGGGGCCCGCCGGGCATTTCGGGAGGCAGGCACAGGAATCCTGCCCTGCGAATTCCGGGCGGCAGCTTTCTAGAAGCTAGGAGGGGCCGGCCGATGTCTCCTTGCCCTTGGGAACAGTGACCGAGGAGGCAGTGACTTGCCCTGGGCCCTCGTGAGTGCTGTTTTTGCCAGGTGCAGCAGATCTCCAAGCGGCCGGAGGTCGGGATTCTCGGGCGCCGAGGACACCCAGGCTGCCCTGGGGTCACTTTAGACTGTAGCGGCCGGGGAGGGGAGCAGGGAGACACGGGAGACTCAGACTGGTGCTCCCCTCTGAAAAGCGGACGGGAAAGGTGCTCCTCTTTGGGCCGGTGCGGGGATTGCTTGCAGAGTCTGAGAGCCAGGCCTCAAACGCAGTTCTGTTCAGGTCAACTCCTTGACGAGCAAACGCGATAGTTCCTAGGCCTGACAGGTGACAGATACGTGGGTGTGGGGGTCTTCTCCCTGGGCCGACAGGGGAGCCACCCCTGGGGAGCCGGAAGCAGCCATGGGAAGGGGTCCCCGGGAGTGCACGCTGTTAGCAGCCTGATTCTGCGCCCCTTTCATAGGTGGGAGGCCTGGGGTTCGGTGAGGCTCCCACCAGACCCCAGAGGAAGAATTGGCATCCCCTCCCCCCTGCAAAGGTTAGGCACCTTTATAAATAAAGAGCCGGCTTTGTGTTTATGTACAACCGGCCTGGGGGCTACACACCCCTACCAGGCACCACGGCCTCCACCTGCACCCCTTCCCCTTCTCCGCCGCAGGGTGAGCGTGTGGGGAGACCCAGGAGGATCTGAGAGGAAGCCGAGGCAGCCCCTCTTGAGGCCTGATAAGGGGACCTGAGTGAAAGTCACCTTGGCAACCCTTCCCACTTCTCTCTTTTTTTTTTTTTTTTTTTTTTTTTTTGCCGCTGAGCCTGTGGCCGGTGGTGATGGATTCACTTTTTCCCTTAACAAGCTCTCTGGGCTTCCCCCAGCCCCGAGAGGATACAGCCAGACAGGGGATGATTCTCCGTGGGGTCCATGCTGGGGCATGTGGGTGGACTAGGTTTCATAAGGGAGAAGCAGAGCTCTGAAGGAAGGGACGTTAGCTTTGGGGGTTTGAAGGATGGATAGGAGTGTGTGTGCGCGTGCATTCCGGCCGGTTGAGACAGCTGTGCAAATGTGACCTACCACAGTTTTAAAGCTCCCGAGGCAGGTTTTGCACGTTAGTCTTTTTTATTTTTTAATGTTTCTTTTTGAGAGCGAGTGAGACAGAGCACAAGTTGGGGGCGGGGGGCAAAGAGAGAGGGAGACACAGAATCCGAAGCAGGCTCCAGGCTCCGAGCTGTCAGCACAGAGCCCGACGCGGGACTCGAACCCACGAACCGTGAGATCATGAGCTGAGCTGAGCCGAAGTCGGACACTCAACCCACTGAGCCACCCGGGTGCCCTTTGCATGTTAACTCATGCTGACTTTGAGAGGCAGATTTTTTTGTTATTCCCACTTTCTGGAAACTGAGGCCCCAAGTCCCTTGCCCAAGGTCCCCCAGCCAGGCAGCCTCGTCCAGACAATGGTTAACCTGGCCTGGCCGGCTCCAGGGCGGGTTCTGGCCAGGGCAGCGCATTCTTCTGACCAGAGTGTACAGTTTGTGCCTGGGCCCTGCGGGGGCCTCCAGGGCCCCGGCGCCCCCAGGAATCGGATCGGGATGCCCCGCCCATCGCCAGTTCCAGAGACATAGCAAGGAAAGCTGGGTTTGGTTTCACTTCCCCATCCCGGGACTGCGGACGTGGGCCCCGCGTCGGGGCGTGAGGTCCAGAGCCTCGGGGGAGGAGGGGAGGCCAGCTGCTGGGCCCAGCGGGGAGGTGGGGGAGAGGGCCCTGAGCTGGAGGGAAGGAGCAGCTCGGGGGCAGGGTGGGGGGGTGGCAGCAGGCTGGGTCCTCGGCTGGAAAATGGGGATGGTGGGAACACCCACCTCTTCAGGCTGTAAATTGGTGGCATTATTAATATTATCACTTAGTCACTCAAAAAGTCTGTACCGGGCCTCGTGCTGGTGGGCCAGGGCCACACAAGTGACCCAGAGAGACCTGTCGTCCGCCCTCCCAGAGCCTGGTCTGGCGGGGGAGGCAGACAGGAAACAAGCAGACACAGAAACATCCGTGTGTGTGCTAAGGCACATGAGAAGGAAGCCGTGTCCAGATGGGCTGCGTCGGGGCGGGGACGGGACGGCCGGTGACTGGGTCGGCCAGGGAGAGCTTTTCTGAGGAGGTGGCGTTTGAGTTGAGTTCTGAGGGACGAAAAGGACTCAGCCTTGCTGGGACGGCGTGAGGGAATAGCATTCCACGCAGCAGGACGACCTGTGCAAAGGCCCTGGGGTAGCACGGAGCCTGGCGTGCGGGGGCAGGGAGGAGGCCCGTTGTGGCTGGGGCAGAGGGGGCAGGGCCGGTCCCGCAGGGCCTGTTGGCTGCCCTTGAGGACTTGGGCTTGTTCTGAGGTATCGGGCTTTTTTCCAGGAAGAGGCCAGGCCTCCTCCTGAGCTGATGGGGACACTGGGGCTCAGGGAGGGCAGGGTCCAGTGTAGCCTCACCCGGCGTCCCCTGGCCTTCTGACGGCTGGTAGCCCCGTGGGCCGCTTGGTAGGAGCTGGGGGAGGAAAAGGCCCTACCGGGCGAGGCAGGAGGGGGAAGTTGGGGGCATAAATGGCGTGTCTGGTGGGCAGTGGCGCCCTTTCAACCTGCCGACCCGCGGCTCCTCTCATTCCCTCCGCTCCCCTCCCCCCCACCCCCCGCCCTGTCACCCTGGGGGGCCCGAGGCTGGCGTGGGGAGGCCTCGTCCTTGTCCTTTCCTGACACTTGGCTGGAGGTCCTGGCCCTGCCCTTGTACTCGCTATAGCACGTGACCTCACGTGCCTCAGTTTCCCCATTAGACACCGGGGGCGCATCACCTGAACTGGCAGGTGGAGGCCTGGCTCCGCTGTCCTCTTGGGCCGCATGACCTTGGGTCCCTCTGCCTCGGCTTCCCCGTCTGTCCGGGGAACCCTTCACCTGCTGACTCCGACCCCACTGTAGGACTTTGCGAGGGCCTTTTCCGGGCCTGGCTCGTCCCCGCCTGGTCCCGCCCCGGGGAGCCGCGGGCTCGTGGGAAGGCCCCGTGGGGTGACCGCCCCGCTCTCCGTTCGTCCACAGGCACCGTCTGTGTCCTGCTGTCCTTCCCCTTCATCTTCAGCCCGTGCCTGGGCTGCGGGGCGGGTACCCCGGAGTGGGCCGCCCTCCTCTACTACGGGCCGTTCATCGTGATCTTCCAGTTCGGCTGGGCCGCCACGCAGATCGCCCACCTCAGCCTCATCCCGGAGCTCGTCACCAACGACCACGAGAAGGTGGAGCTCACGGCCCTCAGGTACGTGGGGCACCGGCGAGGCCCGGAGACCGGGGCGCCGTCCGCGTTTGGGCTCCGCTTGGCCGTGTGGCTCCGGGACCGCCAGCGCCGGGTGACCCGTCTGTACGATGGCGTATCCCTCCGCCTTTGCGGCCACAGAGTCAGCAGCTTAAAACGGCACCAGATAGCATCTCCTGGTCGCTGTGGGTGTGGAGCCTGACTGCTCAGCTGTACTTTCTGCCCCAGGGTCTGTCTGGAGGCCCCCGTCGAGGTGGTGGCTACGCCTGGGGTCTCGCCCGAGGCTTGGGTTTTCCTACGGATCTCCTGATTAGGCTTGGCTCACCCAGGATAATCTCCATTAATTATACCTGCAGGACCCCTTTACCTTTGTCACTTTTACCTAAACAGTGGGAGTGATCTCGCTTATCCACAGTCCCCTTCCCGAGGGGAGGGATTAGGACGCGACCAGGGCGTGGGAAGATCGAGGGCCATCTTAGACTCCAGCTTGCCCACATGGATACAGCTGGCGCCGGGCTTGTCTGTTGGCTGGTTTGAGGCACTGAAGGAGGTTCTCCTGGATATGGTAATGGGAGCATTTATGCAGTGCTTGCTGTGCGCAGGTGCAGGCACAGTTCTAGGCCCTTTGTGTGGATTATCTTTGATCATCATGGCAAGGCCAGGCTTGGTGCAGAGCCCGCCCCTTCGGGCCAGTGTGCAGCGGGACAAGGGTACAGGAGATGATCAAGTGCCAGGCAGAAGGGCTAGCACAGGTGGTGGCGGCCCCTGTGGCCGGAGCTGGGGGGAGGACTGGCTCACGGGAGGCACCCTGAGCGTGCACTCCTCTGGCACCTTCAGTGGGGCCTTGCCTTCTCCACCTCGGTCCGCTTGGCCCCAGCGCTGCCCAGCCCGGCCTCTGACTTCCACATCATGGCGCGGAGCCGTGGGCGCCAATGACGGGGGTTGCGCCGGGCCCGAGGGCCCCAGCTGGCGGGCCAGGCAGGGCTGAGACCGAGCTCGGGGGGGCACCTTCCACCTGCCAATGCTTTACCACCAGCCTTGTGGCCAATTCACTCTGATCTCTGGGGGTGTTGTGCTCACTTTCAGAAAGGGAAACTGAGTCCTGGTGTGAGATCCAGAGGCTCTGCCCCCAAGCCCGGGAGGGACACTGTTCTAGGGCTGCGGGCAGGAGCAGGCCTGGATGCTTCTAGACCATGCGGCCCTGGCCCAGGAGCTGGGAACCAAGAATCCCCACATCCTGGCTTCTGAGCATCTCCAGCGCACAGGCGTGTGGGCCATGGCCCTGCTTCCCCGAGTCTCGGTGCCCGGACGGCTCGGGTCGTCGTGGTGGACTCGTGGGTCATTGTCAATCCTCGGATAACGCGTAGCCGGGGCTTTCCTGGGGCCACCCGACGTTTAGTGGCTGAGATCACCCAGCAGCCAGCGATTCCCCGGATGCCAGCGGTGGCTCTGGCGGCGCGGGCCCCCGGGGAAGCGGCCGCCGTGCGCCCTCCCGGGCCGCCGCGCCGAAGCCTCGCCTGCCTCCCGCCAGGTACGCCTTCACCGTGGTGGCCAACATCACCGTGTACGGTGCCGCCTGGCTGCTGCTCCGCCTGCAGGGCTCCCCGCACACGGACGTGGCCCGGGACGCCCGCGACCAGCTGGGCGTCCGAGACGCGCGGGTGTTCCAGGTGAGCTGGGCCCCGGGCGGGACACCCCGGGGCCCCGGACCCCGGGGCTTGGGCTCCGGCCGACCCCTGTCCCGCCTGGCCTCCAGAACCTGTCCCTGCTGGTGGTCGGAGTGGGAGCCGTCTTCTCGCTGCTGTTCCACGCGGGCACGAGGGAAGGGCGCCGGCCGCGGGCGGAGGAGCCCGACGAGCACAGCCCGCTGCTGGCCCCGCCCACCGCCCAGCCCCTGCTGCTCTGGAAACACTGGCTGCGGGAGCCCGCCTTCTATCAGGTGTGCTGAGGGGGCGGGGGCGTGGGGGACAGAGTGGGGCTGGACCTGAGGCCCCGACTCTGGGGGGGGGGGGGTGTCACTCCATCGTCCTGTACCCCCGGGCAGACGTTCTTTGTCCCTAGCGGCCCTCCTCCCTGCAGGCGGCTCCCGTGGGCCCCGTGTCCCCTGCCGATGGGGGCGGGGCGCGCCGTCGGAGCCCAGCCTTCTCTGCCCGCAGGTGGGCCTGCTGTACATGAGCACGAGGCTCATCGTGAACCTGTCCCAGACGTACATAGCCATGTACCTCACCTACTCGCTCGACCTGCCCAAGGTGAGCTGGGCGGCGCGGGCTGGCGCGGAGCGGGGAGGAGGGGCCCGCCCGTGACAGGCGCGCCTGCGCTCTGCCCCGACAGAAGTTCATCGCCACCATCCCCCTGGTGATGTACGTCAGCGGATTCTGCTCGTCCTTCCTCATGAAGCCGGTCAACAAGTGCATCGGGAGGAACGTAAGTGGGCGGGCGGGGGGGCGGGAAGGATCCCACAGCAGAGAGCTGGGGGGCGGGGGGTGGGGGTGGGGTGGGGAGGCGGCTCCGGACCGCGGCACCCACACGTGGAAGCCCGGTGTCTGGGAGGTCTAGAGTCCCCGCCTCGGAGCGGCTCAGGGCTCCAGGGTTCTAGAACTTGGGGCTGCCAGGGGCAGCGGCCAGCGGTGGCATGGAGCCCTTGAACTCTGGCCAGCGCGACTAAGGAACTGAACATTTCACTCTGTTTAACTTTAATGGACTCGGGCGCAGCCGTGGCCCCACAGTGCGGGCTCGGTGGCGCTGCAGCCCCCAGGCCCCCGAGGCTTGTGGGGTCCGAGCCAGGGGCCCCGTAGGGATGGCTCCCCTCGCCCCTCCAGGCTGCGGCCGGGCCCGGAGGTACAGCAGACCGAAGGGCAGAGGGGGTACGTGCCGACCGGCAAGGGCGAGGCGGGCCTGACCTGGGCCCGCTCCTCCACAGCTGACCTACTTCGCGGGCCTCCTGGTGATCCTGGCCTTCGCCGCCTGGGTGGCGCTGGCAGACAGGCTCGGCGTGGCCGTGTACGTAGCCGCCGTGCTGCTGGGCACGGGCTGTGCCACGATCCTCGTCACCTCGCTGGCCATGACGGCCGACCTCATCGGCCCCCACACGGTAAGGCTGATGGTGCGGACCGGGTGGGGGGTTGGGGGACCGGGGCCGGGCTGTGACCTGCCTGCCCGTGTCCCCCAGCACAGCGGAGCCTTCGTGTATGGTGCCATGAGCTTCTCGGATAAGGTGGCCAACGGGCTGGCGGTCATGGCCATCCAGAGCCTGCATCCCTGCTCGTGAGTGCTGCTCACTTCCTCACTTAGTAAGACGTGCCGAGTGCGTGCCGGGTGCCAGGCGCTGCCCGGGGCGGCACGCTGGCGGGTTCTCACAGGGGGGACGCCCGGCTGTTCCTTACCTCTGGCACTTGGCTTACTTGGGAAGCAAACGCGGGGTCCGCTGTGCGCCGAGGACACGGCATTCGGATGTACCAGGGCCGTGGGCAGGGCTGGGGCAAAGCCAAAGTCTTGTTCAGGCCCTGAGAACCTGTAAGGTTCCAGACCCCGGTGGTTCTAGCGCACTGAGGCTGAGCCTCGTAGAAGTCTGGGCTCTGGGAACAAGGGCGGTCTGTTCCCGTCCTCAGGGACCTGGGGGCAACGCCAGCCACTTTAATAAGCACACGGCTGCGTGATCCAGACCAATGCAAGGTGTGTAGGAAACACCGCTTGTGGGAGCCTGACTGGGGCAAGAGATCAGGGTGGGCTTCCTTGAGGAGAGGACACTGGACCTGAGCCTTGGTGGCTGTCAGGGAGTCCCAGGTAAACGGGGAGGAACAGCAAAGAGGAGGCCTGTGTGGCTGGAGCAGAGGAAGTGAGGGCGACAGGAGGAGGAGGAGGGCGGCAGGGAGGAGGAGGGGGGCAGGGAGGGGGCAGTGCAGGTGTGCAGGGCCTTGGGGGCCGAGGCAGGGGGGAGCCCTCTGGTGGCTGCTGTTGGCACAACCGGGAGCAGGGGACTGTGGCAGTCCAGCCGGGTGAGGGGGTGCCGAGGGTGGCTCTCTGGTTCCGGCTGAGCGGGAGGCCCAGGCTGACGGGTCCTGACGGATGTCGGCTCACCTGCTTCTGCCCCACCCCTAGCTTGGAGCTCTGCTGCCGGGCCTGCGTAGGCTTCTACCACTGGGTGATGGTGGCTGTGACTGGTGGCGTGGGCGTGGCCGCCACCCTCTGTCTGTGCAGTCTCCTGATCTGGCCCATCCGCCTGCGGAGCTGTGAGTTGGGGCCGCGCCCCACCCTTGACCACGGGCGGCGGGGCTGGGCCCCCGGCAGGCTCCGGCCTCACTGACTACCCTGATCCCTTTCTCTTGCAGGGGACCCCGGAGCCTAACCCTGACACCGTCCCCCCACGGTCGCGGTCCTGTGCACATGAACTCTACAGGCCATGCCCAGCTCCCATCCCTGCCCCCCATCCTCACCCGGCTGTGAGGGCGGCAGGTGAGGGCAGGCGGTCAGCAGCCCAGACTCTGAGCTTGGCCCTCTGGGCTCCAGGGGAGCGCCCAGCTCACCCGTCACCCCAGGCTCGGTCGGGGTTTCCTAGGTGCTGCCGGGTCCCTGGACGAACGGTGTCGTCACTGGGCCTGATGGGAGCCTCAGGCTCGGGGGTTGGGGGGGGACCCAGTCCCACACCCCTGTGCCCAAGGCCACGACTGGCTATGAATAAAAAGCCACCCAGGGGTGAGGACTGTGGCCTCAGCTGTCTGCCCGGGGCCCAGAGTGGGGAGGGGGCAGCCGGCGCCTCCAGGGTCCATCTGCCTTCGTCCCAGAGTTCTGGTCGCCAGGGTCTCGGTTAGCAGCTCCCTTTATCTGGCCGCCTGGCCGCCCAAGACCCTCCCAGGCCCCAGAAGTGGAGAGATGCACAGGGGTCCCTGCAGGGGCGGTGCTGGCAGCGTGACCTTTATCAGCGGACGGGCAGGTGGGCGGGCGGGGGCCGCTGGTTGGCGGAGGGGCGGTAAGGCTCCAGGCTCCACCGCCGGTAGCTCTGGGTGGCGTGGCACGGCCGCCGCGGCACCGACAGGTACGGCACGTGGTCCGACCGCCACGGTGGCTCCACCCGGTATTGGTGCCTGTCGACCACTGTAGGGGCCAGGACCCAGGTCACCTCCTGTCCCCCGCTTTCTGGCCCTGGGCGGTCTCCACTTCGCTCCAGGGGCCTCGCTCCCCCAGATCTCTGGGCCCCTGGTCCTCACCGTACTCCTTGCCCCGGATGAGTCTGTCCCTCCACAGCATGCTCCCCCACCGTGTGCCGGGGTTCCTGTACTGGGCAGGGATGACAGGGTCGTACCAGGCGGTCTCCCGGAGGTGCTGGGTACAGGCTGCGGGGGCGGGAGGGAGGGGGGGGGGGGAAGAGGAGGTCATCTCTCGCCTTGCCCTCCCCTGGGGGGCCGGCCCGGTGGCGGGGCAAGACCGGGCTGAGCACTCACCCGAGGGCATGCTTCGCTCCCGGCAGCTGTGACCTCTGTGCCAGTGGCCGTGGGCCTCCCGGTAGGGGCTGTCCGGGGCCCGCGGGAACGTGTACCAGGCCTCACGGGGGTCTGAGGTGGTTAGGCCGGTGGACCACAGCTGGCCAGCTGCGTCGCGTCCCAGGGGCGTGTACTTCCAGCGGGTGGCCTGCTTGATGGCCGGTGTCCAGCGGGGTCCCTCCAGGGACAGGCAGTCATCGCTGAGGGGGTTAAGGGCGGGGAGGAGGAGGCTGAGCCTGTGGCCCTCCCTGCCCTCCCCCCGGGCCTCGGCTGGCTCTGGAACAGGCCTTTTTACCCCCTGCCACGCGTTGCGAGCATCGAGGGCGCAAGGGCCTGGACACCCCCCTCCCCCAGGCCAGAGCAGAGCAGGAGGCCGACCCTTCGTGGCCCCCTCCTCTCTAGCCTCCGTGCACCCTCACTAAACCTTTCACTTTTTCGGCTTGCCTTTCTTCCTGGGGACGCGGGGGGCGGGGACAAGGGGAGCACCTGTTCCCCGCGGCCTCTGGGGCCAGAGCCTGTCCTGGGCTGGGCATTAGGACGGCTTCCCTGAGGAGGCCGCAGCACCAAGCTCCAGGTGGATATACAAAGGCCCTGGGGGAGCACGGGACTGTGCAGGAAACAGAGGCCATGGGGCAGAGAAGACAGCTACAGCGTGGTACCATTAAAAGTAAAGCAGAAAAAAAAACCTCGCAAGCTGCCGAAGCCGCACACACTTGCTCGAGCAGAAACCTCGACAGCCGCTCCTTCCCGCACACGACAACGGGCAGGGGCTCTGAGCCGCTGAGCTGCCCCGAGGCAGTGCCCGCAGGGCCGCTGGCAACAGGCTTTTTCACCAGCGCCTGCAGGCACAGATCTGGTCCCAGAAAACCAGAAGCCCACATGTCTCCTGAAGGGGGGCGGGGATTAGTCTGGTAGGTTCCGGCACATCCGTGTCAGGAAATGGACAGGTCTGCCACTCGCTCAAGGGGAAGTTCAAGACCATCTGGCGAGACCCACACTGCAAGAGGCACGTGATTTGTAGAAGACCGTGAAAACGGTCCCAGTCCTCAATGGGGCTCCCAATTCCATACCCACCTGGAATCTCAGAACAGAACCCTATTAGGAGACGGGGTTTCAGCACACACAGCTGTAAAGCTGGGAGGCTAGGCTGGCCCTGGTGCCGCGCCTGGTGTCCTTGGAAGGAGGGGTTTGGACACGGAGAAGGCTACGTGAAGATGGGGCAGAGATCAGGTTGATGCGTCCCCGGGGGGTGCCAAGAACTGCCACGAAGACACGAGAAGCCGGGGGGCGTGACAGAGAGTCTCCCTCAGGCCCTGAAGGAACCAGCCCTGCTGACCCCTTGGGGTCGGACATCCGGCTTCCAGAACCGGGGGAGGGCAAATCGGAGCCCCCAGCCCGGGCTCTCCGAGCAGCGGCAGCAAACTGGGGTCTGCTCGCTATGCGTGTGCGGTGCCCACGCGAGCCTCTGACCTGCGGTTTCCACAGGCGCCCCACTCTGGCCGTGGGCAGGGAGGGAGGAGAGGCGGGGGGGAGGAGGGGGCCAGGAGGCGGGAGGAGAGAGCAACACCAGCATGCCTTCGCTCAGAAATCAGACGACATTCAAGAGAAGCCACACCAGACCCCGTCTGGCCCGAGACCCAGAAGTGGGGTCTGGGGGCAAGGCGCGCACTCACCTGTACAGAGGTGCTGGGAATGCCACTTCCAGGGTCCCCTGGGGGACGTGGGGCCGGGCAGCCTCTGGCCGCTGCCACGCCAGGGTCTGCATGTCTGCCTCTGGGCCCCCAGGGGCTCACGCCTGGAAGGCCTGTGGGGCCATTGTTGACAGCGACAAAGGCCCTCGGTGTCCCGGCAACGGTACCGGCCAGCGCTGGCCTCCATCCAGACAGCCGCCACCCGCCCCCGCCCCAGGATGCCTCCCCAGGGAGGGGGAGGACCAGGCGAAAGGCAGGCATGTGCCTCGGGTGGTGGCTGTAAAACCGGGGCTCCCACCCCCTCTCTGGGCCCCCTGAGAACACCCTCATGTGGGGCTCTCCGGGCTGTGCCCTCAGCTGCACCTCTCCAGAAGCTCCGTCCGGGCGCCCCCATTCCCAGCCCTCCCTCCTCAACCCCCCACTCCCAGCCCTCCCTCCTCACCCCCCACCCTGTCCCTCTTCTGCTTCTGACCCATCACTTGGAGCGAGACCCTCACACGTGCGTGCACAGCTCAGTTCACAGTCAGTCCTCAATGGCACGACAGACACAGACCGTGTCCCCCGCACACACGCACGTCCCTCGGCCACGAGCAGGAGCGAGGCGCCCACACCCGCCGCCCGGCGTAAGGACCCTGAACACACGACGCTCAGGGAGGGAACCAGACACAGAGGCCACACGGGGTGTGATTCCATTTATGTGAAACGTCCAGAACAGGCTCATCCACAGACAGGAAGGGGGTTTGTGGGGGCCGGGCGCTGGGGAGGGGGCAGGGAGTGACAGCTGATGGGGACGGGTTGTCTTTTGGGGTGGTGGAATGTTCTGGAACTAGACACGGTAGCAGCACCACCTCGTGAATGTACTAAACATCACCGATACGTGCCCCGAGATACACCACATAACAGACACTGAACTCCAAGGGCCCCCGAGGCCCCACCTGCCCTGCCCCATCCGCTCCCCACCCTCCCCTCACAGGCTCTGCCCCAGAGCCTGTGCGGGGACTGTGCTCTCCGCCCTGGTGCCCCCTGCTCTCTGGGCCCTTGATCAAACACCAGGCTCTATTGGGCCTCGGGTTCGAAGGTGACATTTTCTAGGGCCTCCTGCCACCTGCCACACTGAGAGCCACGCGGGCTTCTCCCTGTCCCGTCCCACTCCCGCCACAGCAGAGGCCCACGAAGGCAGGTGCTGTGGTCCGGTGTCTCTCGTCCCCACGGCCCCAGACGGGGCTCCTCACCTAGAGGGAGGGGCCGGGGTGCGTGCCCGCTGTGGGCACCTGCTCGCGGCAGAGGGCTCACCCTTCTGAGACCCCTGGGGCCCCCTGCCCCGCCAGGTCCTGCCCCCACTCTGGCCGGGGCTGGCCTTCCTCCCCAGCCCCAAGACCTCCTGCTGCCCTCCAGCACTTCCAGATCTCTCTCTTCCACGGTCCCTGCGGAGTCCTCAGCTCCCCCTCCGGCTGCCCCTCACTCGCTGCCCCTGCCTGCACCTCGTCCACCACCACCACCACACCCCTTCCCTTTTCTCGCAAAAGCTACACCCGAAGGTCAACCAACAAATCTCACTGCCCCCCCCCCCCCCCGCCCCCCGTGTGACACGCTGGGCCAGTGACGCCACCCACTGGCCTGTTTCCCCACCTGCCAGGTAGAGGTGACAGAAGCAGCTGCCCCACCCACAAGCTGCCATGTGGCCCCGTGCCCCTAGTCCCACGGCCCTCGTCTCCTCCGGCCCCTCCCCTCGCTCTCTGTGCAGGCACAGACCGCCGCCTCCGGCCCCATCCTCCTCCTCCTCCCGGATGCCAGCCAGGAGTGGGTGCCTCTCCCCCACAGCAGGGCCGTGCCCTGGCTGGGCCACGAGGGCTGGCTACACCCATGTCCTCTGCCCCGGGGGACCATGAAGCCAGGGTCACGGGCACCTCTCTCAGCCTGCCCGTGAGACTCCTCCACAGCCAGCTCGCCCAGGACGAGTCGCCTGTGCCCGTTTGTGACACTTAGGCTGGCCTGCGGCCCCGGGCACGTGCAGACCCGCAGGACCCCTCCCAGCTGGGGACCAGAGAGACGGACAGCCAGCCCCAGCAGTGCGTAAACCCACAACCGGTTTAATGACGACGATGCTGCGTTTGACAAGAAACAAGGCTCGCTCCGCTCCCAGTGCCCGTCCCCGCACTCGAGGCCCGAGCGGTGCACCGGGCACCTCCCTGTCCCAGCTCCCAGGCGGCACAGCCACACGAGCACAGTCGGTTCCCGGGCTCCCGCAGGGCACAAGGCGACAGCGCGACAGAGCCGGGGTTGTTTTCTTAAAAAAAACGCTCAAACAAAAATAAGAACTCGACCAATCAAAACACACATCTATGTACACTGTCCCCGGCCCGGCCCCGCAGGGAGGCGGCCCCCTCCCCGCCCAGTTCAGGCAGGCTCAGCTGGTCGGGAGCCCGGGAGCCGTCCCCACTGTAGCGGCTGAGCCACTGCTCCTCCCCCACCACCCCTCAACTTTCCTGGGACCCGTCTACGCAAACACAAAACCAAATCTAAACAAAAGCCACGAGTACGTATATACACATGCACACACGGCTGACAGAAGGGAGCGCAAGGCCACCGGGATGCGGAGGGGATCTGCGCGGCCCTGCCCTGACTGCTGGCCCCCAGCCTAGCCCAGGCCCGCTCCGCCCGCCGTGCCAGTACACCCACCCCTCCACCGACCCGAGGAGGGACAGGGGCCTGCTGTTCAGGTCCCGGGCCACACCCAGGCCCTCTTTCCTCCCTCGGCGGGAGGGGACGGGCCCAGGTGCAGCTGGGGACAGAGCAGAGGACATGAGGGGGGGGCCTCCTCCCCCAGCCGCCCCACAGCCAATGGAACACAGGGTCGGGACCCCACGGGGCGACCTGGGCGTGCGGAGGGCGCCGGGGAGGAGGACCCGGCCCTCAGGGTTGATTCTGCCCTTGGGTCTCCCTGGCTGGCTGCCCGGCAGGCTGTAAGAGCCTGAGTCCTGCTTGGGGATAAGGCGGGGCTGGGACTCGGCAGTGACAGGACAGTGGGGGGTTGGGGTGAGCACGACACAACGAATGGACCTGACTCGTCTTCCTCGGGCAGAAGTCCGTCTCGAGATGACCGCCTGGCACGGAGCCTGCCCCGGGCCTGCGCCGGACGCCGTGCTGAGCCTGTGGAGTCACGGGCACAGCTGCCGAGACGCCGGGCAGCTGGATGTGTCTCTCAGATCCGCGGGCCGAGCTCAGCCGTCTGCCCAGCCTCGGCTGACCGGCCAGGCGTCCGGCTGTCTGTCCCGCAGGCGTGGGTGGAGGCAGCGGCGGTGGCGAGCGCGTGCTTCGGGAAGAGCATGCAGGCCCGACGACGACGACAGGACGACGACGACGACACAGCGATGGACGTGAACAGAAGCAGGCTGGGTCCCAGGAGGCGTCCGTCGTGCTCCGAGCAGAGCGGCCGAACAGATGGTCCCCGCCGGGGCCGCCCAGCGCAGGGAGCGGGAGCCCCTCTCCTGCTGGTGCCCGGCCGTGCCCCCGCCCCAAACACTGGCTGCCAGGGTTCGCAATCAGGCTTTAATGAGAATCTTCGGGGTCTCTCCAGGCCCGACTCCCCGCCCCACCCCGGCTGCTTCCTCCGGGGACCGCGTGCCGGAGAGGGGAGGGTCCGTGAACGCCGAGGAGAGACGGTGCTCTTCCGACCCGGACAGAGAGGCCCGAGGGTTTACCGGATCCTGGTGAAGAGGTTGAGCACTGACACGGACTCCTGCGGGGCACACGGGAGGGACCGCTGAGCCTGCGGCCCCCGGGCTACCTCTCTGGAAGTGCCCGCCGCTCGGCCAGGCCCCCGGGGCTGGGCGCCGGGCGGCACCGGGCTGGGAAGTTCTGCCTGGAGGGGACGTGACGTTCTGGGCCAGAGGAGCCTGCGTGGGCACCTTCCCCGGCACCCCGAGGCGCGTAGGGGGTGGCCAGGCTCTGAGCGCCTCGTGCCACGTGGTGGGGGGGGGCCACAGAGGAGATTCCCAGGGAGATGCTGGCCAACAGAACGAACGGGGCTGGGTGGGGAGGTGGGGAGGTGGGGAGGTGGGGAGGTGGGGAGGTGGGGGGTGGGGAGGTGGGGAGGTGGGGGGTGGGGAGGTGGGTGGGGAGGTGGGGAGGTGGGGGGTGGGGAGGTGGGGGGTGGGGAGGTGGGGGGTGGGGAGGTGGGGAGGTGGGGGGTGGGGAGGTGGGGGGTGGGGAGGTGGGGGGTGGGGAGGTGGGGAGGTGGGGAGGTGGGGGGTGGGGAGGTGGGGAGGTGGGGGGTGGGGAGGTGGGGGGGTGGGGAGGTGGGGGGGTGGGGAGGTGGGGAGGGTGGGGAGGTGGGGGGTGGGGAGGTGGGGGGTGGGGAGGTGGGGGGTGGGGAGGTGGGGGGTGGGGAGGTGGGGGGGGGGGGGGGGGGGGGGTGGGGGGTGGGGAGGTGGGGGGTGGGGAGGTGGGGAGGTGGGGGGTGGGGAGGTGGGGGGTGGGGAGGTGGGGGGGTGGGGAGGTGGGGGGTGGGGAGGTGGGGGGTGGGGAGGTGGGGGGTGGGGGGGTGGGGGGTGGGGAGGGGGGTGGGGAGGTGGGGGGTGGGGGGGGGGGGGGGGGGGGGTGGGGGGGTGGGGGGTGGGGAGGTGGGGAGGTGGGGAGGTGGGGAGGGGGGGGTGGGGAGGTGGGGGGTGGGGGGGGGGGTGGGGGGGTGGGGAGGTGGGGAGGTGGGGAGGTGGGGGGGTGGGGGGTGGGGAGGTGGGGGGGTGGGGGGTGGGGGGAGGTGGGGAGGTGGGGGGTGGGGGGGTGGGGGGTGGGGGGGTGGGGGGGGGGGAGGAGGTGGGGGGGTGGGGAGGTGGGGGGTGGGGAGGTGGGGGGTGGGGAGGTGGGGGGGGGGGTGGGGGGGGTGGGGAGGTGGGGAGGTGGGGAGGTGGGGGGGTGGGGGGTGGGGAGGTGGGGGGTGGGGAGGTGGGGAGGTGGGGGGTGGGGAGGTGGGGAGGTGGGGAGGTGGGGGGTGGGCAGGGGAAGCCCCCAGGACAGGCCGAGGGGACACGCGCAGGGGAAGAGCTGGCACTGATACCGACCCACTTTACCTTTGTCGAACGGGTTTTGCTAAAGACGTTCCAGAACCTCAGGGTTTCATCCCAGCACCAGTGACTATGGCCTCTCCATCAGGGGACATGGCCTGCGGAAGGAGACAGACCCCCATTGTCCCTACGCCCGCAGGCAGCGCTTCGCGGACAGAGCCGGGGTCGGAGCGCTCTCGGGAAAACCCAAGGCAGCCTCCCTCCCGCCCACCACCCGGAGATGCTCTTCTGCGTGACGGGACAAAGAGCATGTTGGTTAAAGCACAAGACGTCTTCTTCCGAAAAGAAAAAAGAAATTGAGCATCTGCAGGAGAGGGGGCCTTTCTGCAAGACCTGACAGAGGGTGGTCTGGTGAAACCCTCAGCGATCACGTGAGTGCCGGGACCCAGATCCGCAGAGAGTTCTTTCCGCGTGTGTCTACAGAGACACCCGGCTGAAGGGAGGGAGGGCAGAGGCGCAGCACAGCAGGTTCCCGCCATCGGTACCACGTGACCTTTGCGGACAGGAGCCCGCCCTGCTGTGCAGTCCTGGAGGCCCCCCGGGCCGTGGAACCCCGACACAGGGCCGCACGCTGCCTCTCAGGGCGCAGGGCAGTGGTTTCTGGGCGGCCACAGCACGTCTCCCAAACCCGGGGGCTGGGGGCCGGGGGGGGGGGGGGGGCAGACTCACCAGGTACAGGACCCTGTACGAGTGCCCGGTCAGCTTTGCCACCTGGGTCAGGGACGGGTACTTCCACACCAGGATCTGGTTCTGCGAGTAGCCGTGCGTGCTCACCTGGGGGGCGGAGAGGGTGCTGTCGGAACTCGGGCCCCCCGCTTCCAAGGCCCGGGGCCCAGACGCGAGGACATCTGAGCCGGCACCTCAGACTCGCCAAGCGAGCGAGGTACAGAGGCCACAGGTGACGAGGTAGAGAGAGCACGGTCACAGCCCCTGCTCCCCGCACTCTGGTCGGTGACTGGACAGAGTGGGACACACGGCGCCTGACAGGCCCGGGAGCCTCTCTGGCGGGCACTGGGTGTGGGGGGTGTGGGCGTCTGGGTCAAGGACGGGCACATCCAGGCACCTCTGGTCTGCACGACGAGGGTGGCGGGGGCCTGGCTGAACCTCAGGACCCCATGGGAGGCCTCGGCGGGGCCAGGGCTCCTGCCTCCCCCACCTCCTGCCCGCACCCCCAGGCTCCTCCGCCCCTGGCTCTTCGCGGAGAGGCTCCGAAGGCCGTCTAGCGACGAGGAGGGAGGCGCACGCGTGTGTCCCCGCAGGCCCTCCCTGGCCGGCCCCGCACTCACCAGCTCGTTGGCGTGCTTGGACCAGGCGAGGTTGCACACCTGGGAGCCCGTGTCGATGCACTGCAGCGGCTGCCCCGTGAGCGTGTTCCAGAAGCGGATGCAGCGATCAGCCGTGCCACCGCCAGACGCCAGCAGCCCGTGCTGGTGTGGGGACCAGGCGATGGCCTTCACGGCCGCCAGGTGCTCCGTGTACTGCTGCACGGGGCTCAGGCTCGAGTGGTTCCAGACCAGCAGCTGCGGGGGGCAGTGGCTGTGAGGCCCCGGAAGCCACCACAGTCCGCCCCCCGGGGGGAAGAACCCGCACGGCCCTCACTCCGTGGTGAGGCCAGGGCTGCGAGGGGCCCGCGGTGCCTACCTTGTTGTCGTTGCCCCCCGAGGCGAGGAGCTGGTGGTCCGTGGACCACTTGAGCCCACACACCTCCTGCCGGTGGCCCTGCAGCCGCCGCTCTGACTGCAGGGGCGGGGTCCGGATGTCCCTCTGCAGGATCATGCGGTCCCGGCTCCCGGACGAGAGCTGGTCAGCGTTCCAGGCCAGCGCCCCTGGAGGCCAGGCAGAGGGCAAGGGAGGCTGAGGCCTCGCCCCGGGAATCACACCTGCCCCCTGGGAAGCGGGCGGCTTCTCACCAACGCGTGCCGTGTGGCCTTCCAGCATGGACAGCTTCTTTCCTGCAGCTGCGTCCCAGATCTGCACAAAGCCCTTGTGCGTGCCAACGGCCACCAGGTTCCCCTAGGACCGAGCACACAGGGGAGGGAGTGGGCATCAGGCCCAGGCACGGGGACCTCTCCCTCTGCGTCCTCACCGCAGGGCCTTGGGGCCGTTTCTTTACAGGTTTCTTTGAAGCAAAAGGACACCCCTCCTTGGAACTTTCTGGGGGAACGGTCACACAAGTGCACCGGTTTGTCAAAATCCAGTAGACACACAGGCTAAACACCTGTGCGTTTCTGCCTGTGGCTGCCGTGCCAGCTGTGGGGGGGGGGGGTGGGGGGGGGGGTGGAGAGGTGTGCAGGGCACCAAGTCTGACCCAGAGTCACCATAACCATCTTTACAGGCTGGGGACAGGCAGGGGTGCAGGTGGAGATTAGACTCCCGGAGACTAGACAAGTGACCTCCAGGCTGGCTGCTGGCTCCTCTGGGTCCCCAAAGCCCCCTCAACACTGGGGAGGGCCCCTGCCAGCAAGACTGGGTCATATCTCCCTGACTCCGCCCGGCTAGGGGATGGGGCCCACGTACTGACCCGTTCAGACCAGCCCACGGAGGTCACCGAGTCCCTTCCACCGAGAGGTCACAGAGCCGGGTCACCTGGGGAAAGGGGAAGCGGTCGGTGAGTGCGGACGCACAGCCACCTGTCTGTGCACCCGTCCACCCTCCCAAGCACCCGTTCGCTGGCTTACGAACACCAGGGCAACGAGGCCGGGGTGCCTGGGACGCTGTGGGCCAGGAGGGGACACACACCGGCACGGGGATAACTGACCACACAGAGATGGGGCGGGCGCTCAAGTCCCCCTCCCCACCTCCCCGGGGCAGGCCACAGGCTGCTGGGAGCAGAGGGGCAGCCCTTTCCCTGAGGGGGCTTCACGTGCCCCTTTGAAACCCGCCCGCGTCTCGTCTCATTCCCGAAAACAGCCTACTGCGAAGAGCAGGCCTCGAACCCCAGCAGCTACTCTGACAGATTGGTGGGGTGGCTGCTGATGACCGCCACCGAGGAAGCGGCCCTCAGGGGGGTCCCCTGGCCGGGCCGGACCCGGGGGCCTCGCCCGGGTCAGCGTGCACGCACAGGGGAGGCCCCGGGGAGGGCAGAGGGGTGCTACCCCGGCCCCGGAGGTCCCCAAAGTCCCCCGAGCCCCCCCCAACCCCCGCGTGCTGGCGCCACCTGGCTGGTGCAGGCGCTCCACAGGTACACGCAGGTCCCCAGCCCCACGCTGAGCACATTGAGGGACGACCAGTCCACCAGGTTCAGGTAGAAGTCGTCCTGCAGCTCTGGCGCGTCCAGGACCTTGAAGGGGATCTTGGAGATCTTGCGGGTGGGTTTCCGTGGC
The DNA here is from genome assembly GCF_018350195.1 of Panthera tigris. Lineage (NCBI taxonomy): Eukaryota > Metazoa > Chordata > Mammalia > Carnivora > Felidae > Panthera > Panthera tigris. The sequence continues at coordinate 2,701,623 of NC_056661.1, read as the reverse complement.
GACCGCAGCAGCTTCTGACTGCAGGGAGAGCCCACCGCGTGGGGTGCCGTTGGCGTGACCTGCGGGCTCCCCCGCGTGCTCTCCTGCCCGTTCTGCCCCTCCTCCTGCCACCCACATGACCCCACAGCTACGGGTGGTGACCGCCGGCCGTCGGGCCGCCCTGAGCTCTGACAGCCCCATCACGCCCTCTGCCCGGCACCTCCTCCGGGGAGCCCTCCTTGACGGCCCTGTCTGGGCCCAACGCCACTGAGCCTGAAGCGCGTCCCCACCGAACCTCCTCTGTACCCCATGTGCAGTTCTAGGACCGAGCTAGGCTCCCAAGCGCCGCCTGGCTGCCCACCTGCCCTGTTGCAGCCCCCACAGGCCTAGACTCACCTCTTGTTGCTAACGGGGGACAAGGAGTAGGGAGACACATCGTTGCCATCGTCGGGGCTGGAGCGCTTGGTGCTGAGGGAATACTGGAGGCAGGGGAGGGGGGACCCCAGCTGAGCAGAGCCTCGGCCGCACAGCCCGGGGACCTCACCCCCGGGGCCCTGGCGCCCCCCCGCGCTGCTGGTGGCCAGGCCGGAGTGCGAGGTGAGTACTCGGGTCGGAGACGTGGCCCGGGCTCCGGGGATCCAGAGAAGCAAAGCGGGCCTCATGCCTGAGGCCTCCCCTGGACGGCGACCGCCCGGTGCCGGCCTCCCCCTGCCCCCCCGGCCGCCAGCCTGCCGGCCCTCCGTCAAGAGACCCGAGCCAGGCTGCCCCCCGCCTCAGGACCGCGCACCTGGCGCCTGCCCCAGCGCTGCCTGTGGAGCAGCGGGAGAGCAAAGCCCCGGTTCGAGGCACGGGGCCCAGCGGCTCCCGGGGTGTGAGCACAGGCCGAGCGCGGGCGGCCGAGCCGGGCAGCCTGCAGGGGGCCTGTGCCGCACGCTGCCAGCAGGGCGAGCGTGCTCACCGTGAACAGGCCCTTCTTCTCAGGCGTGGACGGCTGCAGCCTCCGGTCCTCCGTCTGCGGGTCCTGCACCTTCTCGATGCCGGCTCCCAGCAGCTCGTTCTTCAGCAAGGCGGAGTAGGCCAGGCCATCTGTGGGCGGTGGGCTCTGTCAGGCCTGGGGGAGGGGGCGGGGGGGGGGGGCGGGGCAGGGGGCCAGACGGGGTGTGACCCCTGACCTTTGCCGTTGTCCGAGGTGGCGTCCTTGGCTTTCCGATTTTGGCTGGGAGACTTCTCATTCTCCTGCGGGGGCGACGAGGCGGGGTCAGCTGGAGCCGCCCGCCCGGCCCCCCTCCCCCCCGGCCCTGCCCTCTGGGCGGCCCGCACATTGATCCTGTGGAAATTCACGCTCCAGTTGGCACCGGCTCTCGAGGGGATGAAGCGGTCTCCGTGCTTGCTGGGGGAGGACACGGGAGAGTTGGCGGGCGTCAGGGTTCGCCGCATCTCTGCGACCTGGAATGACGGCAGGGCGGGGCTGGTGCCTGAGAGCCCCCCAGCGCGCGACGCCAAGGCCAGCCTCTCCTCTCAGACCCCGGGCCAGGCCTACCCCGCCTCCTCGCGCGAGGCCTCTGGCCGCCGAACGAGCGGATCGAGCAGCAGAGGTGAAACATTTTGACACGGGAGCCGCGGGGCCGGAACGCTGCCGGCGGGCCTCAGTTTATCCTCCCAGCCGGGGAGGCGACACCCTCGAGAACGGGGCAGCCCGAGAGCACGGGCGCCCGCCACGGGGCTTTGTTCGCTTCTAAGCCACCGCGACGGACCCGACACCTTGCTGCTCCTCGGGCCCCATCTCCGTCAGGCAAGGACGGTCTCCCACAGAAGCACGACTCCCCTCTGGAGCCGGCACATGGACGCGGGGGCCCTGCTCCCAGGAAACCAGCCCAGCCCTCTGAACTGTCCCAGGAGAGTCCTTCTCTCTAAGGGACCTGCTGGGGGCTGGACCACATACATCCCCCCCATTCCCCAGAAGGATGGGTTGAAGTTCTAGCCGTCCCCACCCCCGCACCCGGGATGTGACCTCATTCAACAGCGTCTTTGCAGCTGTGATCCAGTTAAGACGAGGCCACCCCGGGTGGGACGGGCCCCAAATCTACACCTGGTGTCCGAACAGTCAGAGACACAGACCCACACAGAAGCGGGGGACGTGAAGGCGAGGACTGCCGGCCACAGCAGGAGCTGGGGAGGCAGGACTCCTCGACGGGACCCCCAGGACGAGCGTGGCCCCGTGACAGCACGGGAGAAGGCCTCAACTGCCCGGCACAGAGCTGAGAGCGTTGAGAAGAGCGGTGAGCACAGCCCGTGACCCGTCAGGGGCCCACGATGGCGTGGCTGAGAGGGGTGGGGTCCAGGAAAAGAGGCCTCCCCAAGCTCTGCTGAGTTCCGCAGATAAGGACAGGGCCACCTCAAGCTGCCGCCACGGCTCTGCCCGGTCAGGCCGGCCCCACAGGCCTGAGACCCCAGGCCCTTCGGCTCCCTCTCCGGAAACTGGGAGAGCAGCTCACCTGCCCTCGTCCCTGCAGTCAGTCCCGGGCGTGGCCCCGGGGATCAGGGGTGTGGAAGCCGACCGTCCCTGTGGGCCCCAGCAGCAGGAGGCACGCCGGAAGCCCGGGGAGGGGACTCCCTGGCCACCGGGAGGCCCGCGGGAGGACGTGCTTCTCGCCGGCCCGGCACCCAGTGCTCTAGAGGCTGCTCCCCGCCACCCCGGGGCCCGGCCGGCGCCAGTGGGGGCAGGGTGCCCGGTACTCACGCAGGGCATCATGTTCTCGTTCTGAACGACGATCTGCCGGAGGAGGCGCCGCTCGTAGTCCTGGTCCATGGCGACGCGGGGCAGGCACAGCCCGCCGGCCAAGGTCAGCCGGCCCGGGTCAGCCTGGGGCAGGAAGGGCAGGAGAGGTCAGTGCCGGCGGGCAGCAGCCCCCTCCACTGCCCGGTGACCACGGCGAACTCCACAGTGATGGCCGAGGCCTGCCACTTCCTCCCAGGAGCCCGGTGGTGGTGGTGGTGGTGGGGGGGGGGGGGGAGGCACACCCCACAGGCTGTGGAAACCACAGGCGGCTGGGACGGGGAGGACGGCGGCTGCTCTGAGGGACCTTCCGCCAGGACTCCCGGCCTTAGTCCTGCTTAGTGCAAGTGTGTCATCTAAGTCTGGGTCCTGGAGCTTGCCCTCCGGCCACCCTCCTTCCCAAGCACCCACCATGTCGCCTTCCTGCTTCAGACCCTCCGAGGCCACAAGCCACCCTCAGACCATGTCCAACCCCGAGGTGGGGGCTGGGTAAGCGTCAAAGTGGTCCCAGCGAGGATTCCTCCTTGAATGAGGAACCTTCTATATCCTTTTTTCTTTTTTTAAGTTTATTTGTTTTAAGTGAGAGACAGAATGTGCACACACCCACAGGGGGAGGTGGGAGAGGGCAGGGAGAGAGGAGGAGAGGAGGAGAGGGGGAGAGGGGGAGAGGGGGAGAGGGGGAGAGGGGGAGAGGGGGAGAGGGGGAGAGGGGGAGAGGGGGAGAGGGGGAGAGAGGGGGAGAGGGGGAGAGGGGGAGAGAGGGGGAGAGGGGGAGAGGGGGAGAGAGGAGGAGAGGGGGAGAGAGGGGGAGAGGGGGAGAGAGGGGGAGAGGGGGAGAGAGGGGGAGAGGGGGAGAGAGGGGGAGAGGGGGAGAGAGGGGGAGAGGGGCGGGAGAGGGGGAGAGGGGCGGGAGGGGGGGAGAGGGGGAGAGAGGGAAGGGGGGGAGAGGGGAGGAGAGGGGGAGAGGGGGAAAGGGGGAGAGGGGGGGAGGGGGAGAGGGGGAGGGGGGGAGAGGGGGAGGGGGGAGGGGGGGAGGGGGGAGGGGGGGAGGGGGGGAGGGGGGGAGGGGGGAGGGGGGAGGGGGGGAGGGGGGGAGGGGGGGAGGGGGGAGGGGGGGAGGGGGGGGAGGGGGGGAGGGGCGGAGAGGGGGAGAAGGGCGGGAGGGGGGGAGAGGGGGAGAGAGGGAAGGGGGGGAGAGGGGAGGAGAGGGGGAGAGGGGGAGAGGGGGAGAGGGGGAGAGGGGGGAGGGGGGAGGGGGGAGGGGGGGGGGGAGGGGGAGGGGGGGAGGGGAGAGGGGGGAGGGGGAGGGGGGGGGGAGGGGAGAGGGGGGAGGGGGAGGGGGGAGGGGGAGAGGGGGGAGGGGGGGAGGGGGGGAGGGGGGAGGGGGGGAGGGGGGAGGGAGGGAGGGGGGAGAGGGGGAGAGGGGGGAGGGAGGGAGAGGGGGAGAGGGGGGAGGGAGGGAGAGGGGGAGGGGGGGGAGGGAGGGAGAGGGGGGAGGGGGGAGGGGGGGGGAGAGGGGGGGAGAGGGGGGGAGGGAGGGAGAGGGGGAGAGGGGGGGAGGGAGGGAGAGGGGGAGAGGGGGGGAGGGAGGGAGAGGGGGAGAGAATCCCAAACAGGCTCCACCCTATTAGCACGAAGCCTGACGCAGGGCTCGATCTCATGAACTATGAGATCACGGCCTGAGCCTAAATCAAGAGTCAGATGCTTAACTGAGGCCCCCAGACGCCCAGGAAGCCTCTGTCCTAATGCACGAACGGGGCCACAGTCCTCAAGCTGCAGGCACCTGGATGTGCACAGGCGGGATGGGGTTCCACAGCGCAACTCTGCCCGTTCAGAATTTGTACAACTCACACCCTCCTCCCATTGGGCTCAGCCCAGCTCGGAAGGCTTCTCTGAAAAGGAGAAGGGGGGAGACGGAAGAATGTTCTAGAAGCAGAGCACCTGGACGCGGGCAAGGGCGGTGCACTTTCCAGCACAAGGGGGGTGGGGGCGAGTGGCCACCTCTGGGAGAAGGATGTTCCTCACTGCGGGGCTGGACACAGGCCCGCAGCCAGTGGCTGCTTCCAGAAACCGACACGAAACGCTCACCAGTCCTGCCTCCCCCGGGGGCACCGCAGAGCAAATGGGGGGGCCTGAAGCAAGTGTTTCTGGGACACGGCCTGGCAGAGAGGGGGCTCAGAGGGCTGCAGCTCCTCGCGACGCGCCCGCTCCCCCCGCCCCAGACCCCCTATGCGCTCAGGGCCACCGCGAGCTCTCCTGCTCTGTCTGGAGCCCGGGTTCACGACAGATCAAATACCAGAAAGTCGAAGGCTGGCCCAAAATTAAAAGTCTGTGAATCCTGAGGGGTAGCCCTCTGGAGAAGTCAACATTTGCTTTTAAAAAATTGGGGTGAAATACGCTAAGATGTACCACCTAACCATTTCTAAGTGCACAGCCCGGCGGCTTCAAGCACACACAGTCGTGCAGCCCCCCCCCCCCCCCACCGGTCTCCAGAACCTTCCCTCCCCCCAAGCCGGGACTCTGTCCCCAGGAAACACTGACTCCCCCCCGCCCCCACAGGCTCCTCGCCGTCTCTGTCTCACACACACACAGCCACGTAGCCCAGTAATTCCACTTTTCGGTGTGCACCTGGGAGGAATGAAAGCAAACAGACCCGCACCGAAACCAGTCCCCTAAAGCTCCAACTGGCGTTATTCTAGGTTGTTCGTCATCGCCAGGGAGAGAAAGACCCCCGAGTGTCTGTCGACAGGTTGAGTGAACGGATAAACCCGACGCGCCCCACCCGCACACACCAGAATGTGGCCCAGCCTCGGAAAGGAAGGACGCCCTGCCACTGGCCACCACGTGGGCGGACCCGGAGAACACAGGCGCAGGAGGACACGTCCCGTGTGTCCCCGCTCACAGGGGGTCCCTAGAGGAGTGCCGTCCACAGAGACAGAGAGTGGACTAAAGAGAACGTCTGCCCGTTTGAAAAGAGACTCCCGAGGGCAGTGTGAGCTTAGCGTCACCGGGGAGGGAACCAGCCTGGGGGTCCACCACTCGCACCTCTCCAGGCGTGGCCACGCCACGAGGTTCTCTATCTTCGACAGCCCCAGATGGCCTCTCTGACGGGTTCCTGGGCCTGTGGCAGAGACCGTGCACAGCACGGGGCTGAAGGACCAGCACGAGCCCACCGAGTCCTCGACCCTCACCCCGCAATTGCGGGACACAGCCAGCCTGCTGCGGCCCAGGCCCAAAGCCGGACGGACACTCAGCCAGAGCCAAGCCCGCTGGGTGAGACTCAGAGGCACGGGCGCGTGGCCGCTAGTCGCCACGGTGCGCTCCACACCGCGCAGGTTAGCGGGCTTGCACGTTTGATCCCGTGCTCCCCGTGCACGACCCCACGACCCGTGTGTCTGCACCATCGCCTCACGCACGCGAACCTGGGACGGCCGAGCAAGGGGCAGCGGCACTGCAGGCTCACGTGGGGTCACGGGCAGGAGCCCCTGCCCCGAGGCCTGCCTCCCCGTGCCCACCCGCCCCCAGGGTCCTCCCTCCGCTGGGCCCGGAGCTCCTCTCAAGTCCACCGGCCCCATCGTCCCCATGGGGCCAGACGGCGGGCCTCCTGCTTTGTGAGCAAAGTGGGGCTGGTTCCCCCATGCCCTGCCCGCATCTCGGGTAAGCCTGTGGGAGCGGCCACCTCCTTCTTGCCCGTCGGCCCCCTCCCCTGCACGTACCCTGTAGTCCCAGCAGAAGGTCCCCAGACCAGTCTAGCTCCTCTGTCACACAGTCCAGCAGTGATTGATGGCTGTGTCCCTCAAGCCTCCCTCACTTCTCTGGCGGGGGGGGGGGGGGAGGGACCCCTTCCAGCCCACCTCCAAGTCCCCAGGATGAACCCCAAGGTGTGCCCTCGGCACAGTGACCACTCCTGGGGCAGCACGGCCGTACGAGTTTCTGTCCAGGCTGCAGACTCCCATTCAGAGGACAGAGTCCCAAGGGTGAGCTTGGGCCACGTGGGAGCCAGAGCTGAGCCCCAGGAGGCCAGCGTCCACTCTGACCGAGGACCAGCATCCTGGGTGGGGCTTATGGCGGGGAAGAAGGGGCATAAAGAGGAACAGTCACGGCTCCATTCTGGTAAGTTCTGCCATCAGCGGGTACTTTCCCGGAGTCGGGCCAGTCAGCTGTCCTGAGTGAACCGGGGTCACAGAGGCAGCAGACTTCCTTCGGCCACTGTGTGAGGAGTCAACCCTCGAGGGCTCTGACTGGGGCCTTGCTTGCCGCCTGCCAGGCAGCGAGCCCTGGGGGGCACCGGTGAAGGCCACGCTCGGTCCACATGCTCGGTGACCGCCCCTGCCTTGCTCTCCCCGAGCAGGGCTGCTCAGGGCCAGTGGGGCTTTGGGGGAACGAGGGGCCTCACCACGGGGAATGGTCACACTGTGGGCTACAGCAGCCTAAACCTCTCAGCCCGGCCAAGCTTCCAATGGAAACCACGGCCCCCCAGTCACAGACCAAAGTCACCGTGCTGATGTCCCGGTGGGGGGGGGGGTCCCCATGAGGCCAGCAGGGCTGGTCTGTTTCACTGACGGCAGGGCCCAGGCCACAGTTCGGGAGAAACAAAGCGTCTACAAGGGAAGACACCCCACAAACGGTTTTATTTAGGAAGACGACACAGGGACACCAAGGGGCTCTGTCGGTTAAGCACCTGACTCTTGACTTTGGCTCAGGTTGCGGTCCCGGGTTCAGCTCTGTGCTGACAGTGCAGAGCCCGCTGGGATCCTCCTCTCTCTCTGCCTCTGCCCTTGTTCCCTCTCACTCTCAAAAAAAAAAAAAAAAAAAAAAGACACTAGCGGAAAACACACCTGCCACCCACGGGAGACGCTGACGTGAAGGGTGTGAACACAGCCAGGGCTCCTGAGACGCCCACCCTCGCGTGCAGCTGGAAGGCGGCAGGCCCCACGCGGACAGCAGGGCCCCGGCCCACAGCCCCGCACTCCGGGCCACGCAGGCATAGGGAGGAGACAGGCACCCGTGCTCCTTGGCAGGAGCTGAAACCCGACTTCGAAGAAGGCAGTTTGGCAGCTGCTTTCCAAATTTAAAACGCACATCCTTTCTGACGCACTCTCCCTACTTCTAAGAATTCCCCCGGAGGAACTCCGGCTGTGTGTGCAAAACCGCGAACACAAAGGCAAGCGCCGTGTGTGACAGCAAACGGTGAGGCTCGTGTCCCCACCAGGAGAGGCGGCAGGAGGGTCGGCCGGATCCTCCCCCCCCCCCCCCCCGAACGTGACGGCAGCACTGGGCCAAAGAGCTGCTTCTAGAAGGCTGGGGAACACGCTGGCAGCACAGGTCAGCTCTCGGGAGGGGGCCGGGGGTGGGGGACAGAGAGGAAGGAGCCCGGTTTCCCCGGGCGCCTCATGTACTTCTTGGGTTCTGTGTCACGTGAGAGCGGAGGCGGGATGGACGCGGCCGGCGGCCCAGGCGGCGCACTGAGCATTCGGCCGCCCCTGCCCTAGTCTGAGAATTTCCTAATAAGACGTCCGCGGGTGTGGTGTGCGGTGATTCTCCCGCTAACGAGCAGTCGCCGTGCGCAGACCGTGTGCAGACCGTCTGCAGGCCCCCGGCGGCCGGGCTCCCCCACCCAGGCCGAGCCCCAGCCGAGGTGGGAAGGGAGCAGCGAGCCGCCCTGCTGACCGGGCGGGCCGGTGTTGTGTCGGGTGAGGGGGGCCAGAGCCCTCGGCCCCTCGCCGCCACTGTCCCCTCCACAGGGCACCGTCGCCGGGGGACTCGCCCGCCCACCACGCCAGCCCTTCGGAAGGGGGCCGCCTCTTCCACCGCGGCCCCCAGAGCTCACCTTCCGCCACCGCCTCGGACGAGCCTTCAGCCTCCCAGCCTGCTCTTCCGGGACAGAGGCGCCACCCAGCCGCCTCACAGGACAGTGAGGTTCCCGCACAGCTACCCGAGGGTCAGGCATCGCCGACCCTCCCTGAGAGAGGGCCCAGTGGCAGGGCAGGCCGCGCCGAAGGCCGTGGCACCGTCCTGCCGCCTCCGCAGCCCGCCAGCCCGTGGCCTTGCCCGGCCAGCCCTGCGGCCGCGGTGCTCCCACAGTTTCCGCCCACCAGGCACTCAGTCCAGGTGTGACCCAGGGGCCCTCAGACTGGGCAGCGTCTGGGGACACGTCTGTCTGTCGACACGTGTGTCTGTCACGGCGGTCACGACTGGGGTGTTCCTGGCCTCAAGGAGGTGGGGGCTGGGGACGCTGCCCAGTGCCCTCAGTGCCCAGGATGCCCCCGAGGAACGTTCACGGTGCCGGGCCAGGGAGGCTAGCGGATGAGGGACACGACGGGACACACGGGCCAGGCCTGCTGTCAGCAAGGACCGATGACGCAGCTCGAGGCACCCGCGATCACCTCCGAAGCCTCCCCCAGCAGGGGTGCAGCCGTGGAGGGCACCCCAGGAGCAGGGCGTGCAAACGGACGGCCTCTTCTCTGGGCCTGGTACGGCAGGGTCCACGCTGCACCCGCCCCCCCCCCCCCCAACCCGTGCCGAGTTCATGCCGAGCCCCAGGCCCTCGCCAAATTTCACATCCTTCAAAGTCTTGCTCATCTTGAAAAACCAGTCTCTCCCGCACTTAGATGTTGTAAGGCTCTTCAGGAAGCCCCAGGAAAAATGAAACGTTTCGTGACTCAGTGTCTCGAGGGTGACTGTAGCCTGGACGGGGCTACCTATAAAATGGGTTTATACCGGAGGCTCTCCCTGTCACGACGACCAGATGTCCTCCACACCAGCCAGCGTGTCCCGGCACAGTGCTCCTGGGTGCAGCTAACTCCAGCTTCTGGAGGGGAAGCCGGCCAGTTAGGCCAGGCGGCACTGGCTCCCCACACGGGGTACGAGGAAGCAGCCTATGGACGCCCACTCGGCTACGTCCTATGTGGGCGCCACGGGGTCCTAGGTGCACAGGACACTGCTCCCGGCCCTGTGGGATAATGACGGCAGCGGGTCCCGCCTGGGGCCTTCCGCGGGCCAGCACCGCTCGAGGCCTTGTACTTAACTGTGTCCCACGAGCGGTCCCGCCTCCACCTCACAGAGGAGGACCCTGTGGTGGCTGGCGGGCCAGGGCGCTGGGCTCCTACCCGGGCAAGTCCGGCTCTGGTACCTGTGCTCACCCCGCCTGCCCGTGGCTGCTCAGATCACCACGCTCCCCCAGGTGAGGGGGTCCCCAGGCCCAGCACCCGAGCAAGCCAGCCACCTAGGGCTCCAAGGCCTGCTCTGGAGGGGGCATCCTCTCACGCGTGAGTATCTGCTGGTCTGTTCTAGCGGGAACCATCCCCCAAGTAGGGATTTACTGATAAATGGCTGGGGGCTCCCGGGAACGGTCACCAGGGGGCACAACCTCTCACAGGGCCCCTGAAACCTTGAGGAACATGCACCTGTCTGAGAGATATACAGGCGGAGACGGCAGGAGATCTGGAGGGGGGGGCAGGTGCTCCCAGACTACCCAGCTCCCGGTGCTTTCCTCCTGAGAAAGAGGAGAGGCTCCCGTGGGGGGCCTGGGGCCCGGATGTGTTACTCTCAGCTATTCTCCAAGGGACCGGGGAAGTAGCACATGAGAAAGACCCAACTGGAAGAAGGAAGGACTTGTCTGATTTTCTGCTCACGTGGGAGCCTCTGGCTCTGCGGCCCCGGCCTCGGCTCAGGCCAGCTGGGGACCAGCCCTCGAGCCCCCCGCCCCCACCACTACAGGAAACCCAAATACCATATAGCCCTAGAAAGGTACACTGGAAAAAGGGGGGCTTCAGAGAGGGACGCACCTGGCTTTGAGTCCTGGCTTCCACTCTTACTGGCCCAGTAACTTCTGCGAAGCAGCTAGGAGGGTGCCTGACTCAAAGGAGACGCTAGGAGGTGGTGGCTGATCCCACGGGCTCAGCGACAGGTGCACAACACATCCCCCATGTGCCGGCTTCCTGTTCCTCCCTCCGCACTGTGTGTGGGCTGTATGGCACGGGGGGCGGGGGTGGGGGGGGTGCCTGGGCGGCCGCTGCTCCGGTGAGCTCCTGACCGCAGCTGTCGGCCGGGTGGCCAGGTGGGGCCCCTTCTCTTCCCTCACTGAGGCTGCAGGTAAGGAGAACGGGTCTTCCTCCAAGAGGAGGGAAGACTGTCGTCAGTAAAAAGAAATGGGGCTACGTGGAGGCAGGAGGGCTGGCCGTGGCCTTCAGACATGGCCCAGAACGCAGGCTCTCGCACTCCCAATAGCTGATGCACAGAACGGGCCCTTTGAAGAGAGAGCTCCCACCCCGTGGGGGGAACACGATGGGCTAGGGGTCCCTCACGTCTCATGACACCAAAGACAAAGCCCAGAGGAGCCGGAATCAAAAAGGGCTGAGCCCGGGGCGCCTGGGGGGCTCAGTCGGTTGGGCGTCTGACTTTGGCTCAGGTCATGATCTCACTGCTTGTGGGTTCGAGCCCCGCACTGGGCTCTGTGCCGACAGCTCAGAGCCTGGAGCCCGCTTCGGATTCTGTGTCTCCCCCTCTCTGCTTCTCCCCTGTTCACACTTTGTCTGTCTCCCTCTCTCTCAAAAATAAATACACGTTAAAAAAAAAAAATTAAAAAAAAAAAAAAGGGCTGAGCCTAACACATACGACAGGGAAGCAACGAGCCTCCCCTTTGGGGGCTGACGTGAATCACCACCAGAGGCAAGTTCTTTCTGGGGAGGCCTGGAGGCGGGGGCCCCCGAAGAACACATCCCAGCACCCATGCGTGTATCCGTTCTCTCAGCTAAACCTTACTCCCCGCTCTGTGTAGGCAGACCCTGGGGCTGACCAAGGAGTCCCGCCCTCCGGGGGCTGACGGCCTAGAGGACATGGCCTTTGGACCGGAGGCTCTCCCCTCTGACCCTGTGGAAACGGCCACACCGTCGGCACCCCGGGTGAGCCCTGCTGCTCTAAGCCTCAGAAGTGCCCAAGGTGAAGCCTCTCGTCTACCCCCTCTGGGCACTGGGGTCGGCAGCAGCCCAGAGGATGCAAACCCCACGTGAGGGAGGGACAACTTGGCAACAGCAGCAGGCGATCTACGATCATTTACACGACTGAAACTGCGGTTTACGTCACAGGGCCAGATCTCAAGGCTGGATCAGGCCTTAAAGGGGTTCAGATGAGCCCCTCACAACTGCATCTGCTTGCATGCCTGCAGGGACAGGGAGCTCACCCCCTCACAGGCGGCCTTGAGCAGCAGAAAGTGCTCAATATGTCTCACCAGGGACCCCACCTATGGGTCCTAGGTGGGGGCAGAAGGAAGACCTAAACCTACTACATTTAGGGCAGGGACCGCCAACCCCAGCTGCTGGCACCGCAGACGCTGGGACCAGGCATGTTCTGGTGGGGGGGGGGGTACGTTATGGGCACTGCAGGGGGCTGAGCAGCCTCCCCGGGCCCACCCACTTAATGCCAGAACACCCCCAGCGTGACAACCACAAACATGCCCGGACGTTGCCCCCAGTGGAGAACCCCCGGCTTGGGGGAATCTGTAGAGGGAAGAGTGGCTTCCCTCAGGCTCAGGAGAGCAGCGCTGACCTTTCTCCTGCCGTGCGGCCTTGGATAAGCGGTAGGCACAGGCACAGACTCTGCCTCCGAGCGGCGGTCTGCCCCTTCCCTTGCTCCCTCCATCACCGCCGCCCCCCACCCCCGGCCTCTCCTTATCTCTATCATAGGACGCCGTGCAAATACAGCCTGACGCCTCCTGCACAAATCGGTGGTTTCTGGGCCCGATCTACTCCGGGAAGGAGCACGTGCAAAAAAAGGGCAGGAGGATCGGGAGGGGTCTGTGCACAGAGGTCTGGGGAGGCCAGGTGTAAGGAGAGCGCTGGGGGGCAGGAAGAGGGAAAGCGAAGGCCCAAAGAACAGTCTCCTGGGCCCGCGGTGGGGAGGTGGGGAAGGCCAGGGAAGAGGGAGTCACAGGATGAGACGAGCCTTCATGGACCGCAGGTAGTGTCGTGTGGAGGAGGGGGGCCCCGGGGGACCCGACAGCGCCTGCCCAGTCCGGGTGGGGAAGCAGGGGGTCCCGAGAGGATGGGGGAACAGGCACGAGGGGCCCCACGTGAGGCTGGGGGAGGGAACGGTCAGAGGAAAGCGTGACCTCCTCGGGGCTAACTCGCCCCAGGTGCCGGCAGGACCCCCAGGGGACGGTGACTGGCGCTGGCCCCATGGGGCTGGAGCTCAGGAGCCAGCCTCGGGGTCCAGCAATGCGCGAGGACAGGGGGTCAACTGTGCCCAGCAAGAACGCACGCAGACAGCACAGCGGGATCTCAGTTTGCATCGAAAGCAACGGCCACGAGAACCTGTGCTCAGCTGTCTGTAGCAGCTCTGACCGGAACAGGTAAAAGGTGGAAACGGCCCAAGCGTCCGCCAACCGGCGAGTGGACAAACGTACCGTGTCCAGCCAACACACAGGAACGTCACTTGGCCTCGAGCAGGAGCGAGAGTCGCCCGGCCCCGCCGCCCCGCGGACGGACCCCGAACGCACGACGCTCAGCGAGGGAACCAGACACGAGAGGCCACGCGGGGTGTGAGTCCGCGGGTGCCAGGGGCTGCAAAGGGCATGGGACTGACGACTGACGGGAAGGGGGCTTGTCTGGACTGGTGAGAATGTTCCAGAATCCATCTGGTGATGGGTACACAAGCCGAAAACCACTCAATTGCACAGTTTAAATCAGTAACTCACACGGAGAGGGAACCGTATCTGAATAGATCTGTCACCAACAAAGGTCGAGCAAACAAGTAACGGAAAGGAGGCTGCTCCCTGAAGGGAAGGCATAGGAAGCCAGGGGACAGCGGAGTCCACTTTTCGGGGGGAGGGAGGGTGCATGTGTCAGGCACGGCGCTCGAGGACTGGATGGCACGGGGCCGGCGGCACGTCCCGTGTGCTCCTGCCCCGGTATCAGGTGAGGACGCCACAGGAGGAGAAAGAGGTCACCTGCCAAGGACACGAGGATGCGCAGCTGTTGGGGACACAAGTGTCCCTTCCAGAAGGGCTCTGGTCGTGGGCGGAGCCTGTGGAGTCCCAGCGTCAACGTGCGTCTGGCCACCGAAGGAAGGTGCTGCCGCACGCGCCCGGCTCCAAACCACCCGCGTCCGCGGCCTCTCCCTGTGCACCAAATCTCGGGCAGGTGCAGCAAGAGGTGGCCCGCGTGGTGACAGTGGACGTGACAAGGGGGAGGCCACCGCGGCCTGTGGTGGGTCAGAAACCGGACGGCAGGAAGACGCCGGGCCGAAGAGGGGCGGCCACGTAGTCCCTTCCTGGCTCTGCGGGACACCGGCCCCGGTGCCAGCTCCCGGAACGGGCCAAACGCACCCTTCCCTCGGTCCATCAGTCCCTCCCGCCCTCCAGCACCCAGTTGAGCCAGCGTTCTCACGCTCCAGCCTCACGGGGGGCACCGCGCAGGCTCTGGGGACAGAGTCCCTGCCCTCACAGGGCTCACGGTCCCCCCTCGACACTGCTGATGTTTGGGGCCATGCTGAGCACTGGGTGGTGGGGTGGGGCAGCAGCTTCGCTGACCCCACCCACTGGATGCCAGGAGCACCCCCAGATCACTGAACCCAATCAGCGCCTGTCCCGATCACCACAGATGTCCCCAGACGGCGGCACCCAGGTCTCCAGAGGACAATTACAAGGGTACTGCGATCCTGCTGGTTCCTAAAACACCAAGTCCCTTGATGCGGACACCCGACTCAAGTCTCCAGGCTCGCCCCTCAAACAGAATGATTTTGGATCCTCACCCCATTCAGTGCTACCCCGAAAAAGGTCCCCACAACCAACACTCCTGGGGATCCCCAAACCCAGAGGTCCCTGGTATCCAGACCCCAGCAGACCAGAGGCCCCAACAAGTAACAGCGGCGGGACATTTCCTGCTGAAACAGAGGACCCGATGTGAAAATCCAGGCCGACCGGCTTCTGAAGACTCATCGCTTTTCCATCTGCTTCCAGGCGCTTCTCCCCTAGCCCGAAACAGCCGCCACCACCGGCGAGGGCACGGGAGTCGGAGATTTCCCCGGGGGAACAGTCCCAGGGGGCAAAGGGGCAGCACAGCTACCTCCCTGGACACTGCCCTCCACCCAGCGAGGCAGCTGTCCCTCGAACCATGAGCTGTCCCAAGACCAGAGCCCTTGTTTTCGGGGGGGGGGGGGGGGGGGGGAGCCCATATCCTCGTTCGCTCGGCCAAGCGCCATGCGGCCGGCACACCTGCTTACACTCTGAGGTTCGCAAGGCACGCGGTCGGGTTCGGCTCACACAGAAGGCGCCCCCGGCACCAGGGGCCAAGACGGCCCACGAGAAACCCTGCACGATGAACAGGCTAGGATGCGAGCTGGGGGGCAGTGCGCCACTCGGGGGGACGGGCCCCAGAGGCTCTCGGCAGCTTCTGGTGTGCAAATCCCCCACCTCCTCCGGGAGAGACCACCCAACCCCCTACGTTTCAAACACCCTCTCACGTGTCCCCAATTTGGGGTAAGAGGCACAGCTGGGTATGTTGTGACGGACTGTTTTTCTTCGGGCAAATCATCCTCATGCAAAGCGTGGTAAGAAGCTGGGGGGGTGGGGGGGATTGGTGCAGCCTCACCAGCAAGAGGCCTGAGGTCATCACTCTGCCGACTGGAGCGAAGGGTGGGAGGGGGACCAGTTCCCAGCCTGACAGGCGCCTGAAAGAGGGGACGATCTCGTGGGGGCAAGAACAGGTGAAAATCTAAACGGGTCCAGGCTGCAGAGCGGAGGGTCTCAGGCTTTGGGCTGGGGGCGGGCCCAGCCAGTGCAGGACCAGCGGGCACCGGTCGGCAGTCTCTAGCGGGGGGAAACGCTCTGATGGGGAGACACATTCCACACTCGGGGGCTCCGGGGTGGCGGGGCTTGGGCTTACAGGAAGAGGCAGGATGTGCCGGGGTCGGGGCGTAGCTGGGCTCAGATTTTGGTGGGGTCAGGGCCCAGATGGAGAGCTTGACTCCCGCTGGATGGGGGCTGGGAGGGCCGGGGGCAAGGGGACACTTGTGCATTGAAGGAGCCGGGCCTGAGAGCTTGTGTGCCAGAACCGAGAGGGAGGGGAGCGGCGAGCACGACGGGGAGCCCAGACCACAGGGTCTCCGCACCTCCGTCTACTCGCTTCACGGTCCACACGGCTCGGATTGTATTCTACTGGGATGGGGGGAGGGGGCCCGGTTCGGGCCGGGGTGAGTCGTGACAGCGATGGGGGCAGCCGAAATCTGGGCAGGGCCTGAGCTGGGACGGTCCGGGTTTGGAGGAAGCGGGTTTGACAGGCCAGAGGTGATCAATGGCTATTTTCGAGGGTGAACGCCCGGCTTAAGGAGACAGAGCTCGACCCCCGTTTATAGGCGGACCCCGGACGCCGGCTGCGGGGGGGCAGGTCTCGGGTCGCAGGTGGCTCGGGCTGGGGCGCTCACGCAGGGCCGGATCTGGGGGTGAAGACGGGAGCGAGATGCTGAGGTCACCGCGGGCCTAGCTGGGCACTGGGGGGCGGCGTTCAGGAGGTCTGGCCGGCTCCTGGAGGGGGCCCCGAGCGCGGGGGCCGCAACCCCGGCCGCCGGCGCGGTGTCGGGGGCCCCCGGGTAGGCCCGCGCCGCCGTCGGGCCCCGCCCGGCTCGGGGGTCGCGGCTCGGGCCCGGGGGGCGGGTCCTCAGACCCCGGCCGCCTCACCTGGCTCGCTCCGGTCCCCCGTTGGCTCCGCCGACCCCGCCTCTCCCGGCGCAGCGCCGCGCCGGCCTCTGCCGCCCGCAGCTCCACTGGTCCGGCCGCGGCCGCCGCTGTCGGGACCCCGGGCTCCGCGCTCCTTAATATGGCGGCGGTCGCTGTTCCGCGGCCTCCCGGAGCCCTCCTCCGCCGCGCGCGCTCCCGTGGCCGGCCACGCCCCCGCGCCGGCGCGCTGCGTACCGCCGCCACGCCCCGCCACGCCCCCGCGCGCCCGGGCCTCGCGCCCGGGCCGCGCCACGCCCCTCCTACCCCGCGCAGCTGCGCCTGCGCGCCTCGGGCATCTCGGGAGGACGTGACGTAACCCGTGATTCGAATCAATACAGGAAGCGGGGCGCCACGCGTTGCCACGGGCGACCGGAGCCGCCGGGGGCGCCCGCGACCCCGCTGACCCGCTGAGCCAGTTGCGAGGGAACTGCGGGAATGGCTCTGCCTAGTTCAGGACGTGGTTCTTAGCAGGAGACAGTCGCAGGCGCGGGCACTCAAGGGCGGCCCCACAGCCCGGGAAGCAGTCGCCCTGCGTGATAAGCGCAGAGGGGACTCGGCAACAGGTGCATGACACCCACTGCCTGCCTGCGGGAAGACGTTCCGTTCGTTCAGTATCCAACATTTATTGCGCTCCTACAGAGTGCTCTCCAGTCAGAAAAACCTCTGCCCCCGACATGGGCAAAGGGTGCAGGCAGACCTTCAACAAAGAAAAGAGGTGAATGGCCCAGAGGCTCATGAAAAGATGCTTACCATCAGGAGTCATCAGGGAAATGCAAATCAAAACCACTTCACGGGGGAAGGGAAGGGAAGGGAAGGGAAGGGACCACTTCACTCCTACTAGGATGGCTATGAAAAAGAAAACAAAGGTAAAACGTAACAAGTGTTCGTGCAGACGTGGAGCAGGGGAACCCTCCTGAACGGCTGGCTGGTGGGCCGTAAAATGGGGCAGCCCCTGGGGAAAACAGCCTGGCAGCTCCTGAAAAAGTTACACGTGGAATTACGATATGACCCAGCGATGCCACTCATAGGTATCGACCCAGGAGAATTGAAGACGTGTGCCCATAAAAACGTGTACAGGGATGTTCGTGGTATTATACGTAATAACCAGAAAATAGAACAACCCAACTGTCTATAACGGATGATCGGGTAGACAAATGTGGTGTATCTACATCGTGACATGTTGTTTGTGGGTAAAAAGGAGCGAAGCACTGATACACGCTCCCAGGTGGTAGCGCGATGCTCAGTGACAGCAGCTACACATAAAAGGCCCTTGTACCATAGTATTCTATTTATATGAAATGCCCACAATGTCCAGGCAAGTCCATAGAGACAAAGTAAATTGGCGGTTGCCAAGGAGCTGGGGGGAAGGAAGGCATAGGGAGTGACTGCTAGGAATTGTCTTGCTGGGGTGATGGGATGTTCTAAAATTGATGTGATTGATGGTTGCACAGCTCTGAATATACTGAAATCCAATGAATCGTACGCTTTGGGTGAGCAAATTTTATAGTACGTGAGTTGTATCTCAATAAAGCTGTTATAAAAAAATTCCTGTCTGTCAGGGCACCTGGGTGGCTAGGTTGGCTAAGCGTCTGACTCGCTTTGGGCTCAGGTCATGATCTCACAGTTCGTGAGCTCGAGCCCCACTTTGGGCTCTGCTTTGATAGTGCAGAACCTGCTTGGGATCTTCTCTCTCCCTCTCTCTCTGCCCCTCCCCTGCTTGCTTGCTCTCTCTGAAAATAAATAAATAAACTTAAGAAAATGACTCAGTACTCACCAAATTCATCTATAAATTTAAAAAAAAATGAAACTTCTCTGCCTGGAGCTGAAGTATGGAGAATAATAAAACAAGGAAAGAGAGAATGAAGGGTTAGAGTCCCCAACGCAGCGATCAGGGACATGTGGGCAAAGATTTGGGGGGGAAAATACCATAATACAGGATTTCTATTCATTCATTCGGCAGGAAGTTATACATGTCACACAATAATGGGTTTCAGTGAGCTCTGCAAACATCATAGGTTCCAGAGCAGCGTCATCTGATAGAAATATAACATGAGCCACGTAAGTAATTTTAAATTATCTAGTAGCCGCATTAGAGAAAGACAAAGAGGGGCGCTCGGGTGGCTCAGTCGGTTAAGTATCCAACTCTTGATGTCAGCTCGGGCCTCGATCTGAGGGTCGTAAGTTCAAGCCCCGCATTAGGCTCTGCACTGGGCATAAAGCCTACGTAAATAAATAAAAGTTAAACAAACAAAAGAAACCAGTGTAGTTAATTTCAATATATTTTATTAACTTCATATGTCCAAAATATTTACATTTCAACATTTAATCAAAATCAACAATTATCAATGAGATATCTCATACTCCTTTTCTCATATTAAGTCTTAAAATCCAGCGGGTGAACACTTACGGCCCATCTCAGTTTGGGTGCTAATTTTCACTGGAAATTCTGGATCTCTGTATTTAAAGTTGACAGGGGGAAAAAACAGATCCACAGGCCCCAGGGATTCCCAGCATGCTTAAAACTTTTCCAATAACTGAATCGAATGTCAGCTTTTCCCATTTCCATTTAAATTACTTACATTTTAAAATTAAAAATTCAGGGGCGCCTGGGTGGCTCAGTCGGTTAAGCGTCCGACTTCGGCTCAGGTCACGATCTCACGGTCCGTGGGTTTGAGCCCCGCGTCGGGCTCTGGGCCGACGGCTCAGAGCCTGGAGCCTGCTTCCGAGTCTGTGTCTCCCTCTCTCTCTGCCCCTCCCCCGTTCATGCTCTGTCTCGCTCTGTCTCAAAAATAAACGTTAAAGAAAAAATTAAAAAAAAAATAAATAAAATCAAATTAAAAATTCAGTTCTGGGGGCACCTGGGTGGCTGAATCGGTTGAACATCTGACTCTTGGTCTCGGCTCAGGTCGTGATCTCACAGTTCATGAGTTCAAGCCCTATGTTGGGCTCTGTGCTGACAGGGGATGGTCAGAGAGAGAGGGAGACACAGAATCCGAATGAAACAGGCTCCAGGCTCTGAGCGGTCAGCACAGAGCCCGACGCGGGGCTCGAACCCACAGACCGTGAGATCGTGACCTGAGCCGAAGTTGGATGCTCAAGCGACTGAGCCACCCAGGCGCCCCAGACAAAGAACCTTCTTGAGTATCTGCCCCTCTGGGCTGGGGCTGATAATCATTCCTGGGGCCCACTCCCAGATTCAATAACCGTGTCTACGAGTTTCTGTTCCTCACCCCAAACCAACACTATCAACATTCCAGCTAAAACGTGCCCTGCAGAGCTCAGTGGAACAATCCAGATGCACTATATGCTTTGTTTTGTTTTGTTTTGAATTCTGGTGATGAAAAAGCGTGCCGATCTGGTGCCTCTTTCGTTTCCAACAGAATGTGACGCACACTCGGGGAGAAAACGAAAGTCAGCAAGTTCTTTCTGAATCAGAATTCCACCTCGGCCATCTGACTCGCTCGTTTCATTTTAAATAAAAGACAGCGTCCGACTGGGCTGGGATTAGGCTGAGGCCAGAGATGTGGCCTGTGCAAAGTTGAATCCCGTCTTCATTTAAAAGTCTGGATTTTTGGGGGGCACCTGAGTGGCTCAGTCGGTTGGGCTTCCAACTTCAGCTCAGGTCACCATCTCACGGTTCGTGGGTTCGAGCCCCGCGTCGGGCTCTGTGCCGACAGCTCGGAGCCTGGAGCCTGCTTCGGATTCTGTGTCTCCCTCTCTCTCTGCCCCTCCCCCGATCTCTCTCTCTCTCTCTCTCTCTCTCAAAAATAAACATTAAAAAACAAAGTTTGGATTTTTTTAATAGCAGACTTCACGCCCAGCACAGAGCCCGACACGGAGCCTGAACTCACCGCTGTGAGATCCAAACCTGAACTGAGGTCAAGAGTTGGACACTTAACCAACGGACCCACCCAGGCGCCCCAGAAGTTTGGATTTTTTTGCATTAATTTTAATTTTAATTTTTAAAATTTTGATTTTTAAAAATACCTCGTTGAGGCAGGAACGTGGGGGTTGTAGGAGGACAGTGCGGGAGGTCGCTGAGGGCGGTTTCTGTTGCCACAAGTCACCCAAACCCAGGAGCCGAGCGCAACGTGACTGCGTTATGTCACCGTTCCGGAGGCCAGATATCTTGTTTGTTTTTCAGAGCGCGAGCAGAGGAGGGGAGCGGGGTGGGGGTGGGGGGCAGAGGACCCAAAGCAGGCTCTGCCCCATCAACAGCGAGCCGGATGTGGGGCTTGAACCCACGAACCACAAGATCACGACCTGAGCCAAAGACAGTCACTCAACTGGCTGAGTCCCCCCAGGCGTCCCTGGAGGCCAGAAATCTGACACAAGTTCCTCCAGGCTGACACCCAGCGTGGGCAGGGCTGGTTCTGCAACCCCCCCTCCCAACCCCTGACGCCAGGGGGGCGGGGCCCAGGGGGTCCCGTCTGCCCCCTTTTCCAGTTTCCAGAAGCCGCCTCGTCCTTGGCCCTCGGCCCCTCCTCCAGCCTCAAGGCCGCAGCGGGGGGTGGGGGGGGGTCTGCCCATCTGTCTGCCTCCCTCTCGTGAGGACGCTGGGCCCCCCAGGCACCCAGGGTCACCCCCGCTTCAGGGGCCTTGGCTTTCTCCCTCCCGCAAGGTCCCTTTTATAGCATAAAAAATACCATTTTCACGGGTTCTGGGCATTAGGGAGCGGGTATCTTTGGGGGCGTCATTGTTCAGCTCGTCCACGCTGTTCTGTGCCACGACTGTGGCGGGGACACGCAAGCTGACGCGGTGGTACGACGGACCGTATGACCGTATGATGACCTCAATATGCACGCTGGTTTCTTTAAATGCTTATTTTTGGGAGAAAGAGAGAGCGCAACCTCGCGCATGCAAGTGGGGGAGGGACGGTGGGGGGGGGCGGGGATCCCAAGCAGGCTCAGCACAGAGCCTGATGCGGGGCTCGAACCCACGCTATGAACTTTGAGAGCATGACCTGAGCTGAAGCTGGACGCTTAACCGACTGAGACACCCAGGCGCCCCTACGTGTTGACTTTTAAAAAGAAAAAAAAAAAGCATCAAAATATTACTGTTTATGGAGTTTTTTGTCAACCCCTTCAATTTTCTGCTCACCTGCCACACCACCGAACAAACCATTTCCTCGCTCTGGTTCCTCCTGTGGAGAGCATCACTTAATTCCTACTTAATTGGTTTTTTTTTTTAATTAAAAAAAAAAAACCATTTTTTTTTAGGGGCGCCTGGGTGGTTCGGTCGGTTGGGCGGCCGGCTTCGGCTCAGGTCACGGTCTCGCGGTCCGTGGGTTCAAGCCCCTCGTCGGGCTCTGTGCTGACAGCTGGGAGCCTGGAACCTGCTTCGGGTTCTGGGTCTCCCTCTCTCTCTGCCCGCCCCCCCCCCCCCACTCGCATTCGGTGTCTCTCTCTCTCTCTCAAAAATAAATAAACATAAAAAAAAAAAAAGATGCTCGACCATCTGAGCTACCCAGGGACCCCCTTTTATTTTTTTTTTTAAAGTAAAGGTTCCTATCTTTGGCAAACTCCAAGTCCAGAGGGGTGACAGAGCCTGGCAAACATCCCGGAAGTCCTTCCTGCTCTCTGCCCCGGGGCCCCGAGAGAGAAGGGGACGTGCAGGAGGCCAGGGGAATTCTCTCACTCAGCCCGGGTTGGGGCAGGGACTTGACATCCTAAAGCCCAGCAGCTGCGGATGGAACCTTATTCGGAAACAGGGTCTCTGCAGATGACATCACCAAGTTAGGATGAGGTTATACCGGCGGGGGGGGAGGGGGCGGGCCCCCATCCGGTGGGTCGTGTGCTTCTGGAAAGAGGGGAATTTGGATACAGACGTAGGGGAAGAGGGGAAGGCCACGTGAGGACGAGCAGGGACTGAAGACGTGCCCACGAGCCGGGGAAGGTCAACGGGAACCGGCAACAAGGGAGGCCGGGGGAGGCAGGGACTCCTCCCCCGGGGGCTTCAGAGGGAGCAGGGCCCTGCGGACACCCCGAGTTTGGACTTGTGGCCCCCACAGCCCTGCTCGGGTGTAAAGGAGCCCCAGAAGGGAAGGTGCGGGACGTGTGGGTTCCGGACAGATGTCTCTCCTGTTATCGGTTTGTCGCACGTCTGGAGGCTCAAGATTTCAAGCTCTCTGACGTTTCCAGGTCTTGCTTTTGGGTGTGGCTTCCGCTATCTACTTCCTGCGCCCTGGACCTATCTCCTTCCCCCAGAACGTGCTTGGGGTGAATCACACCTGGGACTCCGCCTCCGAGGAGCCTTCCAGAGTCAGCACATCGCGTGGCCCGCGGGGAAGCCCTGCGTGAACGTTAGCCTGAGTCACGAAACACGGTCGAGATGATGTCCTCGTAAGCCAGCCAAGGCCGCTGCAAAGTCAGCCCGGAGTCACCTTTTGGACATGCAGGAAGAAAACTAAAAAATAGCATCCGGACGTCAGCTCCACGAGGCCAGACTCTCATTCGATGCCCTCTGTGCCCGTGACCGCCTGCCACACGGTAGATGTTCCACACACATTTGTGAAATGAATGCCTCAACGTTTAAACCAGCAGCTGGGCTGTGAAAGTGACTTCTTTGCTATGCATGGCACCTGGATGCTTTTAATGAACTGTCCACATTTCTCAAGTGGGAGATTTTTTAAATAGTTTACTCATTTAGTTTTGAGGGGAGGGAGGGAGGGGCCAGAGAGAGAGGGAGACAGAGAATCCCAAGCAGGCTCTGCACCAACAGGGGTTCTCGAACCCAGAACCTCGAGATCACAACTCGGCAGAAACCAAGAGTCGGATGCTCAACCGGCTGGGCCACACAGGCGCCCGTTAAATGGGAGACTGTACGTCAAATGAGTTGCTGTCTGGCTGCCCTTAAAAACAGGAACATCTGGGGGCACCTGGGTGGCTCAATCGGCTGAGCGTCCGACTTCCGCTCAGGTCACGATCTCACGGCTCATGAGTTCGAGCCCCGCGTCGGGCTCTGTGCCGACGGCTCGGAGCCTGGAGCCCGCTTCGGATTCTGTGTCTCCCCCTCTCTCTGCCCCACCCCCCATGCTCTGTCTCTGTCTCAGAGATAAATAAACATTAAAAAAATGTAAGAACAAAACAAAACAGAAACATCTGGCTACACAGGTCAATGACCGGCCGGACAGGGGTACATGCCAGGGCGCCTTCCTGCCTCATTTCCTTACGCTTTCTGGCCCAGGAAGCAAGAGAAAGCCACAGACAGCACCTGAGTGAGAGGCAGGTGAATGCTGTCCCCAGGGAAAGCTGTCTCGCGCAGGCTGTTTGCTCACTCCAGAGCGGCCGCTGCCACCGTGCGTGACAAACGCTGGGAGTACGCATCACGGTAAAAAGCCTCCAGTGGCACGGGGAGTTCAAGGGCTCTGGGGAAATGCTTGGCTATTTTTCCAAGACGTTACCCACAGGTAATTTACATGTACGACTCCGCTTATGCAAATCAGGCCACAGGATTTATTCTGGGCTTTGCTCGCTTCACTCTTTGGAAGCCGATCTCCCCAGCTTTTTGAAGGTCTGATTGTGAACGTATTGAACCAGCCAGCGCCCCCGATGACGGGCGCGCCTCAGATACCGATTTGCCACCCACTAGGAGCCAGGCACGCGACCTAGCGGGGCTAGGGGTCCGCTCAGCGATGTGCTGAGGCCCGTGTGTCCTGACTACAAAAGTCACGATCGGGAGCTACATGAGTGGACCGTGGTGGGTATAGGGAGGGAAAACACTGCACACTAGGGCTTTACTTTCACGTTCTGTCTCGCGGCTCAAGCGCCACCCCGCCGTCATGCCGCGGAAAACAAAATCTCTGCTCTCGCGGTGCTTGTGCAGGTGGAGAAAACAGGCAATGAACAAAATTAGGGAACGTGTACAGGGAAACAGAGATGCTGCGGAGAAAAATAAAGCAGGGAACAGAATAAAGGAACATTAGGAGTGAGGTTATGATTTCAACGCAGGTGGCTCAGGCAAGCTTCACTGAGGAGGGGACATCGGAGCAAAGGAGCAAATATCTGAGCGAGGGAGTGAACAGATACCTGGAGGAAAAAAGGTTCCAGGTAGAGTAAATAGCAAATGCAAAGGTCCTGGGGCAGCACCAGGCTCACATGATGGAGGAACAGTGAGAAGGCCTGTGTGGCTGGAGCAGAGTGGGCGAGGGGGAGAGAGAGGGAAGAGGGAAGGGCAGGGAAGGGCAGGGGCAGGTTGTACAGGACTTTGGCTTTTCCTCCAGGGAGGTGGGAGCCCTGGAGGGCTGTGGGCAGAGGACGGCGGGACCTGACCCGCGTGCTCACAAGCGCCCTCTGGTGGCTGCTTCACGGATGACAGACCGTGGGAAGCAAGGTGGGGAAAGGGGGCAGAGGGGACTGCGCAGTCCAGGTGGGCGACGCGGTGGCTGGGGGCACAGGAGACGGGGGATGTGGCCAGATCTGGGATGGATTTTCAACCCGAATGTTTTCAGGCTGAGCACCTGGAATGACAAGCGCGTTTCCACCTCCTTTGGGAGAAGCAGCTTTGGCAGGTAACCTGAGGAATTCTGACCTCCGAGCCCAGTTTGGGACGCCTCCCCAGTACCTAAGTGGAGACTGGAGGGGCAGCGGCACCGGGGCTGGTGGCTGGCGGGGGGGGGGGGGGGGGGGGGGGGGGGCGGGGCGGTAACCACCGACGGCCACTGGTCAAGCGCTCACGCCGGCACCGTGGAGTCTCCACGAAGTCCCTGACCCACGGGGCTGGGAGAGCCCCCGGGCGGGTGACTGTGTCCGCGTGCCAGGAGGAGGCTGTGCCCCAACCTCCTGGGGAGGAAGCTGCTGGGTGCCCTTCAGGAGGAACGGGCGGGAGAGGTGCCTTCCTGGGTTCTGTGGGCTGCCCTAGCAGATCATTCCGTGTGGGGAGGGGGGTGGCGGGAGCCCCGAAGCGGGAACCCGCAGGGCCCGCGCTAATTCGGGTCGTCCGCGCCAGAACTAAACTGCAGGAAGCCCCACACATCTGGCGCCAAATGCGCTGGCAGCAGCAGACGTCGGGGTGGTAACGTCGGCCGCCCGTGTCAGGGCTGCTGGTGACCGAGGGTCAGGTCAGCGGCGGGAATGTGGACAGTGTCCCACGTGAGACTGGGCTCTGCTGTTACAGCCGTCTCGTCGCCGTAAAACAGGTGGTTCAAGGCCGCACACGGAGAATGGGAGGGGGGCTGTGATGAGAACCCGTAGCCTGGGCTCCCAGCCAGGCCCCCAGACCCCTTCCCCTCTGCCTCCGCCAGGGGCTGGGTGAGAATGAGGGTCTGGGGGAGGCCGGGCTGGAGGGCCGGCTGGGCTGACTTTACCCCCGGGGACGGAGATGACCCCGGAGCGCCTGGGGCGGGGCAGATCTCAGAGCTGAGCTCTTCAAACCCCGCCGCCCCCCCCCCCCCCCCCATTAGAGGTTCCCCGACTGCAGCCCTGCAGAACCCCCGACATACTTGCAGAGTCACGGCTTGGCAAAAATAATTTAATAGTGCATTTGGACCCTGGGGTGGGCTCGTCCCTCCCCTCCCTGCCTAGTCCCAGGCTGGGGAGTCAGGGGCCCCGGCCCAGGCCCAAGGCGGCTGGGTCTGCCCACAGCGCCTTTTCCGGCACCCCCGGTTCCTCGAGAAGCTGGGCCAAGGCAGCCCCACAGCCCCGGCCGGCACCCTCAGATGCCGGCCCACGCGACGTCCCACCCCGACCGGAAATCTGGGTGCCGCCGCCCCGCGCGAGGCCCCTGAGTGGGGGACACAGGACGCCGCAGCCTGGCCCCAGGGGGACGGGGAGCCAGATCCCACCCACACGAGCTCGGTTTACACGCAGCCGCGGTGTGGAGTCCCAGGGCCCCCCGCAGGGGAGGGAGGCTGCGGGCCGGCGGCTCTAGGCGGGCGCCGTGCGCAGCTGCTCCAGCCCGTCCGCGTACTGGAAGGCCGGCCCCGTCTCGTAGTCGTACATGTCCAGGGCCACCTCGCAGCTCTCCCGCACCACGCGCTCGGGGTCGGCCGCGTGGGCCCGCAGGGCGGCCAGGCAGGCGGGCCGGGCGATGGCTCCCAGGGCCTCCGCGCACTCGTGCCTCACCATGGGGCTCTCGGTTGGCCGGGCCAGGGTCGCCGCCAGCTGGGGCACGGCCGCCTCGTGCTGCAGCTGGCCCAGGACATAGCCGATCTCGTGGCGGAAGAGGGCGCCGCCACAGCGCAGGCCTGCGGGCGGGAGGGGGCGTGGTCACTGGCTGGGCGGCGCCATCGGGGCAGGCCAGTGACCACGCCCCCGCCCGCCCGCAGGCCTGCGCCGCGCGGGACCCAGGGCTGAGCACCCGAGGGCAGAGAGGACCGAGAAAGGGGGTTCCCCGTCTCGAGGTGGTCAGTGCTGCTCAGGGGGAGGGACGTGGGGCCACGGGGGCAGGAGCGGCCGGAGGGCACAGCCTGGCGGTGGGCTCCCTGCGGGCTCCCTCCGAAGGCCGACGGGGCAGGAGGGGGCTTCCCGGCCCAGGGTCCCGGCCGGCTGGCTCCCGCCTCTCCCTGCCTCTGGATTATGTGCTTGACGGCGGGGTCAAGGGCTACCTGCGAGCCTGTACGCACGTCCGCACACGCTGCAGCGTTTAATAAGGGGACAGTCACGGGCACCCTGCCCCCACTCCACACACAGGTCATGCTTCACACTGATGGGGAAACCACAGCCGGGAGACGGGTGGTGACTGCCCAAGACCAGACGCCCTCGAGGCCGAGCCAGGGCCCAAGGCCACCTGCCTGACTGTGCGGCCCCCGTTCTCAAAGCAGCACCAGCCCCTCTGGGCTCCCGCCCGGCATCGCCGGGTCTCCCGCCCCTGACGCAGGGTCACAGCGATGACCAGGCGTCTCCTTGCCAGACAGGAAGTCATGGGAGGGCTGCGAGGGCTCTAAATCCTCAGGGGGCACGTCCCGAGCATCGGGCCACGGGGGACCAGGGACCGCCCGGGGAGAGGCCTGCAGAGCCGGGAGGGGAGAGAAAGGGGTTCAGGGTCCTGGAGCCACACCGCCGCGGATCGGATCGCGACTGTGCCGCTCGCCAGCCGCCGTCTCCTCGGGCAACCACCTCGGCCTTTCTCGGCCGCGGCTTCTCCCTCGGAGAACCGGAAGTCAGGGTGCCCGCCCACCACGGAGGATGAGTTCTCGCGTGGGGAAGCGCCGGGGGCCGGGGCCGGGACGCACATTCCCTGGGTCACGCTGGCTCGGTGTCACAGCTGCAGCCGCTGAGCCTGACCGAGGGGCACTGACCATGACCCCCACCCCCCTCCCCGGGCCCCGACTCACCCTCCGCCAGCGCAAGGGCAGCCTCCTCGCCGCCGGCGTCGCGCAGGGCGAACATGGCGCGGTACCGGTCGAAGAGTGGCTGGCCTTCGTCCAGCAGCACCTCCCGCAGCCGCCCCACGTCGCGCTCCTCAGCGGGAGGGGCCGGGTCCACCGAGAGGTAGGGCCCTGCCACCGCGGGCTCCCCGCTGTGCTGCTGCAGCCACTCCAGCCGCCTGACAGCCAGTTGGCACGTCTCGGCCACCTGCGGGGACAGGGGTGCACAGATGAACGTCCAGAACAGGCTCATCCATGGACACAGGAAGCAGATGAGACACTGACAAGGGTTGGGGGGCAGGGGAGTGACTACTGATGGGGCGGGGCTCCTTTTGGGGTGAGGGAATGTTCTGGAATGAGAGATGATGGTTGCACACCTCTGTGGATGTTCTAAAAACCACTGAAGTGCACGCTTTCAGAAGGTGAATTTTATGGTGTTAACATCTCAGTAAAGTCGCTCCCTGAAGAAGGAAGAAAGGCAGGCGGGGGGACGGACCGTGGGGCGGACAGAAGCGGGTGGGCTCGGAGGGGTCCTGGCGGAGGGACTGGAAGGGCGGGAAAGGCACGGCGCGTCAGCCGGGCAGGGTGGGTTTTGTGCGGGGGAATCAGGAGCCCGCAGCCACCCTGGCCGCCGCCCTCTGATCTTGTCCCGGCCAAGAGGCCGCCCTGGCAAGCAAACCCTGGTGAGGCTGGTCTAGGCAGGAGCGGGAGGTGTTAGTTACCTCGATGACGGGGTCGGTGGAGTACTGTTTCAGGACCTCCAGAACTTCCGGGTTCCCGATGGCCCCCAGGGCCTCCCCTGAGGAGAAGAACCATGAACACAGTTCACTATTGGTCAGGAAAGTAGGAAAGGCCCTGGATGTGGGGGGGGGGGGGGGGGGGGGACACGACACCAGCAACACCACCTCCTTTGTGCTCCGTCCTCCCTACAGCGCTGTATGTATCTTGTGACCCACCCTGGCCCCGCGGACTGGAGCGGAGCCGGCACGGCCCCCAAGTGGTCTCGATGGCATCCCTTCCCCTGAATTTGGACTTGGCCGGAGCTGGGCTGAGACCTCTCCCGATCCCCGGGCCAGTGCACCCCCCCCCCCCTCATGCTCTAGAGGGGGAGACACAGGTGAGCATCACATTACAGCCTGGGGACACTGGGTAACATGGAGCTCCAAGGACACCCGGGCGAGGAGAGTTCGTGGGGGTGAGCCTGGAGGAGGGGGATCTAGGCGGCGAAGTGAGGGAGGAAGGCCAGCGGGACCAGGCAGGGCTGGAGCAGGCTGACCGTCTCCGTGGGTCTGCACAAGCCCTGAGTGGGAAGAGACCCAAGGCCAGCAAACACTCGCTCCCATGATGCTGCCCCCCATCGAGAACACCCCAATGGACCTGAATCCAAGTCAGGGCGTCCTCCTCTGCCCGCAGCCCTTCAGGGCCCCCACCTCCTTCAGGGCAAAAACCTAAAGTCCTCCCTTTGGCCCCCAAGGCCCCGCACAACCTGCCCTGTCCCCGTCCTGTCCTCCCCTCTCCTCCCTCTTGCTCACTCTGCTCCGGCCACAGGGACCTCCGTGCCACTCTCCCAAGGAACAGGCTGGGTACTGCCCCAGGACCTTTGCTCGGGCTGTATCCTGTGCCTGAAGCACTTTTCTCCAGATAACTGCCTTCCTTCACTCAGATCTCTGTCCACTGATTAAAAAGGGCAACACCCCTGGCACCCCCATCCTACTCTCTGTGTCATCGCCTCCTTAGCACTTCCATAACACGACAAGGTGTCCTGCACTCCCATACACTCAAAATAGCGGGACTTATGGGAAAGGTGAGGTTTGGAGTAGAGCACTCTTGGTTAAGGAGAGCTCCAACCGAAATAGTGACTGGCACATCCAGCGTCACCAGGGAGAGCGTGGGGGTGGGGACAGCTCAGCATAACTAGAGACCACTTCGGGGAATATTAAAAATACCTAAAAGAGTAAAATGGAAACAGCCGCCCTGTGCCCATCCACAAATGAGCTCACTGGTTATAGAGGCAAGGCCTCAGCAGCACAGTCTTGCCAAGGATTTTATTCCTTCCTCCTGTTTCCTGCTGCCCTGGAGATAAGAGGGCCTGGTACATAGCAGGTGCTCAATAAACACTGGCCCAGTGAATAAAACGAACTCATGAAACAGACATCACAGGCTGGCGAGCTCACCACCTGGTTTTGTATCAGCAAAGAATGGTTTTTATGTTTTTAAATGTCTTTCTCAAAAAAAAATTTTTTTTTGTTAAACGTTTTTATTTTTGAGAGAGAGCACACATGTGCAAGCAGGGGAGGGGCAGGGAGAGAGGGAGACAGAGGATCTGAGGTGGGCTCTACACAGATAGCAGACAGCCCGACGCGGGGCTCGAAGTCACGAACTGTGAGATCGTGACCTGAGCTGAAGTCTGATGCTTAACCGCCTGAGCCACCCAGGCGCCCAAAATCGCTTTCTTTTAAATCAAAGGGACGAGGGACACCGGGGTGGCTCAGGCTTAGGTTAAGCCTCCAGCTCCAGACGTCGACTCAGGTCATGTTCTCACAGTTTGCGGGATCCAGCCCAGTGTCGGGTTCTGTGCCGAGTGTGGAGCCTGCTTGGGATGCTCCCTCTCTCTCTGCCCCTCCCCTGCGCGCGCTCTCTCTGTCTCTCTCAAAATAAACAAACTGCAAATCAAGAGGACGATATTTCCCCACGTGAAAATGACGCGAAATTCAAATCTCAGCGACCATCAGGGTCCACCTGCACGTGGCCACGGCCCCCCGGGGGTGCTAGTTTATGGCGGCTTTACGCACCGTGGCAGAGTTGAGTCCGGTGACAGAGTCTGTCCGGCCCGGGGTGGGGGTGGGCTGGAGACTTTACCCACCCTTCGCGGACCCAGCGTGCAGAGTTCGGCTAGATCACACGGGGGGCGGTGGGGGGGGGGGGGGGGGGGGGGACACCGAGGCAGAAGGGAAACAGCAGGCGCCCTTGCCCTGGCCACTCACCGGCCTCGTGGCGCACCATGGGCTCCTGGCGGGTGTCACGCAGCACGTCCAGGAGCACGGGGATGGCCCGGGAGTCCTGCATCTGGCCCAGGCAGTAGGCCAGCTCGTGCTTGAGCAGGGCGGAGTCGTCGCCGAAGGCCTGGCTGATCCAGGTGATGGCGCCCGGGCCGCCGAGCCCGCGAAGGGTGAAGAGCGCCCTGAAGCGGGCCTGCAAGGGCTGCTGGGGGTCCACCAGCGTGCGCCCCACGGCCTCCACCTCCTGCTCGGTCACCATGGCGCCGCCGCCTTCCTCCGCAGCCCCGCCGGGGGCCGAAGCTGGGGACCGTGGGGCACAAGAACCTACGTGCAGAAAACCGAGAGCCCAGGTGAGAGGCATCTTCTGCCCATCCGTGAACTTGTTCCCTTAAGAGTCAGGCCCCCGGTGGGGTGGATTCCCACCAGCCGACCAGCCTGGACGTCTGGGTTGAAAGCCAGGGTCTGGCCCTGTCTACCTGCTGCGTGGCCTTCCATAAGTCACTTTCCCTCTCTGGGCCTCTCGCCTCTGTACCGGCAAGGACTTCTGCCGGTCTGCGCTCCACGCCGTAGCCGGAGGGACCACGGTGGTGGGGGGCCAACACAGCCCCCGACGATCCCCACTCCGTGCGGCCCCTCTCACACCGGAAGGGCTGAACGGGACACGGAAGGGACGACAGGGACCCCCGAGGGCAGCTCATGAGAGACGCTGTGGCGTCCTCCTAGCCCGCGCCAGGGGAAGCCAGCCACGGAGAGGCTCCGTCAGCCCGACGTAGGGGCTCGCGGGGCGAGGGACCGAGGCCTCTGGCCAATTGTCACGTGAGAGCAGGGGGCCGGGAGCAGCTTCTGCAGCCGAGGCGGCCCCAGCGGGTACCCTGACCGCAACCTCACGAGAGGTCGGAGCCAGAAGCTACCAGGCCCAGATGCCTGGCCCCCGGCAACGGTGTGAGTCTGCTGCTGCTTAAAGCTGCTGAGTACGGGGTGTGGAAACTGCACCAGGTCACTGTCCTGTATCCCCCTCCTATGGCACCTTATGATGCCAAGCCCCCTGACGGTCCCCAAGGCCCTGCATGACCTACCTCGACCCCTGCCAGCCCTCCCTCCTCTCCCCCTCCACCCCCTCGCTCACTCTGCTTCAGCCACAGAGGCCTCTTGACTGTTCCTCCAACAGGCCAGGCCCAGTCCTGCCCCAGGACCTTTGCACGGACCTGTTCTCTTTCCCAGGAACACTCTTCCCCAGATACCTCCCATGCTCATGCTCTCACTTCGTGGGTCTCAAATGTCACCTCCTCAGGGAAGCCTTCCCGGGTCACAGTCTTCACTGTTGTTCCTTCCCCTTGTTTTACATTTCTTCAAAGCACTTACCACTACTAGACATCGCGTAAGATGTTTACCAGTTTAGCTGCTATGGCTGGTCTTACCCGTCACAGAACTCTGAAGGCAGGGACCAAGTCTATCTTGGTCACCACTAAACCCCCTAGCACACAGTAGGCCGTCAATGAAACCAACAGCCCTCCCCGTAACAGCGGCTGACGTGCACAGGGCATCTGCTCTGTGGCAGGGACCTCTTCTTTTTTTTTTCTTTTAAATTTTTTTTTTAAACATTTATTTATTTTTGAGACAGAGAGAGACAGAGCATGAACGGGGGAGGGGCAGAGAGAGAGGGAGACACAGAATCGGAAACAGGCTCCGAGCCATCAGCCCAGAGCCTGACGCGGGGCTCGAACTCAGGGACCGCGAGATCGTGACCTGAGCCGAAGTCGGACGCTCAACCGACTGAGCCACCCAGGCGCCCCGGCAGGCACCTCTTCTAAGCCCCCTACATTCATGAGCTCCTGTGATTCTCCCCATAAAACTATGAGACAGGCACTAGGACTGTCACCCTTTTACGGGCGAGAGGGCAGAAGCCAAGAGGTTAATGACTCGCTTACGAACCGCGTAAGGAGTTATACATCCAGGTGGCCGGGCTCCAGAGGCAAGTTCTAAACCACAACTGTTGTGCCGAGTGGATGGACTAAGATGACATGATGCGGCTGGGCTGGGAGGAGGGGCTCCCTCTCCACCGTCCAGATCAACCAAGCCCTGGCAGACGCTTCGTAAAGCAAGCCTTGGCGTGCTGCGTGGCCTTCCGGTTCCCTGCAGCGTCGGCAGGGCTGACCCGGCTTCATGGGGGAGGTGTGGCTGCCTGAGTGTGGATGACCATGGAAGGAGGGGACGCCTTGAAATAAGGACCACCAGAGACCACAGAAACCAGGAGCCAGGGAGCTGGCAAGGCCTTAGGGGCCATGAGATCTGACTCTCTTCTACACAGACGAGCAGCGACTTGTCTGGGGTCACCAAACAGGACCCAGGACTCCTGCCTCCCAGTCCGTGCGGGGTCGCCCTCAAGACACCTGGAGAGGGCCCTTCATGGCCTCCTCATCATCCCCAGCGTCCTCAGATGCCTGGGAATGAGGGGACATGTGGCCAACAACGCAGCTCCAGCTACGGGAGAGGAACGTGAAGAGAAAACAGGGCAAGACCTGAACTGGGGCAAAAGTCTCCGGGCTTGGCTTCTTCATTTGGAATAAAATTATCAGCAGCTCACGAGCCGGGTTTCCTTCCAGTCTCTGTCCAGATATTAAAGTACAGGCAGGAATCCTCTGAGCACCCAGCTTTGACAACGCAAACCCTCCACCGCCCTGCACTTCTGTTCCTTGTGGCTTTCAGTGTTCCCCGCGGCCTCTACCAGCTCCTGGCGTCCAGTACATTTCACTCATCTGTTTCTTACTAGAAAGTCGGCGCCACAAAGACGGGACTTTAAATATAAATAAAGATAAATCTGTACCACACGCACACACACACGGACCCAGGTATATATACTGTTTTGTTCACTGCTATGTCCCCAAGGCCTAGCACGGGATCGGTCACCATGGTAGGAGGTGGCCAATCCTTAGTTGTTGAATGAACCGAACGTCTCCTGCGCACCAGGCATCGTACTAGGCACTTCACGCCCGGCGTAAATCTGTATCATTCGTAAAATGGGTAGAAGGGGCACATGGCCCGAAGGAAGCGATGCTCCTAGAGCACCTTGTACAATTGCTGGCACTTAACAGGCCCTTGGACAAACCAGAGCTAGTGTTAAATATTCCTGCAGGGAGCCCCAAACCCACTTCTGTGCTCAGGAGGGCGCCCCAAGCCGCCTGGAAGCCCGCAAATCATACTTTCGACCCATTTTTCAGTGGGAAGCGGGGGCAAGGGTGTGGGCGCGGGGTTGAGGGGATCAGCCCCCAACCAAGGCGGAATCCGGGAATCCGCTCGCCCCCGTGAAAGCCTCTTAGAAGAAGACACGATGGATTAGTAAGGGATGGAGAGAGAGGAGACGAGGATCCTCAACCCTCCGCCCCCCCCCCCCCCATCCCCGACCTCCCTAAACCAAGAATTCCCAACAAAAAGATACCTGGTAATCAACGCTCCTCCAGGAAGGGATTCCCTCGGGGCTGCTCGCAGGTTCCCTCCCCCTGGAAGAGAACCCGAGGAACTGGATGCCTCAAGATCTGTCTACGCGGGTCCCCAAGTACTGGATCCCTCACGCCGCTGGATCTCCCAGAAATCTCGAGAAAGGGGTCGCCCGATATGGGAACCCCGAGCACGCTCCGGCTCCCTGGCTCCCCCCAACGAAGGGATCTCCGGCGACAAGGACCCCGCAACCCGGGGAAAGCGTTCGCCCGGACTCTAAACCCCTCAGGAGGAGGCCCCTCGACTCCCCCCCGCCCCCCAAGCAACGAATCCCAGAGACTGGACCCCCTCCCGCGGCGTCCTCCCCGTGCCCGCCCGCCAGGCCGCGGCCACGTACCGCGCTCTCCGCTGCCAGAACGCCCGAGCGATCTTCCGGGAGACGAGGAACGCCGCGCCCGCCCGCTCCCTCCGCCGCCACCCGCGGCTCACCCACCGCGACGCTCGCAGCGCGCTCCGGGAGCCGCCATCTTGCCGCCCACGTGACCGGCCCGGACGGCACCAACACAGCCCTCGGGGGGAGTTCCAGTGAAAGTCTCCGCGGCGGGAGAGAGGTCTGGAAGCATGAGTCGGCGCCTGGGCCCCAGCTCACACTTAAACACCGGATGGAGTCTACGGACATCCCTCAGGGAAGGGCAAGGGCAACCTTCATTCTTTCCCCGGAAGAGATTCTCTCCGGCCTCCCCACCCGCTTCGGTCAGTGGAAATGGTTTGTGCCCGGGGCCGGCTAGCCACGGAACCTGCGCGGCGCTCCTGGGGCGTGGCCAAGTCCTGGGGGCGGGGCCAGTGGCTTCAGGGGGCTGGACGCGAGCTCGGGAGGGGAGGGTTCGCGTCCTTTCCCCCACGCGGTCAAGTTGTTCATTCATCGTTCACGTAACAAATAGCTAATGGAGGCTGAGGACAAGACAGCCTGCAATCCATAACCTCGTAAACCTCCCGGCCTGGTTGTCTGAGGGAGACGGACAGTAAATAAATAAAATACATGTTAGATCGTGACGCGTGTTAAGGGGAACAAAGTATTCAAGCAAGGTGTACGTGTGGGGTGTGAGGTCGTAGGGGGCGTGGCCACAGACTGAGGTGATGACTTACATGAGTGCGGGAAGGAGCCGTGGGGATGTTTGGGGATAGAGCCGCCCAGACAGAAGAAGGACTTGGCTTCACTCTGACAAATGAGAAGCCACGGAAGTGTTCTAATCAGGGACATTCTGAACAGGCTTTTTTGGACTGCTAGGCAGAAAATAGATATTTGGAGGGTGGAAGCAAAGAGACCAGAAGTGCTCAGATTCTGGATTAATTTTGTTTATTTTTATTATGATTTTTTTTTTTTTTTAGAGATTTTAAGTAATTTCTACACCCAAACGTGGGGCTTGAACTCACACCCCGAGATCAAGAGTGGCGCACGACACTCGCTGAGCCAACCAGGCGCCCCTGAATTAATTTTGGAGGCAGGGCAAACAGGATTTGAGGAAGGATTGGATATGGAGTTTAGGAGCAAGACTGCTCTCCAGGATAAGTACAAGGTTTCTCACCAGGACCTGGTTGCCGTTCTTACCTTCCCGTCCTATCCATCCAAGGTCTGAAATAGGGTCTGAATGCCGTCACTTTTTGCTCATCTTTACTGCCCCCGTGAGAGTCCAGACCACCACTGGTTGTCAGCAGGATGCTGTCCACACAAGACAAAGCAAGCTTTTAAGCAGTTATGTCCGAACAGTATACTATTCCTCAAAAAGTTAAACATAGCATACGGCCCAGCAATTCTGCTCTTAGATATACATCTAAGATATACCCTCAAACGGGTAATTGTATACCCGTGTTCACAGGAGAATTATCCCCAGGAGCCTCAGGCCCTGGTCCCCTCCATTGTATTTTTTGTCTCTTTGGATGTTATTCGCCTAGGGACCTCCAGTGAGTGGGATCATGCGGGATGTGTCCTTTTGTGTCGGGTTTATTTCACTGAGCACAATGTCCTCAAGGTCCATCCAGGTTGCGGCAGGTGTCAGGCTATCCTTCCCTCTTAGGGCTGAATACGGTTGCATATGATACGGATGGACCACGGTTTGTGGATGTGAGGTATGCAATTTAGTTTGATATGCATAATTGTGTGTGTGTGTGCTTGTGTGCGTGCGTGTGCGTATGGTTAGCTACATAATAGAGCAAATACAGCCGTATGTTAACTGGGGGAAGTGGATGGTGGGCATATGACAGTTAAGTGTACAATTCTTTAAACTTTTCTTTTTTTGAAAAAGGTGTTTATTTATTTATTTATTTTTTTTGAGAAATAGCACAAGTGGGGGAGAGGTAGAGAGACAGAGAGAGAATCCCAAGCAGGCTCTGTGCTGCCAGAGCAGAGCCTGACTTGAGACTCAGTCTCCCGAACCGGGAGATCATGACCTGAGCCAAAATCAAGAGTTGGCCACTTAACGCACTGAGCCACCCAGACACCCCTAACCTAAACTTTTCTATACATTTGCAAGTTTTCATAACAAATCACCGGAACAATGGGTGGCAGGGAAAAGGCGGACTACTGTTCCCAGCATTTAAAAATTTCAAAGTCAGGGGTGCCTGGGTGGCTCAGTAGGTTAAGCGGCCGACTTCGGCTCAGGTCATGATCTCGTGGTCCGTGAGTTCGAGCCCCGCGTCAGGCTCTGTGCTGACAGCTCAGGGCCTGGAGCCTGTTTCAGACTCTGGGTCTCCCTCTCTCTCTACCCCTCCCCTGCTCATGCCCTGTCTCTGTCTCAAAAATAAATAAAAACATTAACAAAATGAAAAATTTCAAAGTCAGGGGCGCCCGGGGGGCTCAGCCAGTTTAGCGTCCGACTTCGGCTCACGTCACGATGTCACAGTTCATGAGTTTGAGCCCCGCATCAGGCTCCGTGCTGATGGTGCGGAGCCTGCTGGGGATTGTCTCGCTTCCTCTCTCTCTCTGCCCCTACTCATACGCGCTTCCTCTCTCTCTCTCTCACGATAAATAAACTTTAAAAAATAATAAACATTTGGAAGTTAAAAATACGAAGTGTTTTCACTTTGAAAGGGGGAAAAGAAGCGCTTGTTGCAACATAAGTTGTAACGGCAAGAAGAAAAGTTGGAAAAAAGTCCTGAAGGACAGCCTCTTCTCTGCCTCCAGGGGCGCCCAGCCCCCACCGTCACTCAGCTGGACCCCAGCAGTCCCTTCTAGCCTGTCCTCTCCCCTCGCGGTCAGTCCTCCCCGCAGCAGCCACGAGAGGGCGCTGAGTCAGGTCCCGCCCTCCTCTGCCCACAGCCCTCCAGGACTCCCACCTCCCTCAGGGTAAAAGCCCAGATTCTCCCCACCGCCCCCAAGGCCCTCCATGGTCTGCCCCAGACCCCTCCTTGTCCTCCCCTTCTCCCTCTCTCCCCCTCACTCAGTCTGCTCCAGTCAAATGGGCCTCCTCGCTCTTCTCCAGTATCCCAGGCAGGTCCTGCCCCAGGGCCTTTGCACATGCTATGCCCTCTGCCCGGACTGCTGTTCCCCTCTGGCATCCCCATACCTGGTTCTCTTCCTCCTCCGGGTTTCTGCTCACATGCACCTCCATATGGCCTTAGCTACCATATTTTAAGCTTTCACTCCCCTTAGCAGTCCCAACCCCATAGACTCACCCCCCACCCCAACACGGCTCTGCACGTTCTAACCCAATACATCGTTTACTCTAAGGTTCTGTTTTTCTCAACATCTGTCCCCTCGTCTTGAATGTCAGCTCCATGAGGCCTGGGAATTTCCCAGGACAGCTGGAGCAAAGGCCCTGAGGTCGGGATGGACATTCAGAGCACCAGCCAGGTTGGCGGGAGCTGAACGAGGGGGGGGGGGGGCGCAGCGGGCGGAAGCGATTTGCGCTGTGATTAATCCAGACAGATGGTGGCCTCGAAGGAGCCCCAATCCTCTTACCCAAAGCCCCTTAATATTTCCGCCACGCGGGTCACCTCCAGGCCTCTCCTGCTGCGGGCGGCCACCATGCCGGGGCTGGCGGTCGAGGAGGGGATGGAGGGCTGGAGCCCGGCCCCGCCGCTCTACGAGGAGTACCGCCCGCCGCCCCTGGATGCCATCCGCCTGCCCAGGTATGTGCTGTACCTGCTGCTCGCGGCATTCCTGGTGGTGGCCGTGGCCTACGCCATTGTGGGGCATCTCATCAAGGACCTCGCCCACGACCTGGCCGGTGAGCCGCTACCCACCACGGGCCTGGCTGGGGGCAGTGCTGGGCCACCCGGGGTGGGGGTGGGGGGCGGGGACAGGGGCGGGTACAAGGGCCTCTTGTAGCCAGGCAGGGGGCGGAGGGCGGACGGGGCCCCGGGGGGCTCCTCACCGGCGTCCCACCGCAGACTGGGCCTTTGGCCCGAAGCCAGACCAGGAGGACGCCCCCCAGGAGCTGCGCCCGAGCCTGGAGGGGGAGGATCTGGAGGAGCTCGATCTGCAGCTGGCCCTGGCCTGGCGGGGCGACGAGGACCCTGGCGGGGGCACCGACGCAGCCCCCGCGGAAGCCTCCGCCCTGGCTCCCCGCCGCCCTTCGATTGCCTTCAAGGACCCCCCTGGCCGAAGCTCCTTCTGGAGGCTGAACTGAGCTGGGGCCTGCCCTCTGGCCCGGGCCCCGGGTTTGAACCCCTCTGGCTGTCGTGTAGCCTGGACTTGGGCGCCCAGGACCCCTTGTTCCACTGATCTGCCCTGTCTTGGCACAGAATGTTCTCGTTCTCGGCGGGCAGGTCTCCCAGTGGTTGGCACTTCCCGCCTGCTTCCCCCTTAGCCCCAGAGCCCGATCCCGCCGGCCTCCACCAAGAAGATGTTTTTAAAAGAGTGATAATGGTGGCTAACCGGGACCTAGTGCTTAGCCTGGGCCTGCTGTTGTGCTCGGTGAGCCTTTTCCCTGTGATCCTCGCGGGCAGGACTCACTTGCCCCCATTTAACAGATGGGACAATGGAGGCACGAAGCCCAGAAAGGACTTGCTTGCAGCAGAGAGAACTTTTTTGTGGCCAGAGGCCGGTTCTGTGACCTGCCTTCGGAAGCAGAAGCCCCAAGGCGGGGTTCTGCCCCCGGTCTTCCGGATCTGCTCGGTCCCCCGCCCCCCACCCCCCCCCCACGGCCTCCTTCCCATGCTCTGCTGCTGGGCACCCGCTCGATCTGCCGGTCCCCGGGTGGGGGGGCTCCTGACTTCCCAGCTAACCCGAGAATTCCCGGAGGACAGTGCCTGAGGCTTCCTCCCTCCCGTGTGAGCTTTGCACAGGATAGGGCACACAGTAGGGGCTTCATACGTACCGCCTGGGTGGTCGGGGTGGGCTCGCTTTGAACTCCACCGCTCCGCTGGGTGGCCTGTAGTCTATAGTCAGACCGCAGGGAGGGAGGAGGCCCCAGGGATGCGTAGGTCCTCCATAAGGCCATGTGCAATGACGCTGTTATCCCCCAGTGCCCCCCGCCCCCCCCCCCCAGGGCCCTGCAGAGACCCCCACTCTGGGCCTCCTGCCACATGCCCGGGCCGTGGCTGTCCCATGGCAGCTGGGCTGCAGCACTCCCTCGCTTGGGCAGGGTCCCCTATCTAATCAGCCCCGGGGACCAAGGTTGACGGGCAGGAGAGCCCGGACCCTGAGTCATCGGCTGCCTGGTTGACCCATTCTCCAGCCATAAGGGCGTGGGTGGGTTTGGAGATGCCCGGTGGGCACGCGGCCCATCCCTTCCTGTCCCTGTGCTCATCCCAGCCTTGGCTCCGGGTGACCGGGGTTCAGATCCCAGCTCGCAAAATTTCCGTGTGACCTCTGTGCTCCTGGCCTCCTCGAGCTTCTCTACGACATGGGGGCATAACATTTTGTGGGGAGTTCGGAGACGGAGTCCTAATGACGCGTGGAGGCCCATCGCGGCCGGGCCCCTGCCGCAGGGAGCCTGGGAGCCTGGAGGCTGGGTCCCGGGGCAGGGCCCAGGGTGGAGGGGGCTGGACTCCCCGCGTTAATTGTTATTTCAGGTCCAGAGTCTGACCTCCCGGTGGGGAGGGGAGGGGAGGGGAGGAGGGAGGGCCCCCTCCGGGTCTGGGCCTGCCCCACCCCTGGGCCTGCCTGCCGCTGTATCCAGGGCTGGGCAGGGCCTAGACCGGGCCTGACCTTGACTGTGCCGTGCTGCTGGCTCGTCCGCGGCCATGGGGACCCTGCAGACCCTTTTCCTGCTCAGCGCCCTGCTCCTGTCACCTGCCGAGGCTCAGGAGGGTAGGGCTGTGCCCTGGACCCCGGGTGGCGGGTAGGGAGCCGGTTGTGGGATGGGCTCATCCAAAGGCTCACCTTCTCCCCATTTGTCATGATGAGGACCTGAGGCCTCTGAGAGGAGGGGGCAGGGAGATGAGGAATGGGGCCCGGCCCCTCTTGGAGCGCCCCCCCCAGCCCTTCCACTCCCTCTGGGCCTCCCTCCCCGTCCCTGAGGCCAATCCTGCCTGTCACAGCCCCTAGCCCCCTCCTGGTCTCTAGAGCCGGTCTCTGAAACCCAGCCCCTTTCCAAGACCCCATCTGCCTGAGCACCCCCAGCACCGCTCCCCTGTCCCCTATCGGGGGCCAGGCCCCCGGCCTCCCCATCTCTGAGTCCCACCTGCCCCACCTTCGGACAGCCGCGCAGCGTCGCCTGAAGCCCTGGCTGGTGGGCCTGGCAGCCGTCGTGGGATTCCTGTTTATCGTCTTCCTCCTCATGCTGGCCAACCGCATCTGGTGCTCCAAAGTGAGGTGGGAGCCCCTCTCCCCGCTCCCTTGTCCCCGTCCCCGTCCCAAAGTGCTGGGCGCCCCTCCCCCTCTCTGACTCTCTCTGGTCCCTTCTTCTGTCTCCCCATTTCCCTGTCGCTGCTCAGACCCCCACCTCCCAATCCAGGACACCTGCCTTCCTTTCTGTAGTTCGTGAGCCCCAGCTCACGGCAGAGGGGCCGAGGGTCTCCCTACCTCCTGCCCTTCACCCCCTCTCACCTCCCCCTGCCCCGTTTCTATCTCTCCTACAGGGCTGAGGATGAGGGGGAGCCCGGGTTCAGAATAGAGACCAACCAGGATGTGGACCTGAGGTACCGCCTGTGTGAACGTGGGTGGCTGTGTGCGGGGCCGGGGGGTCTGTGTGTGCGCCCTCTGCGGGGGTGGGGAGGCACGGGTGGGCACAGATGACCTCCCGCTCTTGAACACTTCAAGCACGTTCCCGCCCCAGGGCCTTTGCACCTACTGTTCTCGCCGATTGGAACACCTTTTGCCGTGTCT
Source organism: Panthera tigris (assembly GCF_018350195.1). Classification (NCBI taxonomy): domain Eukaryota; kingdom Metazoa; phylum Chordata; class Mammalia; order Carnivora; family Felidae; genus Panthera; species Panthera tigris. The sequence goes on along the minus strand of NC_056661.1, from coordinate 2,660,148 downwards.
TCCGGCTGGCTCCTCCTTCAGTCCCTGCTCAGATCTTTCTTCCTCACGGAAGCCCACCCTGACTACCAGCTCTCCTGACGCTCTGTGTCCCGCAGCTGTGCGTTTTTCTTTGCATTTAACCCCAGCTGAAATTCTCTTAGTCATTTACCGCTTTCTCGACACTACACGGTAGCTTCCAATCGATGAATAGAACTTAGCTTCAGTCCCGGCTGTGTGCCCAGTGCTCAGCACAGGGCCCGGCACCCAGTAGGCACTTGGCAAATATGTGTTGAATAAGACGGTGGTGTGGGATTGTGTAGGTGTCTGTGCACAAGCGTGTGGTTTGTTGTGGGTGACTCTCTTGGACTCAGTGCCTCCTATGGTCCTGACTGCTTCCAGGCGTGATGCCGATGGGAGGCTCAGGGATGTGGCAGGGCGGGGGACCTTCCGGTACAACATCTCAACTTGGGCAAAAGTTGGGGGATAGGACTAGGAGGGCAGGAGAGGGGAGGAGGCCAGTCTGACTGGAAGATTCTCAGTTGAGACCAAAATGTACAGGAGAGGTGCAGGCCTGATGGCTTGCTTTGTCTAAGACCCAGTGCAGTTCCAGGGAAATGTGATTCCCACTCCCCAGATGTGCTGGAGGTTGTAGAATCCACCAGAGTTCCTATGTTGGTAGTTTTCTCCCTGCCTTGTTCATTCCTCCATCCGTCCATCCATTCTTCTGTCCATCATCCATCCATCCATCCAT